>NC_142038.1:64962859-65316609 GCF_982192425.1 Myodes glareolus
GATATAGGAGAAAATGCTGAGCAATCAGAGAGATGAAAGTGCAAAATCACAACCACATTACCTCTCAAAGTAAGTTCCTTTTTTTTTTACTTCCCAGCCAAAAAGAAAGTGAGTTCCTGTCTCCTCCTGCCTTAGTTCTAATAGGTCTTACTAACAAAAACCTGGAGTCAGATACGGGGAAAATGATGAGAGAGAAGGGAAACAAAGGAGTAAGACCATAGCCGCATTACTTTTCAACTTCCCAGCCAAAAAGAAAATGAGTTCCTGACTCCTCCTGCCTTATTACTTCCTCTCTCCACCCTGCCATCTCACTTCCTGTCTGTCTACAAAGACTTTTAGATATCTATGGTTAACTAGTTGCTCCGCCCTCTAATCTTCAAGCAAGCTTGATTTGTTAAAACAGGATGTCACCGCAACTCATGCTAGAGGTGGTAGAAAGAGCAAAACACAACTTTTAACAGGATTTGTAAGTTGAAACTTTAAATGCTGAAAAAGCAACCTGCTTGCAGAAGGCTAAAGTATAGTAGGGAAGGTTCATCCTCAGAACCAGGTAGATAGAGACTGTTGTGAGAAAATAAACATGATTCGGGTTAGTATCCTAGAAAGTCCTGGACTATTGCAGAATATTATTTTAAGGTGTGTTACGTTTGTTTATGCTCTGGAACTTTTGTTTAAAAATGAACTGAACAGCAAATAGGAAGGCAGGAGAAAGATAGGTAGGGCTGGCAAGCAGAGTACAAATAGAAGGAAAAATCTTGAAAAAAAGAAAGGAAGGAAGGAAGGAGGGAAGGAAGGAAGGAAGGAAGGAAGGAAGGAAGGAAGGAAGGAAGGAAGAAAGAAAGAAAGAAAGAAAGAAAGAAAGAAAGAAAGAAAGAAAGAAAGAAAGGGCAAGAGAGAAAGAGAGGAGGACATCAGGGGCCAACCAGCCAGCCAAGGAGTAAAAATGAAAGTAACATATACAGAAGTAAGTAAAGGAAAACGCCCAAAAGGTAGTCAGGATAATTTAAGAAAAGCTGGTTGGAAACAAACCAAGCTAAGGTCCAATATTATACGAAAGAATAGGCCTCCATGTGTGATTTATTTGGGAGCTAGGTGACAAGTTCCCCTCCTCCAAGTCAAGAGTAAAAGAATAAAAACAACCAACAACAGTGGACCTTCAAGTTGCTTTTGATTAAAGCTGTTAAGTGAAAGAAGCAGAGGACAGACAGACAAAGCAGTGTGCTAATAATACAAATCGCTTGAGTTACATTTATTAGGGAAACTTAGGCTTTACCCAACTATACAGATACTCAAAGACAAAAAAATACTGAAATGATATTCAAGTCTCTTATTGTTCAACAAATCTGTATCACCATAAATTATCAGCCTAGGTTATAAATAACCTGAGATCTTTTCAAGATGAGGAATTTTCTTTATTTCAGTGTTGTGTAGGGTGTGTTTAAGATTCTGGTGATATCATAAGTATACATCTGAGTTATGTTTGTTACATTTTTCCCTGATGCAGGCCCTCATGTAGAGGAGGCTGGCCATAAACTTTATATGTTGCTGAGGATGACCTTGAACGCCTGATCACCATGTTTTTACATCCTGAAGACTAGAATTACAGACTCTTACCAACTCACCTGGGCTTATGCAATGCTGGAGATTTAGCCAGGGCTTCGTGCATGTGAGTCAAGACACTGAAAAGCGAACCATATCCCCAGCCCAAATTCACTACTTTAAGGAATAATTATAGGAGGTACATAAACATCAAGGAATAGGTGATAGTTAATGAGAACACAATGGATACAAATGTGTGAAGTATAATGGGGACCTCAGAGTGCCAGCCTCAGTGTCCCCTCAGGGTTCAGAAGAAGATTCACAACGAGCGTAGGACCTAGATCTGAGGGCTAAAATAAACTCTCCACTATGTACTTCTCTGCATCAGTTTCTTTATTCTTCTGTTGTTCTTTTTAACTCTGTAAAACAAAGGCAATTCTCCGAGCTTGCATGTCCCTTTATCTTTGAAGGTCCCGCATGTCCTGCCAAATGGATGATAGTTGCAGGGAGGTAGCTTCTAATGTATCTCAGGGAAACAAGCGGGGATTAGACTGTGGGAATGAAGGCTATTGACTGTATGACTATATCTCCCACTGAAGTCCCACAGAGTGTTGGGGAGAGAGAATGACTCAGTATACCAGTACATGGGAAAGCATTGTGCCCAATAATCCATCCTCTGCTGAATCTTGCACCAAGGGAGAATGCTTATGGCTTCACAAGAGATCTACTGTAAGAATCCGCCGATGTACAGAAGGTGGTAGGTTCAGTGCCTTGCGAACCGGGTCTCTCTCCATCAGAACGCATTCATTCTGGTGGGTCAGCCTTCTGCTCTACCAACTGAAATTTCACTGTGTGATTCCTGCAGACTACAACAAAGAGTAAGAGTATGTAATAGGCAAATACAAGGCACTATGAGTTACTACAGAATTGTGAAAATAATATGAAAATAGGCTAACATGTAGAAAACTAATTGAGCATACTGGACCAAAAGGGACAGAAATGGTCATAAGATGCCATTATTTCTGTCAAAAGTGAAATAAAAAAAATATGTATATATGTGTTTTGCTTGGTTGTGTTTGTGCACCACAAGCATGCAGAATTGATAAGAGCCAGGAGAGGGTCATGGATCCCAGGAACTGGAGTTCTAGACAGTTGTTAGCTATGTGGGTGCTGGGAATTGGGTCACAGTCCTCTAGAGTAGTAGAAAGTGCTATTCACTCCTGACCAGTCTCTCCAACCCTAGAATGTCAAATTTACAAGAGCTGAAAAAACTTAGAGGTGTAGAGGACGAGTCCTCAGAATAGGTTTTCAATTTTTTCTTATATTTGCACTTCAAACTTACAAGGCTGTCAGCACATATGTATTACTTAAAAAAAACAACAACGTGTGTGTGTGTGTGTGTGTGTGTGTGTGTGTGTACAGAAAACTCAATGTGGAAGAACTGGCCTATACAGGAAGATATAGGGAAAGAACTGCTGGTGGGGTCCATCTTCTGGAGGGAGACTGGCAGAAACTCCAGAGTCTCACTTTACGCAGGAAATTATTAAGGCGTTGAAGGGAGTTCAGATTACACCCTAAACAGAGATGACATGGATGGGGAAAAGGAGCTAACAAGGAAAAGTAAAGAAAAAAACCTTATTTAGAGTGCATCGAGTGGTTGGATACGGTGCTCACTCTGCCTCGAATTACTTACAATGCAAAGATTTGCTTCTTGTAATTGTTATTCTTACACGTTGTGTATCTTCTCATTTGTTTGTACGTGTTTGTGTACATGTGTGTGGATGGTGCACAGGCCATGACACTTGTGTGGAAATCAGACAGTCTGTAGGAGTCTGTGCTATCTTTCACCATGTGGGGCCCAGGGATCAAATCAGGGTCTGGGGGTCAGCAGGACGTGTTTTCACTGCTGAGGCATCTTGCCAGCTCTAGATACGCTTTCCAAGAGACTTCCATTTCCTTGTATAACATTTAACACAATTCCAGCTTTTCTTCTATGCCTCATTTTTCTCTCCCTCTTTTATTGAGCACTGTTCACTGAGGCAGGGTGGCTTTACAACTACAATTTATACAAGAATATGTATTTTATTTCTAGTGAATTAATGTTTTTATTAAATATAGAACAACATTTTGATCTCAAATGGAATTGCCTGCTGATGAATGTTTTGTCCTCTTAAATCAAAGTGTTTCTGCCAGCGAGCATTGCTGTGACGGGAACAGATAACTAAAAATAAAAGAATCTCTTCCCCCCTCCTCGTCCTCCCTCCCTCACCTCCCTCTCCCATCTCTGTCTTTCACTTTCTCTTCTCTTCTCTTCTCTTGCATATGCATGAAACTGGGAATTCTTTTTAGTGATTTTTAGAACTGGAAAACAGGAACCAATATCTGCTTAGAATCAGATTTTCTATTTACACTTTGATCAGGCTGTTTTTACTTACATGACTGCCATTCTTCACTGCAACAGAATTTATCTATTGTCCTTTATTAGTGTCTTAAAAGTCAGTCATGTTCTCTTTAACCTACAGTGCTGTGACAGTTCAGGGCTCCTGTAACAGCACTGCTCTTAATATATTTAGGACTACAGTTTTTGTGTTTGAGACTAATTTTTCAGAGTTCTTCTTCAATTAAGCAAAGTGTACTTGGGTCAAGGGGGATGATGCAGTCAGGACCTGAATCTGCCTGGACCATCGGGCGTAGAATGGAGCCTGTATGATTTCATAGCCAGTCAGATGCTGAGAAGGGCATGATAAAACAAGAATTCTTTAATTCAGGCTCTAAGTGTTTGAAACTCTGAGTATTTTTGGAA
The DNA here is from genome assembly GCF_982192425.1 of Myodes glareolus. Classification (NCBI taxonomy): domain Eukaryota; kingdom Metazoa; phylum Chordata; class Mammalia; order Rodentia; family Cricetidae; genus Myodes; species Myodes glareolus. The sequence continues at coordinate 64,967,202 of NC_142038.1, forward strand.
TCTTCAAATTTAGCTTCAGGGTTTTTGGTCTTAATGATGTCTTGAATATTCATTTTTATCAATTACAAAAAAAAAGCAGAGAGAAATCAGGCTTGGAAAAAGTTCTGGACATTTTAAATATGTATCTTGTTTAAGAATTTCTGTAAATATTCTAACAAATACTTAAAATCTTCATTTAAGAGAGGGATTGGGTATTAAGCCACTGAAGAGTTGATTCTTGCAAGTTTATAAACTGGTACATTAAAAATTAATGTCAATATAATTTTTATATTACTATTAAATATAACTGCCAATTAAGCAGACAGTAGAAGAAGGAAAAAGTATAAAAAAAGAAATTTTAATAGTAAACTCTGGCGGCTCTTAGAGAATTGTCACACATCTGTAATTCCAGAACTCAGCTGTTTGAAGCTTGAGGATCTTGGGTCGAAGGCCATCTTGAGCTGCAGAGGGAAAAATATGTTTCAAAATAATACATAATCTATTAAAAGTTTAAAACTTTTAAAATTTTTACTTTTAAGTGTGTGTGTGTGTGTGTGTTCGTGTGTACATGCGTGCATGCATGCGAGTGTGTGTACATGCATGTGAGTGGAGGTATCAGAAGCCAGAGGTGTCTGATCTGGACCTGGAGTTACAGGTATTTGTAAGCCATATGTACAGAGAACTTGATCTTCTGCCAAAGTATTAAGCACTTCTAACCCCTGAGCGGCCTCCCTAGCCCCTCCTTCAGGTTCCTCCATGTCATTGCAGGTGGCAGCCCCTGCCTCCTGGTGAAGATGGAATAAAGTACACCAATTCATTTTTGTGTGGTGGCCGCTAAAACACCGATGTCTCTTGCAGTTCACAGAAGGGGAACTCACAGTGCATAGCATGCAGCTCTGTTCGTAGCTCTCATCTATTGGTTACTGTAGCAAAAGCATCACAGAGGAAAATCAGCTCCGGAAACCATACCCTGGAACATTCTGGAGGAAGCCTGGCACATGCTGCCAAGCCTCCTCCCAATGGGTCTTCTAATCCTCCAGCATTAAGTTCTGGTCACAAGAGTGCAATGATGTTTACCACAGGTTCATGAGAAACCCAGTGCCCTCTGCCTAGTCTGAGACAAAATCGCAGACTTTGCAGAAGGAAAGCAGGTGTTCAGCATAAACCACTGTTTGCACAAATCCTTTAGGTCTAGCGAGTCATTTCATCAATTACGAAATGGTGGGAACTTTCCTGAAATGGTATTCCCAGACCCTGGCAAAGAGCTCACCTTACAAAGGTCTAAGGATAACAGTCCCTGGCCTATTAGGTTAACTTTTCTGTATAATTTGATATCTCTAATTTAGTCCACAGGGAGATCCAGAAGTTAAAATGACATAAGGCCCATATTTCAGGGACAATGAACCTCTGTTGCGTTTCTTGTCCTGAAAATTGAAGTTTGTGTTTTTAAAATAACAAAATGTACCACATAATATTTATCTTTCAAATAACGGCAAGGTATATTGATACCAAAGGAAGTGGATAATTACACAGTTGTGCCTCATTATATCAGGATGTCAAATCTGGTAACTTTGTCTGCTTACTAGAAAGTACCTGGAGTTCTAAAATGCATTCTCACTGCTTTCATGATCCTTGGCAGCAGGCAAAGGATGGTGAGAAATTTGAACCTAGCAAAAAGAACACTCACTCTTGAGGCCAAACGAGATGGGCACTGCCTTCTTTTATCAGCTCTCCAGTAGGAAGGACCCCTGGTAGATGGTCAGGTCAGCCTTAGTGTTGCAGAAAATTGCTAGCTCCCAGGACAGGTGGGCTGAGTCTGATTTCTTGCTTGTGCTCACATTCCTGGGGTGACAAGCTAGTGGACACTTCTTACCTTTATGTTCTGTTTTGCAAAATGAAAATAAAAAGGTAGAATCCATTAGGATAAGTTTGTCTTAGGACTTAACACTGTATAGACATAGATATAGATTAGAAACCACACACACACACACACACACACAGAGAGAGAGAGAGAGAGAGAGAGAGAGAGAGAGAGAGAGAGAGAGAGCGCTACTAGGAGCAGTGGTTCAGTATTTACGAATTCGATGTTCTCAGCAACTTAACAGAACATAACTACTCTGAATAATGAGAACCAACTGTGTATATTTTTATCTCATTCTTTTATTACGTGCTGAACTTTCTATTTGCTGAAATCTGTGCTTTATAGATTTTCGTGTGTGTTCAATAATGTTAAACTCTATTAACCTTCTCTATTATAAGCTGATTTCACTTTATCTCCATTTGGAATGATAATTAGGTGGTTTTAAATTTAAATTTAGGTGGGCAATTTGCATGTGGGACTTAATTTTCTCTGGGCATGACCAGGCTGATAGAAAGCTGCTAGGTGGACTCAACCTCCTGTATAAGTCAGACACTCTCTTTCTGGGCCGTTTTATAAGTCATCTCTCTCTGGTGTTTTGCAGCAATACTGTAATGTGTCCATACTTTGAGATTTTATTTTCATTTTTACTATTTTTGCTTAGCAATTACAGTGCTACTAATCAGAGTGTTAATGAATTTATTTTTGAGAATTTCTTTAACCTTTGCTTTTAAAATCTTGCTTTTCTACTGCTTCTTCCCTGGCAGTTGAGCCCAGAGGTCAAACTAAGTGGCCCATTGCCTACTGTTGCAAATGAATGTTCATTGGAGTTCAGCCACCTACTTGTTTTTCTTTTTTAATTTTCCATTGCTGTTTTGGCATTGAGGTGGCACAGTAGAATATGAGAAAAGAAGGCCAATGCTATTTGGCATGTGATATTTGTAAAGTTTAATTCTCCGATTTTTTAATAGAAACAAAAGTTAGCTCATCCCTGCATCAGAGTTCCTCTTAAGGATGTGAGAAAACAATATTCATTACAAACATTCTAAATCGTTCTTCCTATATGTTTTAAAGATTCATTTTATTTTTTAACTGTATGTGATCTGCCTGTCTGTCTGCCTGTCCGTACATGAGTATAAGTAGCTATGAAGGCCATAGGAGGACATTGAGTCACACAGGTAGTTGTGAGCATTCAGTGTGGTTGGTTGGAATCAAATGTGGGTCGTCTTCAGGGACAGTCTGAGATCTTGACTTCTGAGCCATTTCCCTATCCCTCTTCTTCATATTTTTCAATTATTTTGTTTTTTGAGATTGTAATATTATATCATATCCCACTTTTGCTTCCTCCCTCTAAACCTGCCATATACCTTTCTTTGCTCCTTCCATGGCCTCTGCTTTCTGAAGTATTCTTGACTTTGCAATGTCTTTATATACTTCATGTTTTTCAGTGTTGGGTTATCTGTTTACAATTAAAAATGCTAATGACATTTCTAATGTGTTAATTGATTAGCCAATGCAGATTACTTATGATTTGATTTCTCTTTTTCTATAACTGATGTTTTATTATAAATATGCTCTGCTAGATTTCTGTATCCTCTACTAGAACTTAAACTCTGTGACAGTGAATATTTTTATCTTCCTTTTCCAGATATTTTCTTAGGCTGGTGCATGGACATTTCATATATGCCTGAAATAAGTTGTTGAACCTCAAGGACTCTAGATATAGTTATTTTAGTATTTTGCATAGCTGTAAATTTTGCATTCTGTAAGTTTTGTGCCAGCCAAAGTAAACTATTGCTAAATTGTTAATTATTTTTCCTTAGTGTTTGATACTGAACTTAAGGCTGTGTGTATACCAGGCACGCACTCTGTCATTGACCTACAGTGTGTGTTTGGCTGGCATGTTTGTAAGAGTACCATGTGTGCGCAGTGCAGAAGAAAGCCAGAAGAGGGTATTCTATCCTTTATAATTGGAGTTCCTATTGCCATGAGGCATCCTTAGGATCCATAGATCTTTACTCTTTAGTTTTGGCTTTTTGACTTGGCATTCACATTACTCTTTGCCTCTCAAAATGTTTATGCTGAACCAGTCTCTTTGTTGCATAAGCATACTGTAATATTTTTCAACTTCCCAACATCCTCTTTTATGCCTCTACCACAGTCCATAGAGTATAGAGTGCCTCAGGAAGGTTGACTAGTCTGTTCCACTTCACATCCTTCCATTCAACTTCCCATACAGTCTTCTGTTTTGCTGGTGTGATCATACAGCTATCTTACAGCACCTTGTGCCTGACATTAGCAGGGTATCTGACAGTCATTGCTTCATCCAAGTATTACAAGCATTTGACACAGTTGGTCATATGTTCTCTGTCATATACTATTTTTGCTGCTGTGACAAAGTACTCCAGGAAACCAGGAAAAAAGAATCCCTTTGATTCATTTGGGGCTTATGCCATGGCTTCACTATCACTTTGGGAACAGTATTGCATCAACACATCCCGACCAAGGCTTGTGGCAGAAGGGATCTGTTCAACATATGGTAGCCAGGAAGCAAAGAAAGTGACGGAAAGGCCAGAGTTCTGAACTTCTTTTGGAGGACCCACTCCCAGCGAACCAGTTGGGCTCTCTAATCTCCCTAAGGAGCCATCAGCCCATAAGGAAGCTTATAACACATTGGTCTGGGGAACCTTGAGACCAAAGCCATAGCAACTTTCTTTGCTTCCCAGCCCTTCTTGCCTTTCTCTCTCTTTTCGCTTCCTCCTGGGCCCTTTAATGAACTCTTCTTAAGTTTCTCATTATTTCAAAAACAGTAATATTGGTGTGCCTTATGATCAGTTTTAAAATTTTTCTCTACTTTTATTCTTTTGAGTTAATTTCACTTATTTATATATTTTTTAAATGTTACTTGTCTTATTCTGGGAGAATCAGTTACAATTCTAGCACAAACCTTCCTTTTCATTTGAGAGTGACATCCCTAATCCCTACTTCGGTTTCTGTCATGTCTTTTAATTTTTTTTTTCTGTGATAAGGTTTTGTCGCGAAACTCAGACTGACCTCTAATTTGTTATCCTCCAAATAAGTCTACTAAGGAATAGGAGGGTGTGTGTGCATCTTCTTTGTTGCTCGTTTGTTCTGTAGGTCTAGATAAAAAGTTTTTATATTAATCAGATTAAGCAAAAATGACAACAAATGACCCACTTCAGATACTCTGTACTCATTCTTGATTTCTATCTGCTTTTAGTTAGTTTGTTTTTTTAAAATGGGATTTCTTTGTAGCTTTGGAGCCTGTACTTGAACACACTCTGTAGACCACGCTGACCTTGAACTACAGAGATGCACCAACCTCTGCCTCCTGAGTGCTGGAATTAAAGGTGTGCACCACCAGTCAGCCGGATTTTTATTTGTTATGACCCACCATAAGCCCTTCAGAAAATCTGTTTTTTCTCTCTTTAAATAAATGTTCCGCATCCCATCATTTATTACCCTCGCTGTGGATTGGGGAGGCTTCAACCACTATAAACTCTTAGGGTGCTGCTCCCTCTGTTCTTGGTTTTCATTTCTTGACCACCTCCATTTGACTCTGCGCACACTTGCTAGAATGCTTCTTTTAAAACAGAAGCTTATTTTCTCTTCTGCTTGTAACCCCCAGTTGTTTCTTACCACCGTATCATGATTAGAGTAAAATCCCAACACTCTGCTTCTGAGTGACTTGGTCCCACCTGTCCTGCCAAAGCTTCACTGTTCATGGTTCAGTTGCTTATCTGTTTATTTGATGTTAATTTCTAATGCTTTTCTCACCCGTTAGTTCCCAGATCTACTGTTTCATTTTTTTGCATAAATGCATCTTTTGGTTCCCATCTATTTAGGTCTTATCAATAAAGAGCATGATGATGTCAGCGTCACACAAAGTTGCCCCAGGTTAACAGGGAATTCTTAGAAGACAGGGGCCAAAATGAAACGAAGAACCTTACAAAACCATTTCCACAAGAAAGAAAGGTACTGTCACAAGCCTCTGCATAGGGTGTAAGACCACACGCTGAGAAAATAAGAGGGTCCCTATACCAGCATCTCCCACCCAGGCAGGAATCTGAGTAGCTTTCAGCTATGGGGTTATACTGTCTAAAATGCTCACTCAGTGGTTGCCCTACAATTTTAAATTTTTCTTTTCTTCATTGTACCAGTTCTTGGAGCTCCGTTCTTGCATTGCGTGTTTGCCTGAACACTCAACCTCCTGTTTGTGAGTTTGGGGAACTTACCTGCTGGTGTCAATACCTCCACATTTTCTGAATTCAAATGTGTAAGGACTGCATGATCCATCCCTCGTTTTAACTGCCCTCGAAGTCCAGGCAATTTGAATGGCTTATTTTCTTTTGCCAGAAACTTTCTCTTTCGCTGCTGGAATAAGCACATGAAGACACCAGAGCCACTTATCTTCTTGTTCCTCTGGATCTTAGTGCTTCTAACTCCCTCAACAAGTGACACTTCACCACAAACAGCCTTCTGACCACGCCCCCTATCTTCCCTCCAAAGGACAATGTCCCCAAGAGGTCGTCTTCATGGCAAGTCTAAAATCACACCTGACTCCTCCTCTCTATCTCCTGGACTCTCTGAATTATCTCCTGAGCTCTTGAGATTGTCTCTTTATTTGTATATGGATTGACTCTCTCCTTCAGTACAAATTTATCACAACAAAGGGTTTCTGTTTTGTCCATTGAAATCCAAATATTTGGCAAATAGCTAAACAAACAGTTATTGAATAAATAGATGACTCTGGTCTGCAAGTGTCTTCCTGCTCTAAAGACAATTACCGCCTTAAATATCTGTGCTGCAGCCTGCGTTGGAAAATTGTTCCTTATTTTCAGCTACATATTACATAAAAGAAATTAGTTTTAAATTTAGAAGTTAATTTCATGAGTTAACAGTCAGCTCCAAATCAATGATAACCATGTAAATATAAGTGGTAAACTTATTTTAACTAAAAGGAATTGTCTTAGATGTCTAATGACATCATTAATAATTTCATGCCTTAGTAGGAATGCCATGTCTTTAAATCAGGAAAATTAAGTCTAACTACAGCTGTGCACAGATTATTCAATTTTTATTACTTTCAGCTTATTTATTGCACTTTCTCTGTCTCTCTCTCTCTCTGTGTATGTGTGTGAGTGTGTGTGTGCATGAACACACATACATATGGTTCATGTGAGTACATGTGCATGTGACAACTAAGGGACAGCTTCAGATACCTTAGGGAACTGTCATTCCCCAGCCCCGCCCTGGCACATGCTACCTTGTTTCACTGTTCTTTCTGCCTGGAAGACTCCTCTGTGATGTGAGTGGGGAAGGAGATGGTTGCGAGGTTGTGGTGGATAGAAAGCAGTGTAGGAGGGAGGAAGATGGGAGGATCATAGCTGTAGGGCAACCTGTGTTGAACATCTGGTGCACACACACACACGCACGCACACACACACACGAAACACTTCTCAAAGATGATGGTATATTATAATCCCAGGTAACTGCTGATCTGCACCTCTCTCTGATGAACACTGTCAAAACAGGAGCAGTGAGCGTTGGAGGCAGAGTTGTGTTTACAACTTTTCCTCAGTACAGAACCCTAGTAACATTTTCAAAAGAAACAATGGTGTTTCAACTTCTAGAAAAGTCCACCCAGGCAATGAAAGCTTCATCATCAAGGCTTCTGCCTAGTTCTCAGAGAGTTCAGAAATTCATCTCTGAGTATACTTGGGTATTCTTGTTTATAAACTTCTTTCTGGTAGTTTTCTTGAAATGTATGTTTTACTTCTAGGTCTTCAAGGTCCAGTTGATTTAAAACACACACACACACACACACACACACACACACACACACACACACACACAGTAAGAGCAACAAAGCATTTAGATTGAGAATATAAATAAATTCTGATGGTCTGTGTTTTCCCTTACATAAGACAGAATAGTCTGCATGCTAACAGAGGCTGAAATTTAGCTGGCTGAATTCCATAGATGTCTCTACCACATGTTAAGAGTAGTTATTTCATTCAAACCATACCTTTTGTCTACTCATATATATATAAATATTATGTAACCTCAAAGGTAATTAGTGTGATAAGTAAATAAGTGAATTAAAATATGTAGAACAAAGCCGGGAATGGAATCTTTGTGAGCTCAAGCCCAATTTTATCTAAGTAGCAAGTTCCAGGCCAGACAGGGATATGTTTTTTGAGACACCTTGTCTCAAAAGAAACTTATTTTAAAGCATTCTTTGTTATGATAAATATTCAGGCATTGTACTAAGGCTTTGTCATGATTCATTTTCATCCTAAATGAGGTTAGAGATTAATGAAGATAATAAGCAAAGAATTTTACAATGCCACAAAAGAACAGTAGCTAAATACAAAGTCCATGGCATGTAAATAAGGAAATAATCTCTGAATAACAATCTGAAAAGATTATTCTTTTTTTGTCTTTTCAATTAACAGTTTCCTGAAAGGAAACACCCCCCCAACTAAAAGAATCTTTTTGTCCCCGCATTTTTCTGTTACACAAATTTTAAAGAAGAAATGTTGTCTGAAGTTGAAATTTCTTATTTAGATTCATTCATTTTTATTTGATGCACATGGGTGTTTCACAAACAGCACTCCTAACCAGTGAATCATCACTCCAGACTCTGGAGTGGAAACTTTTAATAAGTTTTAATGAATGCATATGAAAGAGTACTTGACATGTTAGAATCAGGAACTGTTTTTGGAACTCCATAGTGTTAACCCAGAATAATGAATGGAACAAAAGTTCTGAAATGTTACCTGAGAAATAAGCAGGTGACATTTCTATCACAAAAATTTATTTTGGGGTCTGATGATTTGGTCATAAAAATCTTGTTGAGGCTGAAACCTGGCCTAGGTGTGTTCATTCAAAGCAGGAAGGATTTCCCATTTTTTCAAAAATTATGCTGTTAAAATCTGAGAAGCAAGAAAATCATTAGGTTTATATATCTAATTTATTAAAGTCTAATGGAAAATAGAGTATTGTGGCAATGAATTTTTTTTGTTTTAAAAGTTATGATTAAATATTAAAAGCTAGAATGTAACACCTGCAGAAACTTAATAGGAATTCTAGATTACAATTAACTTGGCAATAGCTTGTTTGGGCAGATAGGAAATTTGAAGGCCATGCAAGACAAGTGGCAATAGTTGCTGCTTGGGCTGACATGCCACAGGGGTTTCATTAGGGACTATATCTCTAGATTTCTCTCATAAAATTTATAAACTTACAAGTATGAGCAATTAGAAAGAATCTCAGATAAGAGTGAGAGAAAATAACTGGGAATGTATTTACTGATATAGAAACTTAGCATTTTGAGATGCTGAGTAGGAAAAAATATGTGCACTGAGAGAAAAATTACAGTTTAAGCTGAATAATGTTGATTAACACAGTAGGCTATTTTGGCATAATATGTTGTTGGAATTAGAAACTGGAATTTCTGTTAGTAACAACAATACAGCTATGGATATTGAAAATTATGTCTGTTCACCTTGAATATCTGTATGTATATGTTCATACGTATACTCAATGTATGGATTGCAAAGTGCTGCTGACATTGCAGAGTGGTGTGATGCTGTTATGGTCCTTCCACATTGGACCCTCCCAGCCCTCAGCACAATGTTAACTTTTCTGTAGTTGGTAGCTTTTCCTGGTGTTTCCCCACACCCACCCCTGCTCTCACTTTGTACGTTGTGCCTTTTCTAGATTTGTGCAGGACAATCACCTGATTGTTTCTTCAATATTAGTCGCCACTTTCTTCCTGTGGCAAAATAAACAACTCAAGGGAAGAAGGATTTATTTTGGTATGTAGTCTGAGAAAAGATACAGTCCATCATGGAGACAAGAGTTTGGAAGAAGGACCACAAGGCATGCTGATATCCAGCTCAGCCTGTGGGATACCGTTGCCCAAAAATAACATGTGGCTTTCTGAAAAGCCTCTTGGAGATCCTGGAGATTCTAAATCCACTACAATTGTTAGTGATATTTAACCATCCCATTATCTATTCATTGGCAGGAGTCCCCCTTGAAGAAAAGCCTATATATTATATTCTTACTCTCTCTTCTTATTCCTATAGGATTGTTATGACCATTTTACTTTGCTGATGTCTTGGAGAAAAAAATGTGGGGAAACCAATTATCTATTGCCAGTAAAAATCTTTTGTATGATCCTACAAAATAGGCTGAGTAAACTATTGTGAAATGTGCTGATTTGAGTTTGAATATTACTCCATTCATTACCTACTGTGTGGCTCTGAGCAGGTTGTAAGAGTCAAGTCACAATAGCAATGAAGATGAGGTAGGAACAATTCATCAAAGAGATTTGAGAATGGGAAAGGACCCTGCCTGATTTATGATAGTGATCAATAAATGGTTGATAGTAGAGACTGCTGTAGTAATTGCTCAAAACCTTTTCAGGAAAGCAAAGCAACCGTGAATAAACAGAAATTAGCAAGTGGTCATTCCCATCGGTCCTTGCAATAGCAAAGCTAAAAGCCTCTCCATTTTCATTCATTGCTTTATCATTTTGATTAAAAGACAATTCAGGAGATTTGCTTGTGATGTGTGTGTGCATTACATATCTACTGATCTACAATATTGTTGAGGATTTTGTACATGCATACAGTGTGTTTTGATCAAGTGTAACCTGCATTCCCTCTACTCTAACCCCTTCCCACAATTTACTAACTTTCAGGGTTTTGCTGTAGTAATGTTATTTTTTTTTTTTTACTGTGTTCACTCAGTGCTGCTTGTATGTGCATGAGTATAGGGCCATCTCCTAGAGTATGAGAGCCTCTCAGGAGCCTCTTCCTTGAAGAAAACTGACTCTTCCTCCATCCATGACAGCCTTCAATTACCAATAGCTCCTTCGCTGGGATAGGACTTCATGAGTCCTTCTCCCATCCACCCAGAGATTTTTTCTTAATTTTACATACCAACCACAGTTTCCCCTCCCTTATCGCCTCCTGTTCCTTCTCCAAACCTCCCTTCTACCCACCCCCATACACTCCTCCTCCATCTGCATTCAGGTGGGGTAAGGTCTTGCTTGGGAATCAACAAAACATGGCATATCAAGTTGAAGCAGGACCAAGTTCTTCCTCCCCACATCAAGGCTGAACAAAGCATCCCACTATAGAGAATAGGTTCCAAAGAGCCAGCTTATGTGTCAGGGCCTGGTCACACTGCTGGGGTCCCCATAAACAGACCAAGCTATGTAACTGCCACAAGATGCAGAGGGCCTAGATCAGTCCCATGTTGGCTCCCTAGCTGTACATCCAGTCAGTTAGCGCCCACAAGCTCAGTTCATCTGTCCTGTGGATTTTCCTGTCATGATCTTGACCCCTCCATTGCTCATATAATCCTTCTACCCTCCTGCTCCTGGGCTTCCAGAGCTTGGTCTAGAGCTTGGCTGTGAATCTATCAGGTACTGCATGAAGGCTCTATGACGGCAATGAGAGTAGTCACCAATCTGATTATAGGGGAAGGACAGTTCAGGCTCTTTCTCCACCTATTGTTAGGAGTCTTAGCTAAGGTTCCCTGGAACCAGGTTTCTCCCTAATCCCAAAATGGCCCCCTCTAACAAGATATCTCTTTCATTACTCCCCCCCTCCACCCCTTCTCCAACTTGACCGTCCTGATCCTTCATGTTCCCATCCCCTTCCCCTCCTCTCTTCTTCCTTCACTCCCAGTTTACTCAGAGAGATCCATGTGTCCCTCTTCGTGTCTTCCTTGTTACCTAACTTCTCTGGGAATGAGGATTGTAGCCTGGTTATCCTTGGTTTATTACATCTAATACCTACTTTTGAGTGAGTCCATACATATTGTATTTGTCTTTCTGGGTCTCCACCCAGAGATTTTTATATAACCTGTTCTTACACCTGTTTGGGAGGCACACACTGGTAGAATATGCAGATGAGGCAGAGGTAGGAGTATGGTAAGTATATTTTTATTTAATTGGCTGTTTTGACTGATGAAAGTCTCAAACTAGAATGCTAACTTCCTTCTTCTTAGAAGAGAAAGGAATAATTGAAAAATGCAGATACTGTAAAATTTGAGGAGGCTTGTGGTATTAATGGGATATTTATGCATGAGTAGATGAGACAGAAAATTTGACATTCATAATAAGTCAATGTCAGCACAAATATTCTTGCTTAGTATATATTAGTTACTTGGTTGCTTTCCTCTTTGCTCTGGCTGAGAGGGTGTGTTCTGGCTCTCAGGATGAGGATATTTTCTACACTTCCAGGAAGGAATGGCAGCAGGAGCTGAAAGCAACTGGTCATATTGTGTCCACAGTCAAGAAACAAAGAGAGATGAAAATGAATTATCAGCTCACTTTTTCTTTTTTACTCATTCCAGGATACGTGGAATGGGCTACCTATATTTAGGATAGGTTTTCCACCTCAAATTATAACATAATTTACACTGCTATAGTCATGCCCAGAGGTCCATTTTCTCTGGAGATTACAGATCCTATCAAGTTAGCAAGTATTAGCCATGACTCTACAGTATTTTATTTTGATTTATTTTCTTAAAGAATTGGAGGTCTGGGATCCATGACTTCAACAGGGTGTGAAGGGTTGTATGGTGTGTTAGTAGGTAAAGTGGGAAGCTTGGTGACCTGAGTTCAGTCCCAGGAATGCAGATAACAGAGGAAGGTGAAAACAGGCTACATAGTTTTTCCTTGACCTCCATATGTGCTTTTCTGGCTCATGCCTGACACCCCCCCCCACCCCCGCAACCCTTACCATCACTACCACTAATGCTAGTGATGACAAAATGTAAAAACAGGCTATGAATCTGCCACGTTCCCAAATCATAGTCCATTCTAGCATATTGATTCCTTTTTTCTTCATTTCTACTCTTTCCCCTTTTCCTTCTCCCTCTTCTACCCTTCCTTCATTTTAATTCATTGTGGTTACATTGACAGGGTCTTTCTATGTAAGTAGGCTAGGCTGACCTTGAATTTTTGGTTTGTTATACCTGGTGAGTAATGCTATCTTAAAGATACTACATGAGCTATGCATACCCCAGCACTAAACAGTCCAAGGCAAGAGTCTCAGTGAGCTCAAAGTTGAAGAAGGAGCAGTGGGCCGCTTCCCGCTGCCCGCCTCCCAGCTAGCTTTACACCTGAAATAATTACACGGAAACTGTATTCTTTTAAACACTGCTTGGCCCATTATCTGTAGCCTCTTATTAGCTAACTCTTACATATTGTTCTAACCCATTTCTAATAATCTGTGTAGCACCACGAGGTGGTGGCTTACCAGAAGGATTCTAACCTGCAGCTGTCTTGGAGAGGAGAGGCATGGCGACTGCCTCATTGCCCTCTTCCTCCCAGCATTCTGTTCTGTCTACTCCACCTATCTAAGCTGCTGTCCTATCAAAAGCCAAGGCAGTTTCTTTATTAACCAATGAAAGTAACACATAGACAGTTAACCCTCCTCCATCACAAAGTTAATCTGGTCTACATAGGGGATCTGAGGACATCCTGGCAACATCACAAAACAAAAAATGACAATATCTAAATATGCTATAGATCGGATTACACCAAGACCATTTTAGAGAATAAAAAATTATTCTAAATTATAAAAATAAATATCGTTAGCTTGTTAAATCACAAGGTGTATTTTTGTTAAGTACATATTAATTTATTTTGTAATTTAATACTCCTACAAATCGCTTTTCACAACAAATTGAAGGTTAACATCACAAAAATATTTAGTTATAAAATAATATAAATATCTCCAAAAAAGTTAAAACAGAATCACTAGCATCAATGTGAAGTATACTCTTGAATGACCCAGTCAGTGCTCTCTTAGGCCTGGCATGTGGTCACACTGATGTTTTGGCACCATGGTCTGATTATCTATATGCCTCAGTATTCCTTTCCCTGTCTTCTCCCCCTGCAGCAAGGCTGGGCCAGGCAACCCAGCATGGGGAACAGGTTCCCAAAAGCTGTTTCAAGTGCCAGGGACAGGTCCTGATACCATTTCTAGGAGCCCCACAAACAGACCAAGATACACAACTCTTGTATGTTCAGAGGCTCCCTGGCTGTCGGTCCAGAGTCTGTGAGCTCCTATGAAATAAGGTCAGCTGTCTCTGTGGGTTCTGATGGCCTTGGCCCTCCTATTTCCTACAATTCCCCCTACTCTCTTCAACAGGACTCCCAGAGCTTAGCCCACTGCTTGGCTGAGGAATCTCTGCCTTTGCGTCTATCAGGTACTGAATGAAGGCTCTCTGACTTTTAGGGAAGTCACCAATCTGATTACAGGAGATGGCCAGTTTGGGCACCCTCTCCACTGTTGCTAGAAGTCTTAGCTAGGGTCACCCTTGTGGATTCCTGGGGGGTTTCCTGGCTTCAGGTTTCTCCCTGACCCTGAAATGCCCTCCCTCATTAAGACATTTCTTTCATTACTCCCCGCTTCCGGCTCACCCCAACCCACCCAACCAGACCCCTCATGTTCCTATCCTCCCACACCCCCTTTTTCCCAGTTTACCCAGGAGATCTTTTTTATTTCTTCTTCCTAGGAAAGTCTTTGTGTCCCTCTTTGGGCCCTCCTTGTTACATAGCTTCTCTGGGGCTGTGGGTCGTAGCATGGTTATCCTTTACTTTACAACTAACAACCACTTATGAGGGAGTACATACCATGTTTGTCTTTCTGGGTCTGGGTTACCGCACTCAGGATGTATTTTTCTAGTTCCATCCATTTGCCTGCAAATTTCGTGATGTCATTGTTTTGAACAGGTGAGCAATACACCATTGTGTAAATGTATCATATTTTCTTTATCCATTCTTCAGTTGAACGGCATCTTGGTTGTTTCCAGATTCTGGCTATAATGAATAATGCTATCATGAACATAGTTGCACATCTTTGGGTATATATCCAAGATTGGTATAGCTGTGTCTTAAGGTAGATTGATTCACAATTTTTTGAAAAACTACCATACTGATTTCCAAATTGGCTGTACAAGTTTTCACTTCCACCAGCAGTGGAGGAGTGCTCTCCTTACTCTACATTCTCTCCAACATAAGCTATCATTCGTGTTTTTGATCTTAGCCAACCTGACAGGTGTCAGATGGTATCTCAGAGTCATTTTGATTTGCATTTCCCTGATGGCTAAGGATGATGAACAGTTCTTTAAGTGTATTTCAGCCATTCAAGATTCTTCTGTTGGTAATTCTCTGTTTAAATCGGTACCTATTTTTGATTGGCTTGTATGGTTTTTTGATGTTTAGTTTCTTGAGTTCTTTATATATTTTGGAGATCATCCCTATGTCAGATGTGGGATGGGTGAAAAGCTTTTCTTATTCTGGAGGCTATTATTTTGTATTACTGAGTTATACAATAGTCACTATTCTCAGAAACCTTTGCTTCCTGTAGCCGTATATATTTGCATGTCCTTTTAACTTACAGCAGTTCGACATCTTTGAAGGACCAATGGAACACAGTAAAAATTCACTTCAGTGTAATTGTCCCTGCATGCCCTCTGGTATAGGTTTCCTCTAATTCAGCGAGAAAATCACTATAACTATGCTATAAAAGGCATAATAAGTTCTATTTAAGGAGCTGAACTAATTATATGTAAATCACATTCTTTCAGTCAGTCTGTCTTAAAACAGCCCAAGATGTGAGGCTATTTTCTGCAGGAGTTTTGGACAGAAGTTCTCTAAAACAAATGGGTCAGGTGCAGGCTCAAGAGCTTGTGACAAACAGATGGTGCGTGTGCTATGTTAGGATGGGGGTCGGTACAGAGGACTACATGTTACAGCCAGCGACAACAAGAACACTTGTGCTGTGCTTCAGGGGCTGCAGTGGTGCGCCTTAGCACCTAGACGGAACTAAAATTGTGTCCGAATCATGTATTGCTTATGGAGACAAAATGGTCTGGTTTTAAATATTATAAATCATGTGTTAATATAGTACAGTGTTAATTCTTTTTTTTTCTTTCAAAATCTTTATTTATTTAATATATATACAGTGTTCTGTCTGCATATATGCCTGCAGGTCAGAAGAGGGTGCCAGATCTCATTACAGATGGTTGTGAGCCACCATGTGGTTGCTGGGAATTGAACTCAGGACCTCGAGAAGAACAGTCAGTGCTCTTAACCTCTGAGCCATCTCTTCAGCCCAGTGTTAATTCTTTACTGAAGGTTCTTTGTAGATGTACGGCAATGTGGATTATTTTCAAAATTAAAATGTACTAATTTGCTTTAGTAAATTTATGTAACAAATGTTAGAGGACAGTTGCCCAAGACAGCAACTTTTAAAACATTGGCCTTATATCCCACATATTAAATAGATAGCTCAGGTCATCTTCTAGTGAGTTTTAAAGTTTGTCTTAAAGGGCGCCATTGTCGTGAAGATGCTCCAGCACATTCTCTCAGGCAGATGAAGGATGCATCAAGGTAACCTAGAAAGTGGCTCCAAATAACTCTGAAGTCACTATAAGAACCCCAGGGGTCTCTAATTAGACGTAATTCTGGAGATGTTTGAACACTGTTGTGTCCAGTTGTGCTTGTCTGTTTTTTTATTTCTGACACAAGGCCTTGAGGACCCCAGGTTAACTCTTGAACTCACTCACCCTTGAACCAAGGATGACCTTCTGATCCTTCTGCCTCAGCCTCAGGGTGCTAGGAGTACAGCTTGTACCATCACGCATGGCTTTATACAAAGATGTCTTAAGTACTAGTCATACAAAATTAATCAGCTAGAACATATTTCCTACCGAGAAAATCTATGTGGATTAGACTCCATCTTTCTGAACCCTTCGGCACTATTTTGTTCTTGAAGCACAGCTCTAACTGTTGGCTTGCTAGCTAGCAGCTTTGGTTCTTTGAAAATACAGGTTGATTTTTTTTCTTTTTGCCGCCATTCTTAGGTGGTAGTTTTGTGTATAATGTTTCTTTTTATTCCTTCTATATGCTATTGGTTCATTGTGCTACTTTTAACTTGATTATTGCCACGAGACAATCTGCTCAATCTTTGTTGTCGTTCCAATTCTTTCAAAAAATTTTATTCCCATATCACCCAAATCCATGAATCTAAAATTTATTTTCTGTAGACACTTTGTGTTCCTGATTGAGAGCTTCATAATAAAAGACAGATTAAAAAGAGAAAGAAAATAAATGTATTAAACACATTTGACGTCACTTGAGAGATTTCATAACTGAAGACACAAAAGGTTTAGTCTATGTTTCCCGTCGTTCTGCTACTGTGTGAAAGGAGCGCTTTCAGCTGGCACATGGTTTAATGGTATGGACTGAGGAATGCACAACCCGGCCTGACCAGCTCCTTGGATCTCTCCCTGGTCTTCGCTGAGGAGGATGCTCCCCATGTGAAGGTCTGAGGACATGCTTTAGGATTGGGAAGAACACTGCACCATGGTGTCAGGCCCTCCTTCAGAAGCAGAGGGTCTGAACACCGTCATCGTTCTTGCTGTTTTCTAAAAATTTTCATATAGGATTGGGGGGGGTTACCTGAGTACAACAACTGTCAATCAGTTTTATTATTTCGTTTTTTTTTCTGAGGCAGAATCTTGTGTAGCCATGGTAGGCCCCTGAATCTCAGATCCCTTTGCCTCCAGCACTTGAGTCCCGGGATTAGAAGGTGTCATTATGGTCTGGTTAGGTGGCTCTGAGACTCAAACAGGAACTCTACCAACTGGCAAATGTTGTTAGTTCCTAATTAATTAGAAGAATTTAGAAGCAATGAAGTTTCTAGTAGATGACAAAGTTTTACAGTAAAAACTTTTTTATCATAATGTATTTTGCGGTAAAATATAATGTATATCTAATGTATTCACTTAGGTATTTTGAACCCTCACAAATCTACTTTTTCTGAGATGCAGATAATTCAGTCAGTTTAAAATCTGAGAGTATGTTAAAATTTGATAATATGTTAAAATTCAATATTATGTTGTTAACAAGTCAATTTAAATGTTTAATGAAAAAAATATTTGGAAAATTGAAACTCTGTTCAGGAATCTGTTTCTGTACATGTTAACTGAAGAGTTAACAAGTTTGTTGATCCTTGCTCTTTTTTCATCAGAAAGCTGGACTCTTTGGGAGACATGTGAGAATAGTAGTTTGTGCTGACAAACCTTGGTAGGCAAGTTACCTGCTTCCATTGTTGCTTGGAGACTGTTATCCCAACGAGGAGAATAGTTGCCTAGTGCCTATCATTTTCACCATCCTGTTTACAGTCTCACGCTCAGCTTCATTAAAGTAGGAAGTTGCTGAGCAGTGCTAAGACCAATGACCTTCCTCTGAAGCCTGCTTCAGGTCACGGGATATATTCATGATAAAGACACAAACTTAGGTAAATATAATTTATATCACTTAGTGTTGTAGAAAACCAGCACTTCCATTTTGTTTTGTTAGAAACCCACAGCAGACTGAATCAATCCCTTTCCCTACTTCTGTCCTGACATAGAAAATGGAATGTTTTGATCTAGAGAAATTATAGACCTGTCAATATCCTAAATTCAAATATCCTGTGTCCTGTTCTTCTTTTATTTACACTAGTGTCTGTGAAACTTCTTCCCTCAGTGAACCCCACTGACCTTGCCACTCTCAGACCCTTCCTGTTCTCCCAACTTAGATCTGGTGTCCATGTCTCCTACTTCCCTGGTAGAGTATCCTCACTTCCCTGTTTCCCTGACACACCTCCTCCTTTATGCCTGTCTGACAAAATGCAGGCCTAGATGGCCTCAAGTGTTTGAAATCAAACCAGAATGCAGAATGTCTCTGAGCACACACACACACACACACACACACACACACACACACACACACGAGAGAGAGAGAGAGAGAGAGACAGAGACAGAGACAGAGACAGAGAGAGACAGAGAGAGACAGAGATTGACACAGAGAGAGAGACAGAGAAAGAGAGACCAAATAACTAGACTTCCCACTGCCCAGGAATCCCATTATATTCTCTGTGCTACTTCTTGAGATCTTCTTTCTGCTCTGAGTATTCTAACTCTGATGTTTCCCTGTCAGCTTTCCCATCCTAAACCCCACCCCTTCTGATTCCTTCTCCTTCTTTCCCTGGGAACTACCTGGGAGTCTGCACATAAAAGGTCCATGATCTGCCAATGAGCTGCGACAGTTCCTGCTTCTTTTAAACCGGATTCGTACTTTATCTGCGGAGGCTATCTGTGGGGCGTCTTCACGTTGCCACTAACAACACTACAATGTTACGGGCGTCTAAAAATCCTCTTCTGTGTTTTCTCTATCAATGTTCAGTCTCTCCACAAGTACTCTGAACCCCATTCACTGATTCACGTTGCTGGTATTGCTTCCCAGGCCCAGATGAAAATGAAATGTAAAATGAAATTTAAAAAATAAATAAATAAAAAGGAAAAAGTGAAATAAATTATAAAGAGAAAATGAATAAAAGTATTTGCTGTAAAAAAAATGAAATGCATTTTTTTTCTTAAAGGGAATGAGACACTTTGGGATTTGAAGCAATACCCTATTTCTTATAGTTTTGTTGATTATTAATATGAATTAAATTTAATAAACATATCAACCTGAAAAAAAAGAAAGTGGAATGAATGAATGAGTGAATGAGTTAATGAATTCAGTTTCCTTTCCTCCCGTACAGTTTGCTGAGGTTTCTGAGTTCCAACAACATAAAATCACCTTAAACTACCAACTAAACTGAATTGGGCACACATATATAAACTTCTGGTCATAGTGTCTGGAGGGCCAAGAAACCCAGGGCTGGGAGCCACTCTGTGGGGGGTGTTCGCAAAACAGGATTCATGCCGCAAACCTCAGAGGTTAAAAAAGATCAAGGTCCTGAAGCCCTCCTGATTTTAATGAAGTCTGCCACACCATCTTACTTTATCTTCGGGTAGTAAGATCCTTGCCTCATCACCATTTGCTTTGCCGTGAAGGAGAAATGAGTTTGATCCTGCAAGTAAAAGAAAAATAAAGAGTGTCTGTTGGGCAATGGCGGTGGCAGAACTAGGGCAGATGCAGCGAAGAGAAGGCTGCTGGATGGGCAGGGAAAGTGAGGGTTGAGCAGAGCAGAGGGGATGGCGTAGAAAGACAGACAGGCCAACAAGATGGAGAGGCCTGGGAGAGTGTGCTAGTGAAGAGGCCTGGGAGGCACGAGCCAGTAACGGACGCCAAAGCAGAGAAGCGAAAGCTGGCATAGAGGGTGAGTAGGGCCTGCGGGGGCTTGCGGGGACCTGTGGGGTCAGCGGAGTCCAGCGGGGGCCTGTGGGTAACTGTGGGGTCAGCGGGGGCCAGCGGGGGCCAGCAAGGGCCTGAGGGGCCTGCATCATTCACCATCCGCTGTCCTCTGCACATTAGGGTGGGAGCAGTGGCTCTGGACATCTCCCACCGCTTCTTCCATCCCTTGACCACTTACCGATGCTAATGTTCCCACTTTGGGTGCCGAGTTGGGATTTTCTGTCTAGAACAAAATGCATCAGGACTTCTAAAGTTATTTACCCCATCCATTTGCAAGACTGCCTGGTGGCCACTCGTGTAGCAACTCGAGTTGCTAATGGTTTCTTTTGAAAATGGTGATTCTTTTTTTTTAATTTAATAAATTTTGAAAAATGTTCGCATTGAACTCCATATTGAACAGCTTCTTTGAGAAGGGTTGGGAGTTTCCTGTTTCTCTGTTGACTGCAAATCATCACAAATGAGATCAGTCACTCCCACATCTCCATCTTCAGAAGAAAGAGATATCCAGTTCTTCCCTGATCCAGGTCCCAGCAGCTACCATCAGACCAGGCACACACCCATCTCCTGATGTCCAAGTGAGAGCACTTGGCCTTCCTTTCTTGACATTCTTCCACTGCTCAGGAGAATGAGGAGGCCAGGCAGCTTCTTGTTCCTGCTGATAACCATAGGTTCCACCTTCTTTGTCTTTTGCCCCACTGACCCGTACAAATCTTGCTAAATGCTCATCACTCTTGTTAATCCCTCATGGTTTCCTAGACCTAAGGAGGAAACAGAATTTAAGCCACGTGTAAAAGTATAAGAGTGAGAGAAAGAGATGTCTAATCCTAAAACCCATTTAGCAATATGTAGGGGTTTTAGCTGTCTGTACAAGACTAGCCTATTTTAACCTGAATATAGAATCCTCCTCATTTTATTACTGAGTTTTACGACTTATGTGTGAGTCTTAACCATATCAGGATATTTCTCAGAACTGTCAAAGATGTGTCATGGAGACTTACCTGAGTTGATGGTGGCCAGCTTTTCTACTCTCTATCACACAATTTGAGTACAGTGATCTTTTTGTTTCCCATTGACTATGCAGGGCATCCTTACACTGGCTGCTTCAAAAAGGCCAGAGATATGATTTCTAAGGTGTCTGGACTCAATCCCCAACTTGGTACCTAAACGGAATACCTAGACACATACCAAATGGTTCTCTGGTATCCACCTATTTTAGAGCATTCTCCTTGAGTATATGGCTGCTGTGTAGTGTAATTGGAGTCTGAGGATGGAGTAGGATGGCAATTTCCTTTAAAATGTGGGGGGGGGGCGGGGGCTTTTACATATGTCATGATGAGTTTGTGAAGGTCAGTAGAAAACTTGTAGGAAGCAGTTCTCTTTTCCATTATGGGAGGATCTGGGAATATAACCCAGGTCATCAAGCTTAGTTGCAAACACCTTTTCTCTTGAGCTGTCTTACTGACACCAGTAAGACAGTCTTAATAGAGTTCCTTTTCATTAAGATAAAAATAAAAGCAGCACTTCTTTACCCATTCTTTCCCTAGTCAGATGGGGCTTAAATTGACTTAAAATATTCACTGCTTAAACTCTAGACTCCGGAGTTCACAGAAAATGGAAAAGAGGAAAGTGGGTGACGACTAAGGAGAAGCAGATTGAGCAGCTGGAAAATGTGAAGTGTTTGAAGATTGTGTATTCATAGTAGGCAGAAATATAGTGAGTTGGCTTGATAGTGTTATAATCATATGGATACGCCTGGTAGCAAACCAGCATGTCTGCCAGCAGATTCGGTACATCTGAGCCCTAATGGCCATTTCTGCAAAATAATGACAGTAAGCAAAGTCATAGACTAGCAGCATTTGTTCATTTATAAACGAGGCCTTGCTATAGTTGAGCTTAAATTTGGAACTCCTGTCTCAATCTATCATGTGTTAGAATTGCAGGTGTGTGCCACCATACACAACTAGTTCATCATTTTAAGATTAGTATTAAGATCTTTTATTGGCTTTTTAATACACTATATTATAATTATACAATATATTTTTATTGCTTTATTTCTACTTCCCATACTTCCCAGTTCTTTCTCACCTCTCTACCCATCCAATGTTATGTTCTTTCTCTCAGAAAAATAAATTAAACATGAACAAACCAAAAAAACCAAAAAGTACAAAGAGTACAGAATGAAACAAAACAAAAAGCTCGTACAAAATACCATCGGGTCCATTTGTGTGGACCAACTACTCCTGAGCTTAGTGTCTGCCCTGGAGTGTGGTTGATATATGCTCGGTGACAATTCTTCAGAGAAAAGTGAAATTTTTTTCTCTCCCAACAGGTATCAACTTGCAAACAGCTTCTTGGTTAGGCCTGGGGCTTGTGCCTGCCACCTCTTCTCTGGGCTGGGTTTTGTCTAACTTGAATTTGTTTAGCTGTATGAACTGTCACAATCTCTGTGTGTCTTTTGATGAAGATGCTATTTTCTTGGAGTCATATACCAGTGCTGACTCTTCTAATCTTTCTGCTTCCTCTTCTGCATAGTTTCCTGTGAGTTTAGGTGGTAGTCTATGGGACTTCTTAGGCCAATGACTAAACAAAATGAGCCTAGTCTTAGTATTGTGAGTTTTAATTGATAGTATAAGATGCTGTTAGAGAATGGGAATTGCATTTAAATTCCTTTCATATATGCATTCCCCAACTCTTAGTCTCAGTTACAATGCTATGGAAATAAGTGAGGCTCAAATCAATGAGAATACACAGATTATTTATTTACAGCTTTCTAAATATGGGACTTTGTTGCAAGGAGCTGCTTGTTCGTCCCGGCCTCCCAGAACCGAAATAACAACACAGAAACTGTATTAATTAAATTACTGTTTGGCCCATTAGCTCTTGCTTCATATTGGCTAACTCTTACATATTAATTTAACCTATTTCTATTAATCTGTATATCACCACAAGGTCGTGGCCTACCAGCAAAGTGTTAGCACGTCTATCTCCAGCGGCAGCTCCATGGCATCTCCCTCTCCACCTTCCTTCTCCCAGAATTGTCTAGTTTTCCCCACCTACCTAAGTTCTACCCTATGAACAGGCCAAGACAGTTTTTTTACTCATTAGCCAATAAAAGCAACATATGGACAGAAGGACCTCCCACACCAGGACTTAGCCACTCCTGCTTACATTGGACAGAGACCCTAAGGCATATATGGTACCTGAACAGTTTTCTGGTGACGTGATGGAAAGGCTCAAGTGATGCTCTGGCAAAGGGGAAATAAGTAGATGTAGAACATCTTGTGTCATGGGCTTATGGGGGACTTATTTGGTTTTCTCTGTTGGCCTCTGAGTTGTAATTAGGAACAGTGACAAGTAAGAAGGTGGCAGTCATTGTCACAGTTATTCCTGTTCTAAATTGATTAATCAAGTTTATGTTTGCTTATGATTGATGGACGTAGGGGTTTTAGACCGAAGCTCCATTTTCATGCACGCTCTATATATTTGGTCTTTCACTGTTCATAAAACCTCATCCATATGATAGAAAACAGACCTGAAGAGGTTAACCATTTTTTTCTCAAACATAAAATTTGTTGGTTAAAAACTTAGTTCACATAATTAAGATAATTAATGTTTATCCTATTCTGGATATTGATTAGTCTATGTGTGCTATTTATTTTTATTATATCTATATAGTGTGTGTATGTGTCTTGACAGAGACCACTTGCTCGTTTCTCAGATGCCCAGATGCAAAATAATCACACAGAAACTATATTAATTACAACACTGCTTGGCCTATTAGCTTAGGATTCTTATTAACTAACTCTTAAATCTTAAATTAACCCATTTCTATTATTCTATGTATTGCCACAAGATTCTTGGTTAACCAGTAAGGTTCTGGCATCTGTCTCCTTTGGCAGCTATATGGCATCTCTAAGGCTCTGCCTTCTTTTCTCCTCTCTCTCTGCTCAGAATTTTGTGAGCACCTTGCTCTGTTCTGTGCTGCCATAGGCCCAAAGAAGTTTCTTTATTAACCAATGGTAACAAAACATATTCAAAGCATACAGAGGGGAATTCCACATTGTGTGTGTGTGTGTGTGTGTGTGTGTGTGTGTGTGTGTGTGTGTGTGTGTGTAGTGTATATGCCATGATGTGCCTGTGGAGATCAGAGGACAGTTTGAAGGAGTTTGTTCTGTTATTCGACCATGTTCATCCCTGGGATCTAAATCAAGTCATCAGGGTTGGCAACAAGTATCGTTTTTCCACTGAGCTATCTCTCAAACTCTTTATATGCTATTTCAGTTCTTGTAGTAGGATTATAAGGCATTATCATTTCATCATTTTCAATTTCAAGAGTAAAAGGCCAGCACTCCAAATACTTTAGCTATTTTCTCCAAGGTCTCATAGTTACTGATGGGTCCAGCCAGGATTTTAATCCCATAAGTAATAGATTTACAGGTACAATCTCTGATATACCATTAAATTGCCTATTTCTCTACTTTCTCTACAATATCAGCCTGTTTTATACTATGTCTATCAGCACTTACATTTTTCTCCATTTTCTGGATACTCAGGATATGTGTGTGAATATAGGTAACTAAAAAATGTTTCCACATGCACTGAAGAGATTCAATCTTTTTCATATGCTTAAAAAATGTTGGATTTATGTAACTACAAATTAGGAAAATGGATGAGAGGCATGGCTATTAAATTATTAAAATTTAGAAATTGGAAAGCAGAGGTGTACAGGTGATAAAATGGATGGAGACAGGAAAGGATACAGCCAACGGAGTATGGAGTTCATGGAGCTCTGCCACCAGAACGCTTGTGCTGATGGTTCTTATGTTTCTTAGACAGCTTGGATGGTGACTTTTACATCCTTTATGCCAAATAAATCTTTAGTCATCATTTCTTGAAAAAGTTCTGTCCTTAATTTTGATTGTTGTGCCTCTGTTTATGATTGTGACAAATTCTGTGAGAGACTGACAGAGCTGAGTGTCTTTATCACACGGTTGTGTCAGTCAAAGTTAACTGTAATGTGTAATGAGTCATCTTCCTTCTGTGTGTCTTTCATAGGCACATCGCGTTGTACAGGCAGAGAAGATGCCTCAGCTTAGAAGCAGCAGAAGGATTATTTGTGTCCGTGCGTGCACTAGCAAAACGGGTCCAGATACGTCTGAAACTAATTTTCTTTGTTCATCTATCTCTGAAAAGCCCAGATGCCTATCTTAAAGACATGTCTATGCCTGTCTTAAATGACCACTGTGGGATGTTGGAAGCATTGGTGTAGTAGGAGCCCCAAACGTCTATTTGTAGAGCTGTTATGATAGGTGAATCTTCATAGACACGAATCTTCATAGACACAGTCTCTACATCAGCAAACTTTATTTGTAATACATTCCCTCCCCAGACTCCATTGAAAAGAAAAACTTATAAACCAAATTATGACTAAACGGTGCTGACTGCCGGTAGACCCTGCTCTAAGACAGTACAGGGCTACATGGTTAGAAACACTTCTTTCAGTTGATAATTTCCATGGCTTTGGCCAAAGGTCTGTAACTGTGCAGTCAGTCTGAGTCAGTTAAAATCAATCCATTCTGTGCAAAGCATATAGTCACAGCAGTTTTAAAATGGAATGTTGAAGTCTTTCCACATTAAATCCAGTATACACATAAAGTCCTCTCTTGTGTTCACCTCATTTTATTGTCCTTGTCTTGCTCTTTCCATTTCATATTTTCTTGAGCTCCAGAAAGCATGTTGTATCGTTGCTTTCTTCCCTAATCATGAAGTTATTGGCTTCTAGCAATTTGAATTATCCACTTTTTGGCTAAGGATATGTGTTAAAGCTCTCTAGGATCTATCACCAGATGAAATGGACACCACATACACGCTTAGTCTTTATCTTATGTGAACTTTTGGTACTTCAGACTTTTGGCTCCTCCTCGAAACTCCTTGCTGTTGTTCTCTCAGACCCAATTTGGTTGTGTCTGATTTCTCTTAGTCGTTGTCAAAGCTAATTCTCTTGGCATTCTTTTTCAAAACACCTTGTTTGTTTTCATCCAACTAAGAAATCTACAATTCCTGACTTGTTTTCACTTTGCAAGTTTCTTACAAAGACTGGAAATCTCTACCACATCATCCTTAGCAAACAGGCAAATATAAACTCCCAGAGTTCATCTCTTCCCTCACATGCGAGTTTATCTTCACATAGACCTGGTTTGGGATCCAGCCAGTGTTATCTCTCCTCTCCACGTTGTCAGAATCATCAGTCATTCTACATGCCCTCCCCCTGCTACCTACCACACCCAGTTTCCCACCACCGTTTGCTGTCTCTCTAATGTGTTTTGCTTCCTAAATCCATGCTTAGCTTGCTTACTTTGGAAACATCTCCATCACTTAGTAAGCATCCTATAGTATGGTGATGACCATTGGGCCTATAACTATCTTCTCATTAATATGTTCCTGTGAGAGATTAAATGATTACACAGAAATCTTGTGTACTTTTGTATTTTAAATGTTGATAATTTAATGTTATCAATTAAATGTTGATAATAAAATATGTAATGAACACATTTTTAATGCAAGTTTAGAAAATAGACATCGCAACAGCATTGTGATGCTCGAATCTTCTGGATCAACATTATCTAATTACTTTATTGAAAATCTAGCTGTATGAGGCTAATTGAGATTCAAGAGAAATAATGTAACCACAGATTTTTAGTTTCAAAGTTTGAAATGCTTAGGGGCTATCATATTGAATAACATAGATTTTTAAAATATTTTAAAACTTAATTAGCTATTGTATTGAATAAAATCCATTCAATAAATAAGAAACTATAGCAAAAATCTCTATTATCATCACTACTTCAACCTGAAACTTTAGAGATGTTATGTTACTAAGCTCAATGATGCTTTTCAAGAAATATTTATGAGGATCTCACATTTGTCCATACTGTGAGAATTAAAAGAAGAATGAAGAGACATAATTTCTACATTCCAAGATGCAGCAGAAAATGCTGATGATTTGAAATTTGACTTCTGAATTATTGAAGTATAGGCAGACATTTTGAAAAGGTCCATGGAGTGATAATAAGACATTTGAAACTGTTTTCCTTTTAATCCTCTTTCTTCCCTCCATTCCGTCTAGATACTCACATAACAAGAGAGAGTGGAGCTGTCAGAATGGAATACAATGATGGGAACTGCTTCTGATCCCGCTGTGTTTCCCCCAGGTATGGCAATGACAAATGTTTGCTGCATTCTTTGCCCTGTGCAGTTTTCATTATCTCCCTCTCCTTCTATCTTCTATTTTATTTGCATGTGCTTGATATTTCAAGTGCTCTCCGATTTATTAATTTCTTTAAATTCTATAATACAATGCCAGACACGAACCAATATTCTCCCCTTCTGGGTCTAGATAATTCTGCCAAATCATTTCATTCATTGTTACTGGCTCCTTGTGGCATGACAACAAACTGTATCAGCATGACAACATTTATATCTAAAATAATTTAAATTAGTAGCAGATATTATGCCATAAGATGCTGTATAAAATTATATCAGTGGCATCCAAATACATAGTGTACAATTTATTTCTTTACCTACTAATTTGAACACTTTGTAGAAAATGACTCTAAGGTGCTTCTGGCGTAATTCCTTTGTAATAAATTCCCAATGTTTCTTATTATTTTTGATTTCCCAATTCTCTAGATGGCAAACATGCACTCTATCTATCTGTTGTTTTACTAAGCATAGATTTCTTACTTGGTGCTATTATTTATATTGTATTTTTGTATTGTTTTGTAGCAAATGAAAATTGTTTCTCCTGACAATTTAAGAAACTAGAAAATCAGTTATAAGCTTATTTTTCCAGTAACATTTAATGCTTCTCCATAGCTATATTATTTGGTGGACTGTGTGCATGTGTGTGTCTGTTTGTGTGTGTGTGTGTGTGTGTGTGTGTGTGTAGGCCAGAGGTCAACTTCTGATGTCCTCCTCAATTGCCTTTCCCACCACTTCTTTTCTTTATTTACTTGAAACATTTATTTCTTTGTGTATGTGTGTGTGTGTGTGTAGTGTGTTGTGTTATTGTACATGTAGATGCTGTGTGTGTTGTGTATGCAATTGTGTGAGGGGATATATGTAGAGACAGTCATTCTCTACCTTAAGTGTTTGGGACAGAGTCTCTCAGTGAATTGAAGCTACTTGATTTAGCTGTTTAGCTGACCAGTTCCTTCTCTTTTATTTTTTGAGACAGTCTTCCAGTGAACCTGAAACCCAATCAGGCTACGCTGGCTGGCTGCTGAACTTCAGGGACCTGTTAGAGTGTGAACCCACAAGTCTGGCTTTACAGATTGCACCACCATACCCAGTTTTTACTTTGGCCATTTTGTTGACTGAGCTCTCTTTCTTGTCCCCTCACCGGGGTGTCTCACTGAGACTGGAGTCCATGGATTGGGCTTGCCTGACTGACCACTGAGTTCCAAGGATTCTCCTGTCTTCCTTCTTCACCAGGACTAGGGTCCCAGATGTGCACTGTCACACTCATTTTGGGTGTGTTAAGGATCCAAACTCAGGTCCTTATTGTTGAGTAACTGGGAGTTGATTGACTGAACCATCCCTCTAGCCCTTGTTGGATGATTTTAGCTTCTATTTTGTATTTGAACAGATCGCTTAGTACACAAAGCACAGAGTTCATAGGGTAATAAACTAAGTGTTGATAGAGTTGTAAACCCAAATAATTAAAAAGAACCTGGAGATTTGTATTTAAATGCTTCCATAGCAGTCATTTATGAAAGCTTTACTTGTCCCATGTCATGATGACGATGAACCTACAATGACTTTCTTTACCAAAGAATATATATAGGGAAGCATACCTTTCTAGCCATCAAAAACACCCCGACATGATTGCTGTTGTATTCTGGGTCAGTCAGGGTGTGGGAAGCAATTGAGGTGCCCCATGCTTTAGAATGAGGCCTGTAACAGGAAACCGCAGCATTTATTAAATTTTTTCAACTACCAGCTTGTAGCTGCAGTGAGGAGGAAATAAGCCTTTTCTGTCAGACTTAACGCTAGTCCTCACTTTCCTCCTGGTTTCAGTCTGATTTTCTTGCCCTGAAGATCACTGACTAGGCTCTAGTAAGGAACTAGAGAATAAAAATGAATAAGGTGGGAGGGAACAGGGCATGGAACTTTACCTGTTTCTAATTTAGCTCTCAGGCTCTGCAGCCAGGAAAGACCCTGTGACCTTCTGCTGAGGGCATATTTAGGGGGAGTTAGTCTTTCCATGTTTATTAGATTTTAATTTTGGAACTCACATGAGATAGAATTCACTCTTATTTAACAACATGTGCTTTGTATTAATTCAGTAGTCTACATTTTGAAGAAGATCATTTAGGGAATCTTGATGCATAAAAACTTGATACACCCTAGAGACGCTTCGCCAATGGCTACAATCCTTTTGCAGAATTAGGAAAATCAGCCCTGGGTAACAATTCTCAGTAGAATAACAGAAGCTGAGTCGGTAGGAAAATGGGGGATTACCAGGGGGTTATCCAATCTTTAAATCCTCCAAGGCCCTTAAAAAGGACCAGCAAGCACAGTGAAATGAGATACCTCCAGAGAACAAATAGACTCAAATTTCCAAACTGATGTTAAATACTGTCTTGGTTCTTTTTGTTGCTGTTGTTCAGCTATAACCTCAGAATAGTTGATAACATCAGAATTTGTTATAGACTCTTACTACTCTTCTGTTCACTGAGAAGGAGTTGTTAATATTTGTTTCCTTAAAATATACAAAAAAGATGGAAAAAAATCAGGTCATGTGCTTGTGGGCACTTTTAGGAAAGGTAACAAAGGGAGGAAAAGAAGGGAAGAAAGGACAGGAAGGAAAGGAATGGGAGAGAGGATGTGCAGGGAAGAGAGGAGGGAGGGCAAGAGGCAGAGAAGGAGAGATTGAAAATTAAATTTTTAAGTGTAGGGGCAAAAATACGTTGCCAGCTTCCTTAAGTAAGCTTAACAATTTCTGTCGAAAATTCTGATAAAAAGTGTAATCCCATTAGCAATATATGTTTTCTATGTAGAATACCTGGATCTACAAACTAAAAAATGTCTAAAAACTGACCCTGTAGAGATGGTCCTGCTCTCTACATCAATTAAGATCCCATTCTGATAGCTCAGTCACTTTTTTTCATATGCAATCAAACTAAGCTCGGCTAAACTTCTGAAACTTTTGTTTCTTTGCAGTGTGGTCCCCGGGCCCACATAGCATTGTCCTTTCATATGCCATCTCTCCAACTTGGTGTAACAACTCCATGCTAGATTTCTCAGGGGCCTGGTGGCTTGAGGCTCCCAGGTTTGGGTATGGCTGGAGACCTCACTGAGTGCCCAATGTCACAGAAGAATGTGAATCTTCTGAGTTCTGGGTACTTTATTAGTTGGTGCTGCATCCTTCTTGGGCTCGCCCACAACTTCTGTCTCCAGACATTGCAAACAACTTTTGACCTATTGTAACTTGGATATGAAAGGTCCTTTGTTAACATCTGGGTTTGAACACATACTCCCCAGCTGGTAGGAGGTTTCACAAGGATGTAAGAGGCTTTTGGATGTGGAAACTCTTGGAGAAAGAAGGTCGCTGGGAATGGGTCTTAACATTTTATAGTCTGGCCTACTTCCTGTCTGCTGTCTACTTCCTGTCTGCCGTCTACTTCCTGATTTCAGACACAAACAGATCAGTGCCCTCATGTTCTTACCGCCATGCTTTCCCCACTGTCATGTTTCAAGGTGTTATCAGAAATAAGCCCTCCCCATTTAAGGCTTTGGATGGTTTTCTTGGTTTGTTTGTTTCGTTTTTGGTTTTTTTTTTTTTTTTTTTTTTTTTTTTTTTTTTTTTTTTGATGAGTGCTTTGTCACATCAGGGAGAAAAGTAAGTACTAGATGCCATCATAAAAATAATCTTTCATTAATGTTACTCCTCGGGACACTCTGTGACTTAGAGAGCCACTAGATTTCAGATGATTATTGTTTTTTTTTTTTTCTAGTCAAAGCCCTGCAATGAACCACCACAGACTTTTCCTGAGAGTAAATGCTAACTGCCATTTCCACACTCTTCTGATGGACTGTTTTTGCAAGCATGTTCTCAGTAGAGGGAAAGAGACTCTTGATGACCCAGGAATTTAACTTTATAAAATTAATTACTAACTTATCAAAAAATGCATCATAATAGTTGTGAATTTGTATTAGTGTATGATCGGAAGCACATTAGGAGATGCGAATCTGTGTCTTCTGGTTCAGCAGGTGCTACTGGCAGGTTATGAACACAGGAGAATTGATGTAAGCCATGTACCAATGACCAGGAATGAAACAAGGAGAAATAGCTTTGCTTGGGTGAAAGATCATGAACTTGAATTTAAAAGGGGCTAACCATTAGGTTCATAAATGAAAAGGTACACACTTCAAATGCTCCAAGGAATATGCATAAACTATATAGAGTATTTTCTTAGCTTTTAACAAGAGAATTTCTCAAAATGCTTTTCCCTATACTTTACTACATGTTAAAAAATATAATCACTTGTTTTTGAGTGAGATGTGGCCTGTTCTTTAGCTCTGAGGACAGTGGGAAGCAAGCAGAGATATTTTTGTTATTAGTATTCCAGCTCACTTTTGGGCAACAGTGTTTGTAAGCCACAGATGAATACTTTTGGTCAGTTCGTCAAATTAGCAGTGCAAAAACTATAAGATCAATGTGGTTTGACTGAACGGGAGATACTTTTTGGTGATGTCACAGCACTGAGGGTGACCACCTGGATCACATGACTTCTCTGGTGGCCATGAGAAGGAGAAGAGCCGGAAGAGCAACTGGAGTGTTCCTGTCCAATCTGCTCTCCATTCTAATGGCCAAAAGGTCAGGTTGTGCCTGACCACCTGGCACTGTCCTCAGAAAAGTTCATAAAATCTGTTTTCCTGTAAGCCTAGAAAGAGGAATTCTTGTGATGATCAGATGGTATTGTTTTTATCTAAATCCCCAGATACAACCCTTAATAGTTGGAGAATGTTCATGTTAAATTTCTTCATTATATCTTTTATATTGTGTTTTTTCACAATTAGTTATATGTTAATAAAAGGGAATAGTGTAATAAATTGAATCTCAAATAGGTTTGCTCTAATCAGGTTTAGAAGCTAACTGAAGGTTTATTTTTTTTCAAGGACAATTTGGAATTTTTTCTTTTTTGTAAAAAGTCTCATCTTTATTTTTAGATACTTCTATATGAATTCATGTTTAACTGAAAGTATTAAGTAAATTCAATTTATAAAACATGGTGTCTCTAATAGTTACTGTTCTTTATCATGTGTCCCAGTTGCCTAAACCTACACTAAGCTTGTGTAGATAGCATAGAGTTGATGTGTTAGGCAGGAAAGAAGTTTTTTTTTTTTTTGAAAACAGAACATATTCATCTTTACGTGAAAGTGGCTGAATAATGACCTGTACCAACTACCCCAGTGGCAATGCAGTCTCAAGTTAAGGTTTATATTTGATAACTAATGTCATCTATTCTTAGTTTCCTGGTTGAAAAACAGTGTATGCCCTCTAGTTTGAATAGCTAGATGAAGGTCAATGATCTCCAGAATGCTTACCCTAACCAAATAGAAAGCATCTATAGATGAACTTGATCTTTCTTCACACTTACTTCTTCATTATGGATAGTTTCCTATATTGCTGCAGGATAACCCTTCTGTACATTGTGAATATATGTTGTTCTCATTGGTTAATAATAAAAGCTTTTTGACCAATAGCTGTGCAGGATGGGGTTAGGTAAGAACAATCAAACTGAGGACTCAGATTAGGAAGGGCAGAGCAGGGGGAGAGAGGAGCAGCTGTCCAAGAAACAACATACCAGCAGACCAGTAAAAGCCACAACCACATGGCAATATGTAGATTAATAGAAATTTGTTAAATTAAATGTAAGAGCTAGTTAGTAATAAGCCTTAACTATAAGCCAAACAGTTTATAATTAATTTAAGTTTCTGTATGATTTATTCAGGAATGCAGTCAGAACATGAAAGTTTAGCCTCTGTTTACATAGTATTGAAAATGTAGTTTGAAAGAATTCCATGGTTTTCTTAAAGAAAACATATAGTATTTGCATTACAAATTATTCCTTGAAAAAGATTGAGGTAATATGTCTGCACATAGCATGAGAATATGGCTTTCAAGCTCTGGCCCTGTCATTTCCTAACCTCTAGTATATTTTGTTACATACTGAGCAAATCTTTGATATTTTATTATAAATTCTGTAAGAAAAGATATTTCATGTTACTCATCTTGTGCATTCAACTTTGTGATATATTAACTCCCACCACACACTCTCACACTCTCTGTGAGTGTGTTGTATGGTGACTGCTCACTCTAAGATATTTATTCATATTTTTTCTTGAGTATTTTACCCCTTTTCTAATTCTTCTATCTCTCACACCAGAAATCCTTTATTGTTAACATTTCATCAAGTGTTCCTTCCTGGTTTGTAAGACTGCTTTGGAAAAAAATAGCTGAATTGCTTCGTATTCTATGAAGTCACGACACTCATGTTTGCATGCACACGTGCATTTTAGAGGCATGCTCACAAAGGCCTTTCTCATCTTTGTTTTCTATGATTTGATCTATGAGTGCTTTATTCTTTTTAATTTCTTTAATGTAATCTTGTGTTTGAGGACATGTAGTTCTGTAATCTAAAACAGGAGCGGGAAACACTCCTCGTGATTCCATTCAGCCGGGCTTCCACACAAACACTGACTGGGAAGTTCTCTGCACACTGTTATCACGTTAATACACAGAACAGCATATTATGGAGCTATGAGAACTGCATTTATTTTGTTTCTCTTCAGGAGAGCTAACCATAGCCCCTCTCTGCGACCTTGCCAGTGTCCCTGCCTGGCGTATCTGGAGTCAGATTTCCAGTGAATGCTGACTCTGAACTGCCCAGATAAAGAATCTTCCTACGGAGGAAGAACATGAAAAAGGAAATCAGGACCGCGAGGGGTGCGATCACCCACTGATACAAGGGGACTGATCTAATGAGAGTTCACCAAGGCCAGTTGTCTGGGACTGAGCGAGAACGTAATCCAGCCAGATTCTCTGAATGAGGCCGGATTCTCTGAATGTGGCTGGCCCGGAGTCTTTCTGAAAAGCCATTGACAATGACACTGGGACTTGTTTCCTCTGCATATACTGGATTTTTGGGATCCAGTCTGTTTGGATGCTCACCTTCCTGGACCTGGAGGGAGGGGGGAGGAGCTTGAACTACCCACAGGGCGGGAGACCCTGACTGCTATAGGAGATGGAGAGGGAGGAGGGGAGGGAGTGAGGGGAGTGGGAGGGTGTTGGGAGGAGGGGCGGAAATGGAGACTTTTGTATTTTAATAAACTTTGAGAAAAAAAAAGGGAAATAAAATTTAAAGTTCTCATATTTTATTTAAACTAGAAAAAAAAGAATCTTCCTAAATGGTCTTACTTTTTGGAGTTCTGGGGATAGCTTTGGATTATGTGGCCAGCAGGCTGTTGGGAGAAGTAGATGTTTGTGTAGTATATTTCAAGTATAAGTTCTTGTTTTTGCATTTCTTGACCAAGATTCCTGTAGCAATTTTTTTTCCTTATTTATTTATTTAAAGAATTTCCACTTCCTCCCCTCCTCTCAATAGCCTCCTGCTCCTGCTCCCCCCACTCCCTCTCCTCCTCCCTCCCCATTCCCAAGAGCAGTCAGGGTTTCCTGCCCTGTGGGAAATCCAAGTTCCTCCCCCCTCCCTCCAGGTCCAGGAAGGTGAGCATCCAAACAGACCAGGATCCCAAAAAGCCAGACCATGCAAACGAATCAAGATCCAGTGCCACTGTCAATGGCTTCTCAGTCAGCCCCCATTTCAGTCACACTCAGAGAATCCGGTTTGATCACATGCTCGTTCAGTCCCAGTCCAGCTGGCCTTGGTGCGCTCTCATTCGATCAGTCCCCTTGTATCAGTGGGTGAAAGCACCCTTCGCGGTCCTGACTTCCTTTTTTATGTTCTTCTTCCTTCTGCTCTTCATTTGGACCTTGGGGGCTCAGTCCAGTGCTCCAATGGGAGTCTCCGTCTCTATCTCCATCCATCGTCGGATGGAGGTTCCCTCTGGTTCTGCTTTCCTTGCTCACATTTTCCCTCCTTCTGCTTCTCATTTGGATCTAGGGAGTTAAGTCCAGTGTTCCAATATGTATCTCTGTCTCTATCTCCATCCTTTGCCATATGAAGGTTCTGTGGTGACATGCAAAATATTCATCAGTATGGTTATGGACCCAGGCCAGTTCAGGCACCCTCTCCTCTGCTGCCCAGGAAACAATCTGAGGACCTCTCCTTGGGTCTGGGAACCCGTCCAGAATTGAGTCTCTTGCAAACCCTAAAATGGCTCCCTTAGTTGAGGTATAAACTTCCCTTGCTCCCATAGCCATCCTCCCCCCCCATTCCCCCAAGCCATCCCCACTCCTCCCCATCTCCCCTCTCCCTAACCATCTCCCCTTATTTCCACCCCCCACCCCCCATGCACGCAAGTTTGCCTGGCAATCTTGTCTACTTCTAATATCCAGGAGGATAATTATATGATTTTCTTCAGGTTCACCTTCTTATTTAGCTTCTCTAGGATCACGAATTGTAGACTCAAAGACCTTTAACTATGGCTAGAATCCACTTATGAGCAATTTTTAAGTTTGTAATATTTCCAAGTTTTTAGAGGAAGGATTGGTATAAAACATCTGTCAGAAATACACAGTCCAGGTCAATAAATAATTATTGACATTCTAAAGGAATAAAACCAGAAGGCACATTTGGGAGAATCATAAGTATTATCTGAAAATAGAATGTATCTGCCAGCTTAGAAAGTCATTAATCCTATTTAATTTTGAAACTTCAACTTTGCCATAATTGTGATCATCCATTTTAGGCAAAAGGTTAACTATGAATAAGTTAAGCATTTTATATTGTGTCAGATGCTGTGTTCTGCTGTATGCCCATTGTAAAACTGTGTGATGTGACTCACAGGTGAATCATGATTTAGTACATGATAGTATCCTATGTAATAATTTAACATCATGAAAGCTGATTTGAACTGCTTGTCATTCACTTTATCTCAAGTTGTTACCCGAAGGTGAAGAGCTCATCTCTCCCCTCAGACAACTTCTGAATACATAGTTAGATATGTTTGAGAGTGTGTGTGTAGAAACTGCCTCAGTTCTAATTTGATTTGTGTGAGAAAGATGACATTGAATCTTTCTGAAGATGTGTGTAGTTTTATCAAAACCGTGAGTTGTATTATTTAATGTGTCTTAATGTAATACAGATGTAATATAAAATCAATAGATCTTTATCAAAAAACAGTTTAAGAATAACAGCATCAGAGATGAATAGTTTAAGAAAGAAAATATTATAGATGTGAGTAACATAGCTGCTGAACAATCTTCCTTTTATGCTTTTATGTATCATTTTCCAATACTTTCATGAAACACTTTATCAGTATATAATAAATACAAAAAAATGCCAGAAGATATTCCTTGTAAAATTGATTCAGAAATCATAAATTATTAATGGCCTCCATTGTGTTGTGAATTTTCTAGGATAAGATTCTAAAACGTGTAAAACGTATTGAGAGATGTAAGCCAGTGTTTGATAGGCAAACGCTATTTAATAATGCTTTCAATTTTTCCTGTACTTGGCAAACATTTTCCTTCATTATTTTCTGAATCATCTTTGGAAATAGTTATCAGGGATGAACCATAATGATTGCATCTGGAGCATACAATAAGAAAGTCTTGTCTTTAAGCTTTATAAAAATTACATATGTTCCAGTAATTTTTTATGCGTTTCTAACTCAATTTTGACACATAAAATCAAGTTTTTTGAAAAAATTCTGTTATTCACAATTCTTGCCACAATTCAGTTGTTTTTGAGTTTTTATTCTGTTAAAATTCAATGGCAGAAAACGGTAGTGAGTGAGAAACAAAGAAGAAGAGAGAGAAATAAGAAATGTTTAGCCCTCTCCAGATCAGTGGGAAATGCCGTGTAAAGAAGAGTTATTTAGTTGTCCAAGTCCTGGGAGAAGAAGGCAGATGAGTTACCATGAGAGGTAATGTGACAGAGACACCCCAGTAGAACAAAGAATGGCTACATAACGCAATGGTGAACTTGGTGTCTATGGCTTGCCTTAGTGGGTAGCATGGGTACAGTACAAAGTATGCAGCAGAGCACAGCGTGACAACTATGGCCCCAAGGATATTTTTATTGTCTCCTGGATCTGTAATTTCTAGTCTCAATATAAACATTTCTTGCTAACAGCAAATGTGTATAAAAATCTAGTCAAACTGGTAAATACATTTCAAGGCACCAATATTACAAAAAAAGTTCCATATTAATCTCGGGAAGTGCATCAATGGCAAGATGCAGGAGAATTGGCAACAACAGTCTATAATATTAACAGGTGTGGGGATAAGATGGTGCAGTCAAATATCTCAGATCCTCCATGAGCCCTTTCTACATCATTCCTAAGAGAGTGTTTTGTAGTCTTGTCACTGTTTCTAGTGATCTAATGCCCCCTACCTTACCAGTAACTTTGTTTAAAAAGAAACTCAAATTACTAGAATCAGCTCTGCATGGTTGCCAAAATATACATCCGAATGGTGTGGTTACCCAGACTGCCAGTTTTGGAACATAGCCTATAGGTATGGCAGCTCAAACTTATTTTACTCTCTCAAACCCTACCATCTGCACTTGTTGGTAGACAACAACCTCATCCTAGCCAAAACTGTGGCCAGAGACTGAGAATATACTCAGACTTCAGCTAGCATCTTGGTTTCCTGGTAACAGTCCATCTATTGAATCAAATTTTAGACACCTATGTAAATAGAACTAATTACAATTCTCTGAGGGCAACTGGAATCATACCAGAGAAAGTTAGCTACATTTGAAGGGAAAGCGCTCCAACATAAAACTCAAAATGCCAGCAAACTTTCTAACACTTGCAAAATGCTAAGATGTGGAAAGAAAATGAAAGCAGCTGAGTTGTGAGGCTGAGTCCTAGGCAGCCTCAGGGCACTGTTGTCGTCATTCTTTCATTCCATGGGCAAGTGGGAGATCTCATTATGTTTTCTTAGAGACTGTGTGTGTGTATGCATACGTGTGCGCGTATTGTGTGTGTGCGTGTGTGCATGTGTGTGTGTGTCTGTATGTGTGTATGGTGGATGCACATATGTGCATGTGTGGGCCCCTCTGTCTCCATGTGTGGAGACCAGGGATTAAAAGCATCTGTATTCTGTGACTCCCCACCACAAATTTTGAGTCAGGATCTTCCGCTGAACCCACATAACACCTTAAGAGGTAACTGCCTGGCCAGTGTGTCCTGGAATCTTCTTGTTTCTACATCCTGAACTTGAGCATTATAAGTACAAGCCCATCATTTACCATTAAAAATATTTTTAATATATGTATGTGTGTGACTAAGTGTGGGGTTTTGCTGAGTGCAGTACCCTTGGAGGCCAGAAGAGTACTTTAGATGCCCTAGAGCTAGAATTAAAGGAGGATGTCAGGCACCTGATATAGACATTGGACACTGAACTCTGGTCCTAACAAAGAGTAGAAAGACATCTCTCAATCTGTTTACTATTGTTTAAATTGGTTCTAGGGATCTGAATTCAGTTCCTCGTCTTTCTCAGCTAGCACTCTACCAACTAAGCGTCTCCCCAGCTCCCATTTTCTCTGCTGTAAGTTCTGTCTTTAATGCTTCTTTGTTTCTTCTGTAGTTTATTTTGATTTCACTGCTCTGGGTTTCTCTCCTCAATAACTGTAGAAGAAACCCTTGGGATTAGTATAATCAGGACCATAGGTCTGTTCTTTCTACTTCTGCAAAGATCCAAACCTAACCAAGGCCTGCTGTTGACCATCTGAATCTGCTGTGTGTTCATTACTGTCTGTACTCAGCACGCTATACAGAGTACATGCTATACATGCTATACATGTCTCTACTCCTGTAGGGAGATAGAATCATTAGAATATTCTACATATTTGTCATTTGAATAATGACCTTCAGTATGTTTTAAAGTTTATCTCTATTATGGGGTGAAAAGATGAATAAAAAAGGAGTTTTTATTAAGAACTGTAAAGAATGTAAGATTTTCAGATGTAAGATGTCCAGTTAGCAAGCTGTCTAGGCTCTGTAGTAAAGAATGCCTGAGGGGTCAAGGCAAGATGATTGGAAGGTTTCGGTGAATTGACAGGTGAAATGTAGTAGATCTTTTTGTTGCTTTTAATTTATACTTTTGTTTTGAATTGGTTCCAGAATTAATAATTACTTGCCATTTCAATTTCTAGGACATTCTGTGCATATTCTTGCTTTAGGAACTGTGAATTTTCGTTAACTGTGCATGGGAAGTTTTCCCGGCAACTGTCACATTCCAGATCTCAGTTAATTATGGTCAGATGATATTCCTCTTATAGGACTTCTGAGGACATCTTGAGGTACACACACACACACACACACACACACACACACACACACACACACAATCATTGGACACAATGTTTTCTAAATTTCGCTGTGATGTACTAGTTTTATTTTTCTTTCTCATGACTCATGTATACCAGGCTAGTCTTGAACTTGCTATATTCCCGAGGATGACCTTAAACTCTTGCTCCTCTGTTTTTATCTCCTAGGGCTAGGATTATAGGTGTGTGACATTTCACCTGTATTCAATACAAGGGTTGGAAGCCTGTGCTTTGTACGTACTAGACCGTCACTCTAGCACTTGAGCTACATCCCCAACCCCATTGTGATTCTTCCTTTTTCATGGGTCATTCGTGTGTTTTTCTTCATTTCTACAAACATCAATTTTTGAGTTATCAAAAGTTTTGTCTTTTCTCTTATAAAATTGTAATAAATACTTCATTCTGAAATAATTACCTGTTTAATAAGATTGCAAAGAAATGAAAAACAAGATGTGTCCTCTTACACATCAGCACTTCAATGTCTTCTACACACCATAACTTCAGCATAGCGATACCACCACAAAATCCACACTGATACAAGCAGAATATTTTATTCAAATTTTACTAGCAATGCTGGTAGGAATTTGTGTGTATGTGGTGTGTGTGTGTGTGTACATTAATGTTGTGTTGCCCTGTGTGTAGCTCTGTGTATCCACCACAGACAGCATCATTGATTACACCATCCCATTCCTTCATATAAGCTGTTACTCATCTTTAGCTTTGAGCAACCACTAATTCATTCTTTGTTTTTAATTTTGTTTTTCATGAAAATAAATGGAGGCAAACAGTTTGAATCCTTTTATTTTTTCCACTTAACACTTTAATTTTCAGTTCATTCAAATATTTGCCATGGTATAGTTTAAATAGTCTATTCTACTCCTTTCCTTTCTTTTCTGTATCTAAACTGTATCCCAATGCCAGTTTAGGCACTGACGGGTATTTCAGGTAGGTAGTAATCAAGTCTTGATTGTTAGGGGTAAAGCTACAAAGAACATTCTTGTACATGTGTGAGCAAAAAATATGTTCTTTCTTGAGTAAACATTCAAGAGCACAACTGTTGATTCAGTTAGGTAAGTTCTTTGCTGTTGATATTAACGGGAACTGAAAAGTATTCACCAGAATAGCTGTACTGTTTTACAGTCTAGTAACAATGACCAGTAATCCAGTCTCTACATCTTTGGTAAAAGCCAGTGTTTTCTTTTAACCATTCTGATGGGAGAATTTTACTCATGAGTTAGCGTCAGATGTCACGCTTCCACAGATATCGTCCTGATATTTTATTTAATATATGAAAATAAAACTTGCCAAGTCTATTTCGTGTTGCTTCTATAAATATGCGTTTAGGGATGACCACTTGGGGTTGGATGACCTTCTTGATGGGTTATTCAATTCTTCTACTTCAACATAATTTAGCATTAATTTTATACTATGTAATATGTTCTATGATATTATAATTCCATCTTGCCCCTACCAATGTGTTTGGCTGATGACTAATGAAATGCAGACTCATTTTGATTCATAATATTAAAATGTTTTTCTTTGTAATTAGGTTTTAAAATACTCTCAAAACATCATGCCAGAAAATGAGAAAGATCCAGCTCATCTTGGGAGGATGGAGATCAAGACTACCACAGGTGATTTCATCTCTTTTCTTTGCAAACCGATGAGTAAGCAAAACCTGGGAACTCACAGAAGACAACAACTGCACAGACCTGCTGGGAGTTCACACAACCAAAGCCTGCAGTGATGAAGAAGAGAAATAATACAAAGGAGCATATTGGTTTGGGAATACCCACTGCCTGTATTTTCCCCACTGTTTTCTCTATGATCTTTACACTGAGCCACATAAGCAGTGCCATGGTATGCTTGATTCAGCTGTTTCCGGCTCACGCCCATCAACTGTCTACATCTCTCCCCTGGAGCTTGAGAGAAGCCATGGTGGTACTATTTCCTACTGTCGGATAGCTAGTTGCTAAGTGATTATTTAAAGTCCTAAAAAATGTGTTGAATTTTATAGCATTGTCTATTGACTTTTATTATTTTATCTCCATGACCAACAGAAATATATCAGCACCATTGTTTTCTTGGGGAGTTAATTTGTTGATGGGCATGAGTGTTGAAGAGCTGACTCAAGTGTTAACCCTACTATCTTAGGCATCACACCATCTCTAAACTCTCTGTTTTCGGTACACACCAGCCAACCTGTGCACAGAATGTTGAACTTCTTTAAGCAAGGTTCCAAGATGTCCCTGCTCTGGTAAGTCTCTGAAACTAAAGCAGACTGCATTATTTACACTTATATCTCAGCAGGCATCCAGCTTTCAGGTGGAGAGCCATCTTTCATGAAGATAAATGGAGCATAAATACACCAAGCTCTTAAAGAGATGTGTCTTTGTTGTATGATCACAGGAACACAGTGTAAGATCTTTCTGGTTAGCTTCTTGGGGTGCTGTTCAGCACAATGTGTATTAACAACCTGAAAACACTTTCTCTCCTGCTCTGTCCGTCATGGTGAAACAACAGTGGTCGAATCAAAACATGCATCATACCAAAAGTAAACAGCAACTTAACTAATTATTCTAAGTTGAAATAAATAATAGAAGAAATTACCAAACTTTTGCAAATACTTGTAGCTGTGTTATTTTATGCAAACCAATGGTATTTTCATATGAATCATATTTACACATAATTTGAGATAATAATTTATAGTTCAATGAATTTCAATTTTATAATCAAAGTACCTTTTAAAAATATTTTAAATTTCAAGTCAATAGTCTCACAACACACAAGGTTTCATTTTGCAGTAGTATCACATCTATATTAGTTAAAATATGAATATGTATTCATATTTATTAATTTTCATAAGTTTCATAATATGCAATGAAAGCATTCTGAGGTGTGATAACACTATAATCTGCATTTGAAATATTGTTGTTTTGCTG
Organism: Myodes glareolus; assembly: GCF_982192425.1. Classification (NCBI taxonomy): domain Eukaryota; kingdom Metazoa; phylum Chordata; class Mammalia; order Rodentia; family Cricetidae; genus Myodes; species Myodes glareolus. The sequence goes on from NC_142038.1 coordinate 65,009,754, forward strand.
TTATTAGAAGATATAGAAACTTTTAAGGTGGGTCTTAAGACTGGAGGTATACCTATAGCGAAGCTTACTTAGCATGTAGAAGGCCTTGAGTTTGGGTTTCAGCCCTAAGTAAAAAATAAAAAAAAATTAAACAAAAGAAAAAGAAAACAAAACAATAAATGGGGACAAGTAGGAAGCTGCCAGTTGGATTTCTACCAAGTCAATTTAGAGTCAGGATGATGTTTCTCACGAAGACATATTCTGTGAGTGCAGAGGTTCCATAGTTTATGGAATCGAGCAGTCAGAAGTATTCTGCTATGAGCTTTCTCAGACAGGATAGTAGTTGATAGCTACTAGATAGTATATTCTCAAATGTGTGTGAGGTGTGCGTTTCAGATTCACTTTGTGCCAGAGCCTCTCCCAAGGGAGAATATGGTTTTTGGCCTCTTAGTAAACTTAGATATAATTTGATACAGAGTCATTCTTTGACACCTTGAAATATTTTGGTTATTATCGGTCATATCTATGTCATAGATTATGTGACTGAGATCCAGGGTGTATCATCCTTAGTATTTCCTGTCTCTGGCATTCTGATTAGATAAAGCGTGTTTATTTACCTTCATTTTGGTAGATTCCTTTGTTTGTCCTTTCATCTCTCAAAGTTGGCTCTATATTATTGGACCATATTAGTCAGCACAACAATTTTATTTTATACAATAATATGGTAATTTTATTTTATGTATTATTTTATATAGTACAATATATGAAAGTGTATCAATTCTATATTGTCAGATATTAAAATAATATTATATATTTAATTTGTTGAATATATATTCTCCCATCACTCAATTTTAAATTCATTAAATTATTTTATATGCTCTATAAAACCTATGGCTAAATTTCATTTTATTATTTAAGCAAAAAATCTGCTGCGATCTGAGCACATTCATAATTATATAACAGTCTAATATGTTCTATTTTCATTATATTTTATATTTAAATATGCATAAATGTACATGTGCAGCAATGAGTATTTGCTGTCCTTACTAGTACTAGGGGGAGCTTGTCATTATGTTAGTTGCTCAAATAGTAATGGATTCCTTTCCTCTAACTTAGAAACTGTTTGTTTGATCCACATTATAAGCAATACCAACGCTAACTTGGGAGCTTTTCTTTCCTTTCTATTACACCTTTTAAACATCTAACAGAGGAATGGCCATTTTGTTAAAGCTCTAACTATAGGGTATGCTTACTTCATGTGTACTTTCCACATTAGTGACTCATACCGTAGCTTTGTACCATAGTGCAGCTGAATGTGCCTGTTAGAGCACACACACATAAGCCCACTATCCTGTGTAAACTCCATGTGATTTACAGGTAGTCCAAAAGCTAACATATTCAAAACTAATGTAGCAATGTTTTGTCGAAATATTCAGTGTATGATGGATACCCACTATATGATGACCTATTGCCTTCAGCAGGGCAGGATGACAGAAACCCTTGGTCAAAGTTCTCAAAAACCCATAGGATTTTGCTGTTGCTTACAGACTTGAAGGACAGTTTTATTGGTCATATTTATTGGTTCAATATGATAGTGAATTTTTATTGTCTGAGGAGCTCCTGAGGATAAGTAATGCTCATCTCTGGGTGTGTCTGATGGCATTTCTAGAGAGTTTACCTAAAAGAGAAGATCTGTAGTCAGTGTGAGCAGCACACTCTCCGAAGTGAGGAACCTGTGCGGAGTTAAAGGGGAAAAAGGAGAAGGTCATTACAGTGCTCTGAGTCCTCTATGCTTCCTGGCCACCTTTATGGGATCTACTTTGCTCCATTTCTCCTGTCTACTCATGATAGGCCATGGTGGTGAAGCTCATCTCTCAAACCTTTAACCTAGATTTCTTTTCTCTAGTATATTTTTCTCCCCCTATCCTTACCATTGGTACTTTGGGACATGATAATCGACCCTTAAAACTAACAGTTTATTTTGTCTTTTATTTCATAGGTAAAACATGTCTTGAAATAAAGAGTCTCAGAGAAAAGGCGAGGGAATTAGCAATTAAAGGTATCACAAACATGTACAATCTCCATTTCTACTTTTTCCTGTCATTTACTTGTTGTCTTTTAAAAATTGTAAATGTGAAAAAAATTGTAAATGTGAAAAAAATTGTAAATGTGAAAAATATTGCAGGTATTCCCAAGTTTATAATGTTTGAGAAGTATCATTTCTTAAAAAAAAACTCATCATTATTGATGTATGTCATGTCTTTTATTTCCTGTTTTTCTGTATCGTGCCCTTATACACATATTAAATGGCTATATCAATATGAATGTTCCTCAAAAATGACTATGATGAGATATCATATATTTACTGGGATCTTATATAATACAGACTTAAATACTTTCCGTATATTATTTCCCTAAATTCCCCACAATAATAAGAAATACATTAGCTTTACTAATATTAAATATTATTTTATTAAACTTTATTATTACCAAATTTAATACTTTTAGTACTACCAATAATATTTATACTATATAAATATTATTTTATTATACTTTATTATTGTTATTAAGACATTACTGTTCCTTCATTATGGATTATAAATTTAATCATAGGATTACTCAAAATATTTTTAACTTAAGTTATATATTTTTAAAGAATTTATTTATCTTATTTTATGTGTGCGGATGTTGATTTGCATGTATGTATAAGTTGCACATGTGTGTCATGCCTGTGGAGACCAAAAGAAGGCATCTGATGTCATGAAACTGGAGTTACAGGTGGTTGTTGGTCCCTGTTGTGTGCTGGGAACCAACCATGGTTCTCTCAAGAGCAGTCAGCGCTCTTCACTACTGAGCTGCCTTTCCAGCCCCAAGTTCTAGATTGAGAGTTTGAGTTACTTCAGCTTTGCTTTTTAATAATTTTTCTGTATTATTTTTTATTACTTGGGTATTCCTTTAGAATTAATTTAAAACACTTGTGTCGGTAATGCTATTGTTTGGTTAATACTTTCACATGACTTTCAGTGTTAAATCATTTTATGCAGATTTGGCATACTTAATATAAATTTAGCTTTATTACATCTTATTATAAATAAGTGAGCTTTAGAATATGCTTTACCAATAAAGATTAATAAGAGAAATATCATAAACTAATCTATATGTACTAGCATATTATAATATTATTATTATAGCCTATTAACATAAACAAATATTTTTGTAAATTAAAATTATATATTAATGTGCTTCAGAATTTGCACAATCTATTATTTTATTTGAATATCTAAATGAAATTTTAGTTTATAATTTATAAACAGTGAAACAACTCTTATATTTATAATTCAATACACTTTGGTAACAACAAATATGCATGAAACCCTTATTCCAGTTCATGTAGGAAATATTTCAACCACTTCACGAGATTTTTTTCTTCAATAAGCAATTTGTGTTTTGATACCTATCATTGTAGTCAAGTTTTGTCTTTCTTTGTTTCTGTTTTGAGTTTTTGAGACCAGGTCTTATTTTGTAGCTTTGGCTGCTTCTTCTTCATCTCCTTTCTTCTTTTTTGATCTTGTCATATTTAGACACAAATCAGTAACCAGGGAGCACTGCTTGAGCTACACAATAGCAGCAGTCTCCAGAGTTATCCCAAACTCCCTTTTCTCCTTCAGCCTCCTGTCTTTCTTCACTTGCTTCCCCCCTCTCCTTCCTCCAGGCCATGGACTCTGAGACAAGATGTTAAATGGGGGATGAGGCCCACCTTTCCCTGAACCACTGCTTCACCTGCCTCAACTCCCCAGGTGTGAAGTTACACGAGCTGGCTTAGATTTTCTCGAATTTTCTAGCTATGAAATCATAAAATTCCCACAGTGTTTTCTGTTTTTTCTTTTCTTCAGTATAGCTTCGAGATTCACTGGTTTTGAGATAAATTCCCTTGCCCTTTGTCAGTGCTTAGCATTCATACAATGGAAAGTGTATAGAATTTTTTCTATTAGTTTTTTTTGTGGTGAGCATTTTTTCTACTTTATATTCTGTGACTGAAATTATAAACTAATTTTTGAACAAAACTTGAGATTGTGCTTGCTTATTTTATAGATGTGTTTAATTTTATAATATGCTCTTAAACTATGTGTTATCTGTGAGAACTTTTAAATACTTTGGGGATTCTAAAGTGGCTTGTAAGGTTCCCCCTCTTTATATTTCCTCTTTCGAAAGGTGGTACAAATTGACAGTTTCTTGATGTAGAAATTTCATTCACACCTAAAATATTTATTTTGTAATAATACACAAATTTCTTCTAAAAAATATACCCCAAAGTAGACTTGCTACTCTTTGAATAGTGTGAGCTGAACTAGTTTCTTCAGTGTGCAGTAACAAATGTGCTTTCTTCTAACATTTTGCCATTTTGATGAATGCCTTCTTAAGAGAGTTAAGCCAATTGTATAACAGTAAAAACATTTAAAAAATCCCCACTTTATCCCTTAATATTTATAGCATAGAATATTAAGCAGAGCAGTTTTGCAATGTAGCTTCTTAGCTTTTTTATATTGTATAACTTCTTTCAAATTGTGTATGAACAGCACACTGAAATGCTTGTGTTTATTTTCTAAAGAAAATGCCAGATTGCAAGGGTTGGCAGGATTTGGCATCTCCAAGGAAGCAGAACATCTTTATGAAAGTAAAGCAACAAATACAGATGGTAAGGGCTGAATATAAATCATATAGACAACAGCAAAGTTTATGTTTGTGTCCACTCACTCACTAGTTTATGACAACACTATGTTTTTACTAAGAAATAAATGACATGTGCTTATTAACCTAGAATGATACTTAATAAGAATGCAATATTGTTATATAGTTTGTCAATCATGAATAGACGATGACCATCCCAGATGGTGAGATTGTTATATAATTTCAGAAATGAGTGAAGGTTTGCCCCTTCTGAACCATGCTCACCAGTTGGCTGGTGAGCGACTTTTGCAAAACCTAGAAAGATTGTCTGTACTTTATGTATAAATGTGTTTTTAATATTGTATGTGGAAAGATGTGAAAATGGGTAAGAGGATGAATATATTTTAACCTTGACTTTGGGAAGCTTTTACTCTGGGGATTTACAATTTAACACAATAAAATGTGAATATGTTACCATTGTGGGCTTTTCATTTCTCTCTATTTAATACAAATCTTGAATATAATTTTATGATCTTGGTAGAGTTTCTTGCCTATAATCAGCTGTAGATGGAGATTGCTCATTTGTTTCCTAGCTACCCGGACACGAATACTCACACTAAAGATATATTAATTACAACACTGTTTGGCCAATAGATCATGCATATTTCTAGATAACTCTTGTATCTTAAATGAATCCATTTCTATTAATATGAGAATTACCACAACTATTACCAACCAGTAAGGTTCTGGCTGGCATCTGGCATCTTCCTTCTTTGGCAATTACATGGCTTCTCCCTGAATCTGTGATATGTGCTCAACTATGCTCATAGCAGCATTATTTGTTATAGCCACTACCTGGAAACAACCTAAATGCCCCTAGATCTAAGAATGTATAACGAAAATGTGGTACATTCACACATGGAGTATTACACAGCAGAAAAAAATAATGGCATCTTGAAGTTTATGGGCAAATGGATGCATCTAGAAACATCATATTAAGTAAGGTAACCCAGACCCAGAAAGACAAATATCATATGTAACCACTCATAAATGTCTTTTAGACATAAAGCAAAAAAAAAATCAGCCTACAATTTACAACTCCTGAGAAACTAGGCAACAAAGAATACCCTAAGAGAAACATACATGGATCTAATCTACATGGGAAGTTGAAAAAGACAAGATTTCCTGAGTAAATTGGGAGTATTAGGACCATAAGAGAGGGTAGAAGGGGAGGAGAGGGAAAGGGAAGAAAAATATATAGCTCAATAAAAACAGTTTTTAAAATGACATGGAAAAAAGAAATAAAGATTGGTGGATTCAGTATTCCCTGGATTACCCTCCCAATTCTAAAAAGAAAGAAAAAATAATCCTTATAAGAGGTGTATAACCTTGTATGTCAAATGAAATGTGGGTGTAAACAACAATTTTTTCCTTTGACAGAAATAATACCTAAATAGATTATTAGAAAAATATTCATTGCAGGTGACACCAAGTAAATATCACCAACAAGAAGTATCTTCAGTAGTTTGCAGAAGGTAAGTGTATATAGTCTGCAAGCATTAAGATAAACATTAAAAGTAAGAAGAGAGATGAGTGGAATATTAATGAATAAACCTGCCTGATAAAGTGAGGAGTTGATTTTTGCAAGCACAGCAGAATATAGAAAAAAATTACTGGAAGCACAGTACAAATTGGATTCAAACATGAGAAGTTGGTTCAAATAAAGTGGGAAAAGACCAAGCCACAGTCAGGGAACAGTTAGAGTTGAGCCTTATTTCTCAGCTTCTTGCCTAATGTCACATGGTCAAAACCTTTCCATGTAATCCATTTTCACATGGTGTTCAATAGTTATATTTTAACTTCTCAGACATTACATGATCCTTTTTTGATTCTTCCTAGATCAATGATCTTATAAGTCTTTAGTATTGATCTAGGAAGAATCAAGAAAGAATCTGAAAAAGCTACAGAATACTACTGACATTTGATAAATATCATGAAGGTTGTGTAGAATTCCATAAATACTACAAACATTTAAGACCTATTGTTGGACCAGTGCTTATAGGAACAAGCACGAGGAAAATGAGAAATAGGGCATTCACAGACAAGAACCTTTGCACTTGAGAGGCTGAAGCAGGTAGATTGCTGTAACTTTGAGATAAGCCTGAGATACAAATGCAGACCCATCTCAAAAAGGCAGGGAGGTGGATTAAAAGACGATTCAGTTGTTTTAGAAGTTGGTTATGAGTAGAAGAAAACAGAGTTTATTTTATAGATACAGAGTTTTCAAATGAGGTTGGAGCCTTCAAGTCTACCTCTAGCTAGACTTTCTGGAATGCAAACTTTAAGAATCAAATAGAATAAGAGACAAAGAACAGAAAACCCAAAAAAACTTTATCTTGAAACGTAGTTAATCACTATCAACTTTTTATTCATGGAGAAATGAGAAATAGATTAGGGAAAGTTATTAAAGAGAATAGTTCTCCTTTTTTGCAATGTTTAGTGTGTGTGTAGGCAGGGGATATATGCTGGAGCATGTGTGTGGAGGTAAGAGAACAACTTTAATGGCATCAGATTAGTCTCTTCTTCCATATTTGTCCCAGGGAGGACACTCAGGTCATCAGGCTTGGTGGCAAGCACCTTCAACATCTGAGCTTCCTGCTGGTCCCACTTCAAGAAATATCTGTCTATAGAACTTTGGAGAGTTGAGTGGGTTCAAAAAGAAAGAAAATGATACAAGTATTGTATTGAATTCTGACATTAGAATATAAGATCATCATATTTATCAACATAAATTTAAATATATTTATCATCTGCCCCTTTTAAATATCTGGGTTCATGGTTTTTGATAAATGTGTGTGTGCATGTGTGTGTATCGGAATAAGTGCCACTGAAAATAAGATGTAACAAAAACTTTGCGGGGATGATAAGTAGAGAAAAAGATGTAACCTGATCACTTCTGATAGAGGGAAATTTAAAATTATAACTAGTTCACTCCCAGTCTAAAGAACTAGAAATTCATACTGGGAAGAGCCATATCCTAATATGTTTACAGAAGTCATAATTAGAAGAAGAGACAATGGAGGTTTGTTTACCTGAAAAGATGCACTAGTGATGAGAAACTGAGTAAGAGTTCTAGAGACATATTCAGGCAAAGTCATCGAAAGACCTGTGATTACGTGAATGAAGAAATACTGAATGTTTTGAAACTTCGGATTTTAAAGAGCCTGTTGTAGAGGACCAGAGTAAGTCAACAGGGATGAGAGATCTGTATGTGGGATGAGATTGGAGTTCAGTTTTTAGTCAGCTCCAATTTGAAAGTTGGCCATGCTGTTCTGCCACCCAGTGCAAGGTGCCCCAGTCTGATGTGGTTCTGCTCTCAGAAAAAGAACAAGGTCTCCTGTTCTCCACAGAAGATGGAAGATCTGTCTACAACAAAGGCTTCACATGGTAGAGAAGTTCTTTTTTAAAATCAAGAGCACTAATTGTTTCATACTTTCGAAGAAAATTAAGTCAGGAAGAACAAGAGAGTGTGAAAAGACACTACACTGATTTTTTTCTAAGAGTGTTGAGGTAAAAGAATCATCAAAGTGATGAACATTAAATAAGCACATATTAAATGCAGATGGAGAGCAGTGATCAAAAGAGGACTTATCAGGAACAGGATGTGTAAATCACATGAGGATCAAATTCACAGAGCATGAAGATGTGGTAGTTTATAAACTCAGGGTTTCAGTTTGATTTGCCCCCAGTGAGGTCTTATCTCAGATGAAATATTCCTATTGTGGAGGATCATACAACTACAATCTAATTGATGGCCAAGAAAATGTCATTACTTAAATGATGATTCTGAGCAAGAAAACTGGAGTTAGGGGCTGGGAATGGTGGGTGTGCTTATAATTATAGTCAGGGAATAGAGGCTGAAGAATCACCATAAATTTAATCTAATGTGGAATACATATCGAAAACATATCTCAATAAAGAAAAACAACAAATGAATAGAGTTTGAAACATGTTCATAATCAGTGAGAACATATCCTGAGCATGCCTCCCTAGAATCTTGACTCTGCACAGTCTGCATAAGATGGAGATGTTGCAGGAGAGAGTTGTGGAAGGAGCCACTTGTTTATCCCAGTCACCCAGAACCAAATTAATCACAAAGAAACTGTATTAGTTAGATTACTGCTTGACCCTTTAGCTCTAGCTTCTTATTGGCTAACTCTTACCTCTTAATTTACCACATCTCCATTAATCTGTTCATCACCATGAGATTGTGGCTTACCAGCAAAGTTTTAGCATGTCTATCTCTGGTGGCGGCTCCTTGGCATCTTTCTGACTCTGCCTTCTTTCTTCCAGCATTCAATCCCATCTTCTCCACCTACTTATGTTCTTCCCTATCAACAGGCCAAGGCAGTTTCTTTATTCATTAACTAAGAAAAGTAACACAGAGACAGAAGAACCTCCCACACCAATGGATATACATCAGCTAATACTGGACTAAATTTATGAATTCATCTTGCAAAATCTTAACAGCCAAATTATTCACCATTGAGAGGGCTGACATCTGAAGTCTTGTTAGATTCTAACAAATGACCATGCAGAGACAACAGATGCACATGAACCTGTATCATGCTCAGAAATCCTTGGGTTGTATCATAGTACCTTTATACACTAGAAAACACAAAGGAGATGGAAAGTCTTAAAGTCTATCATGCACATATTAGATTAAAAACAGCCATAAGAACCTAATTCTGGGTCTACCCTGTTCTACATATGATGTCATGTGTTTTCCAAATTTTGGCAACAATTTAATGCCATACTATTTCCTTTCCCTTACTTCATTACATTGTAATCTTTATCCCGTTTCATCAGAATATTAAGTAAATTGATTAGTCTCACAAAATGAGACTAAGCATGGCACCAAGTCAAGAAGTACTTGGAATGAGTTTTTCTGATCCTCATTTGTCTGGCACTGAATGAAGCAAATCAAGTGTTTTGACTATAATAGCAACTGTCTGCTTGCTAACTGTCTATCAAAACCTCCTCACTTCTACAAAGGGCATCATGTCTTTAGCACGATGTTTGAATAGAAGATCAATATGTCATTTTCAATTTTTTCAGCTTGTTCTTTGGTTCTTTGACTATCATAGAGATAAACATATTCATCTATTTATGAATTAAACAGGAAACATGGATCATATCACACACAAAATAAACACAGAGTTTCTATGTTCAGAGTGTACTCAAAGTCAACTAAAACACATCAGAATAGTGGCACTAATAATCTTGAAAGAACATCCAAATATTCAATAACAAGCAATATGTGAAATGTTTGAAATGTTCAGAAGAATATAACCTAGGAGTATTTTCCTTTCTATTCCTACAATTTAAACATATTAAATCATCCTTATGGTATAGCTTATAGGTAAGGAAATGTAGAGCAAACTCAGCTCTCTCATCTACCGGCTCTCTGAATTGAATTTGCTTATCTTCTCTAAGCCTGAGTCATCTATGTGGTATTAGAGGTTCTTAGCTTGGTCTCATGTGTGCAATACACTTTCTAGGCTCAAAAATGTTAGCCAGTGTGAAGTATTAAACAGCCGGTGAGTGTTAGCAGTATAAACACACAATCCAATACACTGGGTAGAATGAATACTTTCATGTCTAAATGAACAGATGTGTCTTTTTTATAGAGGTTGCTCTTATAGAAAGAGGCTATTATAAATAAATTTGTAAATAATTCTAAGTCTCAGATAATTCAGGTACTGATCTAAGACCTGCCTTACTGCCACAAATGCTACATCTGCTGTTCATCCAAGGTTTATAATTACAACAATTTTCTGAAAATTATAATGGAGTTAATTTGATTAATAAATAAATAAATAAATTTGAAAATTGTAAACCAACCCCAAGATAATTGTAGACATCATCAACATCCAGGAATTTAACAACCTTTTTGTTTCTACTATGAATGGATTTCTGCAATAGCTTTATGATCTACCTGGTACATATATTTTTGTAATCATGGTGATGATTAGTTTTGTTCTTCATATTATATACTTTTAGAGAAATGGTTTGATAACAGAGTCAAGAATGAGAAATTTTTAGAAATGATGCAGTCTTTATAGACTGGTAATAAGAAGTTATCTGAAAGAATTCATATTGCTGAAATTGATAATCAAAATCTACTAAAAATTATGATAAGTTAGCAGATAAAACATCACTCCAGGAAGGCAATCTATATGCCATCCGCATAATCTCTAAGGGTGAGAAAATATCATTGGATAAAATTGGAAAAATTAAAAACCTTTGAATCAGATGTGCAGAATGAGAACCAAAAATGAATTGATTTGATGAAATTATTAGAAATATCCACAGGTCAAGAGACTCAGGTTTTACTAAAGATAGTAATAAAAAGATTTGAGTTGATTGAGGAATTTGTCAGAAGCAGTAGGCAAGAAGAGTAGGTGCAGGCAAAGGATTTAGCATTTCTGGTACTGTTCAGAGTCAGAGATGACTTTCCAAAAGTTTTAGCTACTTACCCTGTTATTGCCTCTGAAAAACCAGCAAATACTCAATATCCAAACGGATATACAGAATGTAAATAGGAACCTATATGAATCAAAGATGTAAAAGATATTAAGCAAGCAGTATCTTTTGGAATGCATTTACCGTATGTTATGGAGTGGTAAAGCCATTGGCTTTCAAGAAATAGAGTTACTCCACATGATTGGCTTCAGTTAAAGTTAGATGTCCTAGAAGAAGGGCTGCCTATTGTAAAAAGACATACTGCTCTGGATTATAGAACAATCATAAAGGATGAATTAAAAACTCCAGTAGAATATAGGAAACATATATTTTGGCAGACTTCTATAAATAATTAAAGATCAAAACTGAGAGTATGAATAAATAACATTATAATTGAAGGATTATTGGACATGGGTGTGGATGTGACTATTATTACTGCAGAGTCTTGGCATCCCAATTTGCTTCTTCAGGAGGCAAATGTTCAATTCCTAGGAATTGGGATCCTACCTCAAGAAAAACAAAGCACAAGATGTATTGAATGCATAAGGCAAGTAGGACAGAGAGGCTAAGGTCATATGTGGCCAATATAGCAGTGAATCTATTGAGTTGTAATCTGCTGCAGCAGTGTATACCTAGATTAACATTCCTTTAGTGTCAGAAATGAAACATAAACCAACTCATGTTCCTGGGAAGGGTATTATAAGGTACTATAAAGAACAGTCACCAACCATTCAAGCTGTACAAAAACACAAAACAACTAGCAAATGTTCAGAGGCACCAACAGCCCTACATTTAAAATGGTTAAATAAGAAACCTATGTGGGTTAAACAAAGGCCTCAAACAATAAAGAAACTGAATGCTTTAGATCAGCTGGTACAGAAGCAACTAGATGATCAGCTTGTTGAAGAATCAACCAGCCGGTGGAAATTTTCTGTTTTGATGTTAGAAAGAAATGTATAAAATGGAGAATGGTGGCAGATCTAAGAGATGTTAATACGGTAATTCAACCAATGGGCTCTCTACAATCTGGAATTTCTTTGCCTTCCCTGTTTCCAAAAGGATGGCTTCTTATAGTTATTTATTTAAAAGATTGTTTCTTCACTATACCTTTGCAAGAAAAAGACAGAGAAAAATTTGCCTTTACAGTGCCTATTTATAATAATTCTCAGCCTACTAAAAGATATCAATGGAGGGTTCTCCCACAGGGAATGTTAATAGCCTACTCTGTGCCAAAATTTTGAAAGTCATTCATTGGAAGTAATACATAAGCAATTTGTTGAATCTATAATTTATCATTACATAGACAACATTTTGCTATCTGATTCAAATAAAGATACCCTAGAAAGAATGTTTGAAGAAGTAAAGAAAATTTTGCTTCATTGGGGATTACAAATTGCTCCTCAAAAAATACAAAGAGGAAATTCAATCAGTTATCTAGGTTATAAAATAGGTTTACAGAAAATTAGGACCGCAATGCAAAATTAGGAGAGATCTATTATAGAATCTTATTGACTTCCAAAGATTGCTAAGAGACATTTACAATCTATAGCCCACTTCTGGGATAAAAGCTGTTTAGATAATTTACTTAAACAAAATATTATTTGGTGACAAAGACTTGAACAGTCCCAGTGAATTATCAGCTGAAGCTGATAAATAATTGACTTTAATTAAAGAGTAATTACAGAGGCACATGTGGATCATGTGAATCTGAATCTGAACTGCGTCAGGTCATTTTACCATCCAAATAGTCCCCATAGGAATTTTAATACAGAGGGAAGATATTATCTTAGGATGGATATTTTTACCATATAAACTGAGGCAAAAATTAAAACTTTATGTGGAAGAGGTATCTGATTTAATTATAAAAATAAAATTGAGACTGCATCAATTAGCAAGAATAGACCCAGAAGAATTTATAGTAGCTTTTACTAAGATGAAATTAGCAAATTTTGGAAAGACCATGAACTCTGGCAAAGAGTTTGTACTATTTTGTGGGAAAGAGTAATGACAGCTATTCTAACATTGATAAAATTAAACTTATTCTAAAGAGTTCTAATTAGATCTTCCTCACATTGAACATGACACACAAATAACTGGAGCCCCTACTTTCTATATTGATGCAAATAAATCAGGAAAGGCAGGTTGAAAATCAGAAGATTTAAATAAAGTTGAACAAAGCCCTAATAATTCTGTCCAAAATTCAATATTTTATGCTATTCTCATGGTACAAAGGGATTTAAAAGAACCTCTCAATATAGTTGCTGATTTACAATATGCAGAAAGAGTTGTTTTGCATATTAAAACCACTAAATTTATACCAGCTGATACTGAATTTACTTCATTATTTATTCAGGTTCAAGATAAAATCATAAATAGACTTTGTCCCACATACATATAACACATTAAATCCCATATGGGTCTACCAGGTCCTCTAGCATAAGGAAATGCAGAAATTGATGGATTATTGTTTGGAAATGTGCTGAAGGCCTCAGAATTTCATAAAAAATTATATCAATAGCAAAGGTTTAAAAAAAGGACTTTTCTATTACATGGCAACAAGTTAAGGAGATTATAAGATATCCTGCTTGGTTTTTTTATTATTATCAAACACAACTACCTGCAAAGGAATTAAATCTGAAAAATGGGTGTGTTCCACTTTGTAGAATTTGGAAAATGAGAATATGTACACCGCACCATTGACAACTACTCAGGTTTCCAATGGGCAACTCCTTTGAGTTCAGGAGAAGCTGATTCTATAATCACATATTTACTAGAAGTTATAGCCATCATGGGTATACCTGCACAAATAAAGACTGACAATGGTCCAGCATATGTCTCTAAGCAAATGAACCAATTTTTTGCTTATTAAAATATAAAGAATATTACAATCCTACAGGTCAGACAGTTATCAAAACAACAAATTGAACTATAAAGGATATGCTAAGCAAACAAAAAGGGATAAAAAATATCCTGGAAATAGAGTGCATAGTGCTTTACCTACTTGGATTTTCTTAATGCTAATGATAAGGGAACAATGATTGCAGAGAGACAATGGACCATAGAAAAAACTTCAAAATAAAATCAGTCAGTGTATCTCAAGTACATGTTGACCTCAGAATGGAATCCAGGAACTGTGCTACATTGCGGAAGAGATTTTGTTCTTGTTTCCACAGGAGAAGAAAAGCTATGAATACCATTAAAATTAATCAAGATTTGATTTGAAAAGGAGAAACCTCCTGATAAAGAGAAATGATAGTTCATCCATAGAGATGACAATGCATTTGTTATAAGAAAACCCCCTAAGGGCTGGTACAGAGTTCTATTCTTGTCTTTACAGGAAAATGCCCATCTTTAAAAATTCAAGAGACCTTGTACATCTACATGCTTAAAATATAAAACATAGCTATCTAGAAAGAACTAACAAGCCAAGAGAGTTCTGACTTATGAAACCAATATTCTCTGCAGGGTAAGATACATATAATGAGAGTGAGGTTTTCCACAATGAATAATAAATTTTCCTACAATAATCTTTAAAGTTTCCAGGAATAAGATAGGGTCCCACAACAACAGTTCCACCAGCTTCATATGATGCCACTATGCTGATAACACCACTTTATGATCTGTTTTGGATTACAAAATGCTGAAAATGATTCCAATTTAGCTAGCAGAAATGGTGCAGCTTCTTACAATGTTCTTGCAAGAGCTTCAAATAATAATCCAATAAAAAAATTGAGTGCTGACCTAAACAGAAAACTCTTTTTTTTAAAGTAATTTTATTAAATTATAAAAGTTTCCATTTCTGCCCCTCCTCCCACCACCCTCCCACTCCCCCCACTCCCTCTCCTCCTCCCTCTCCATCCCTAAGAGCAGTCAGGGTTTCCTGCCCAGTGGGAAGTTCAAGTTCCTCCTGCCTCCCTCCAGGTCCAGGAAGGTGAGTGTCCAGACAGACTGGATCCGCAAAATCCAGTATATGCAGAGGAAACAAGTCCCAGTGCCATTGTCAATGACTTTTCAGAAAGACTCCGGGCCAGCCACGTTCAGAGAATCCGGCCACATTCAGAGAATCTGGTTGGATTGCGTCCTCGTTCAGTCCCAGTCCAACTGGACTTGGTAAACTCTCATTAGATCCGTCCCATTGTATCCCTCGCAGTCCTTATTTCCTTTTTCATTTTCTTCCTCCTTCTGTTCCTCATTTGGACCTTGGGGGGCTCAGTCCGATGCTCCAATGTGGGTCTCCGTCTGTATCGCCATCCATCTTGGGATGAAGGTTCTCTCTGATCTTGCCTTCTTTGCTCATGTTCTCTTTCCTTCTGCTTCTCGTTTGGACCTAGGGAGTTAAGTTCAGTGTTCCAATGTGGGTCTCTGTCTCTATCTCCATCCATCACCAGATGAAGGTTCTATGGTGATAAGCAAAATATTCATCAGTATGGTTATGGGCCTAGGCCAGTTCAGGCACCCTCTCTTCTGTCCAGAGAACAATCTGGGGATCTCCTTGGACCTGGGATCCCATTTATAATCTAGTCTCCTGTAAACCCAAAAATGACTCCCTTAGTTGAAATATATTCTTCCCTGATCTCATATCCATCCTTCCTCCCTCCCCCCATCCCAGTCCACCTAGCTTTCCCCATTCCTCCCCTACTCCCTTCTCTCTAACCCTCTCCCCTTCCAACAACCCTCCCACCCCCCCAATGCACCCGAGGTTACCTGGGACTCTTGTCTATTTCCAATCTCCAGGCAGATAGCTACATGATTTTCATCAGGTACACCTTCTTATTTAGCTTGTCCAGGAACACGAATAATAGGCTCAAAGACCTTTAATTATGGTTAGAATCCACATATGAGTGAATACATACCATATTCCTCTTTTTGGGTCTGACTTACCTCACTCAGTAAAGCGTTTTCTATTTCCATCCATTTGCATGCAAAATTCAAGATGTCATTGTTTTTTACCGCTGAGTAGAACTCTAATGTGTATATGTTCCACACCTTTATTAACCATTCTTCTATTGAGAGGCACCTAGGTTGTTTCCAGGTTCTGGCTATTACAAATAGTGCTGCTATGAACATAGTTGAACAAATGCTTTTGTAGTATGATAGGGAATCTCTTGGGTATATTCCCAAGAGTGGAATTGTTGGGTCCTGAGGGAGGTTGACTCCCATTTTCCTGAAAAACCGCCATACTGATTTCCACAGTGTCTGCACAAGTTTGCATTCCCACCAACAATGGATGAGTGTTCCCCTCATTCCACATCCTCTCCAGCATAGGCTATCATTGGTGTTTTTGACTTTAGCTATTCTGACAGGTGTAAGATGATATCTCAAAGTTGTTTTGATTTGCATTTCCCTGATCGCTAAGGAGGTTGAGCATGACCTTAAGTGCCTTTTGGCCATTCGGAGTTCATCTGTTGTGAATTCTCTGTTCAGTTTAGTACCCCATTTTTTAATTGGGTTAATTAGAGTTTTAGTGTCTAGTTTCTTGAGTTCTTTGTATATTTTGGAGATCAGAACTTTGTCTGATGAGGGGTTTGTGAAGATCTTCTCCCAGTCGGAAGGTAGCCTTTTGGTCTTACTGACAGTGTCCTTTGCTTTACAGAAGCTTCTCAGTTTCAGGAGCTCCCATTTATTCATTGCTTCTCTTATTGTCTGCGCTCCTGGGGTTCTGCTTAGGAACTGGTCTCCTGTGCCTATATCTTGTAGACTACTTCCCACTTTCTCTTCTATCAGGTTCAAAGTGGACGGATTAATGTTGATGTCTTTAATCCATTTGGACCTGAGTTTTGTGCATGGTGATAGATATGGATCTATTTTCATTCTTCTACAGGTTGACATCCAGTTATGCCAGCACCATTTGTTAAAGATGCTTTCCTTCTTCCATTGTATACCTTTAGCTCCCTTGTCGAAAATCAGGTGTTCCTAAGTTTGTGGGTTAATACCCAGGTCTTCTATTCGATTCCATAGGTCGACTTCTCTGTTGTTATGCCAGTACCAAGCTGTTTTCAATACTGTTGCTCTGTAATAGAGTTTGAAGTCAGGGATGGTAATGCCTCCAGAAGTTCCTTTATTGTATAAGATTGTTGTGGCTATCCTGGGTTTTTTGTTTTTCCATATAAACTTGATTACTGTTCTCTCAAGGTCTGTGAAGAAGTTTGATGGAATTTTGATGGGAATTGTGTTGAATCTATAGATTGCTTTTGGTAGAATTGCCATTTTTACTATGTTGATTCTCCCAATCCAAGAGCAGGGGAGGTCTTTCCATTTTCTGGTATCCTCCTCAATTTCTTTCTTCAAGGACTTAAAGTTCTTGTCAAATAGGTCTTTCACTTCCTTGGTTAGAGTTACCCCAAGATATTTTATGCTATTTGTGGCTATCATGAAAGGTGATGTTTCTCTGATTTCCCTCTCTGCTTCTTTATCCTTTGTGTATAGGAGGGCCACCGATTTTTTGGAGTTGATCTTGTATCCTGCCACATTACTAAAGGTGTTTATCAATTGTAGAAGTTCTTTGGTAGAGTGTTTGGGGTCGCTTATGAACACTATTATATTGTCTGCAAATACCGAAAGTTTAACTTCATCCTTTCCAATTCGAATCCCCTTGATCCCCTTATGTTGTCTTATTGCTATTGCTAGAACTTCAAACACTATATTGAAGAGGTATGGAGAGAGTGGACAGCCTTGTCGTGTTACTGATTTTAGTGGAATGGCTTTGAGTTTCTCTCCATTCAATTTGATGTTAGCTGTCAGCTTACTACATATTGCTTTTATTATATTTAGGTATGATCCTCGTATACCCAATCTCTCCAACACCTTTATCATAAAGGGGTGTTGAATTTTGTCAAATGCTTTTTCAGCAGCCAATGAAATGATCATATGGTTTTTTTCTTTCAGTTTATTTATATGATGAATTACATTGATAGATTTGCGTATGTTGAACCAGCCCTGCATCTCTGGGATAAATCTCACTTGATCATAATGGATAATTTTTCTAATGTATTCTTGGATTCGGTTTGCCAGTATTTTATTGAGTATTTTAGCGTCAATGTTCATGAGTGAGATTGGTCTGTAATTCTCTTTCTTGGTTGTGTCTTTGTGTGGTTTTGGTATCAGGGTAACTGTAGCTTCATAAAAAGAGTTTGGCAATGATTCTTCTGTTTCTATATTGTGAAATACATTAAGGAGTATAGGTATTAGCTCTTTCTGGAAGTTCTGGTAGAATTCTGCATTGAAACCATCTGGTCCTGGGCTTTTTTTGGTGGGGAGGTTTTTGATAACAGCTTCTAATTCTTCACGACTAACAGGTCTATTTAGATTGTTCACTTGGTCTTGATGTAACTTTGGTAAATGGTATTTATCTAAAAACCAATCCATTTCTTGTACATTTTCCAACCTTGTGGCATATAAACTCTCGTATTAAGATCTTATGATTCTCTGAATTTCCACTGTGTCTGTTGTTATGTCCCCCTTTTCATTTCTGATCTTATTAATTTGAGTGTTCTCTCTCTACTGTTTGATTAGTTTGGCTAGGGGTTTGTCAATCTTGTTGATTTTCTCCAAGAACCAACTTTTTGTTTCGTTGATTTTTTGAATTGTTTTCTGTGTTTCTATTTTGTTGATTTCAGCCCTCAGTTTGATTATTTACAATCTTCTACTCCTCCTGGGATAGTCTGTTTCTTTTTTTCCAGAGCTTTTAGGTGTACTGTTAAGTCTCCAATATATGCTTTCTCCGTTTTCTTTAATTGGGCACTTAGTGCTATGAACTTTCCTCTTAGAACTGCTTTCATAGTGTCCCATAGGTTTGAGTATGTTGTGTCTTTATTTTCATTAAATTCAAGGAAGACTTTAATTTCTTTCTTTATTTCTTCCTTGACCCAGGGGTGATTTAGCAGTTGACTGTTCAACTTCCACGCGTTTGTAGGCTTTCTGGTATTCGAATTGTTATTGAATTCTAACTTTATTCCATGGTGATCCAACAAGACACAGGTGATTACTAATATTTTTTTGTATCTGTGTAAGTTTGCTTTGTTACCGAGTATGTGGTCAATTTTCGAGAAGGTTCCATGAGCTGCAGAGAAGAAGGTATATTCTTTCCTTATTGGGTAGAATGTTCTATAGATATCTGTTAAGTCCATTTGATTCATTACCTCTAGCAATTCTCTTATTTCTCGGTTGAGTTTCTGTTTGATTGATCTGTCCATTGGTGAGAGCGGTGTGTTGAAGTCTCCTACTATTAGTGTGTGTGGTTTGATGACTGCCTTGAGTTCTAAAAGTTTTTCTTTTACATAAGTGGGTGCTTTTATATTAGGGGTGTAGATATTCACTATTGAGACTTCCTCCTGATGAATTGTTCCTGTTATGAGTATGAAATGTCCATCTCCATCTCTTCTGATTGATTTTAGTTTGAAGTCAATTTAGTTAGATATTAGAATGGCCACACCAGCTTGTTTCTTAGGTCTGTTTGCTTGAAAAACCTTTTCCCAACCCTTTACTCTGAGTAGATGTCTATCTTTGTGGTTGAGGTGTATTTCTTGTAAACAGCAGAATGTTGGATCCTGTTTTCTTATCCAGTCTCTAAGTCTGTGCCTTTTTATAGGTGAGTTGAGTCCATTAATATTAAGTGATATTAATGACCAGTGGTTGTTGATTCTGTTTATTATTTTTGTGTGTATGTGTGTAGTAGAGTTTGTGTGTTTCTCTTCTTTGAGTTGTGGTTGTGAAGGGTCGCTAGATGTCTGGGTTATTGTAGGCAGTGATGGCAATGTTGGATTCCTTGGGTTGTTATTTTCCTTCTATTACTTTCTATAAGGCTGGATTTGTGGCTACGAATTGTTTAAATTTATTTTTATCCTGAAATATTTTGTTTTCTCCGTTGATAGTGAACGATAGATTGGCTGGGTATAGTAGTCTGGGTTTGCATCCATGGTCTCTCAGTTTCTGCAGTACCTCTATCCAGGATCTTCTGGCTTTCATGGTTTCCATAGAGAAGTCTGGTGTAAGCCTGAGAGGTTTACCTTTATAAGTCACTTGACCTTTTTCCTTTGCAGCTCTTAATATTCTTTCTTTAATCTGAATGTTTTGTGTTTTGATTATTATATGGCGAGGGGACTTTTTTTTTTTTTGATCCAGTCTATTCGGTGTTCTGTATGCTTCATGAACCTTCATAGAAATATCGTTCTTTAGGTTGGGAAAGTTTTCTATGATTTTGTTGAATATATTTTCTGGACCTTTGATCTGCAATTCTTCTCCTTCTTCCACCCCTGTTATTCTTAGATTTGGTTTTTTTTTATTCTGTCCCAGATTTCCTGAATGTTTTGTGATGAGAATTTGTTGGATTTGCTGTTTTCTTTGGTCAGAGCATTTATTTTCTCTATGGTGTCTTCATAATCTGAGATTCATTCTTCTATCTCTTGTATTCTATTGGTTATGCTTGTTCCTGAAGTCTCTGTTTGTTTACCTAGATTTTCCATATCCAGCCGGCCCTCAGTTTGTGTTTTCTTCATTGCTTCCATTTCAGTTTTCAATTCTTGAACTGTTTCCTTTACCTGTTTGATTGTTTTTTTCTTGGTTTCCCAGGGTGTCATTTACAAATTTACTCATTTCTTCAAACATTTTGTTATACTTCTCTTCCATTTCTTTACTCATTTCTTCAATCTTTTTGTTATTTTCTCTTCCATTTCTTTAACTGAGTTATTCATACCCTGTTTAAGGGACTCTATTGCTTTCATAATGACATTGTTTTCCACTTCTTCCAGAATAGGGTGTTCAAGTCCTTCTGTCGTAAGATCTCTGGGATCTGGTGTTTTCATGTTGTTTTTCAGATTGTTGGAGGAATTCTTGCCTTGGCGCCTGCCCATCTCTTCCTTCATATGCTCTCCAATGGCTCTTCCCTCTGCTGGATCTTCTGCTACAGGATCAGCGCCCCTTGCTCTCCAGGAATCTCCCTGACTGCAGTCCTACCTTGCCCTCCGTAGTATCTTCTGCTACAGGATCAGTGCCCTTTGCTGGCCAGAAATCTCCCTGCCTGCCGGGGAGTGAGATTCTTAATAATTCCTCCTAAAATCCCGAGTTCACATGCTGAAGAATTCCCCTCATTTATTCTCCAGAAGGTCTTTATACCAAAATGTAAACTAAGGGGGAAGTATATTAGCATTCTGTTTCCTAGGTAACAAGGTTAATGGCTTTAGGTATATCCACATCGTCCTGTGCTTGCTTTCACATATTCCTGTTCTGTATGCTAGCTCAATCACATTAGAGTCTCTATTCAGGCATCCCTCAAATTACAGATATGGAGCAGCGCACTCCCTGACTTTTGGTTAGGGTAGTGACAGCCTGTCTGGAAGGTTATATGACCACTTCAGGTACTAATTATGGCCTAAGAGCCTGGCTGTCACACCATGTAGAAATATGGGCCTATACACAGCCCTCTATTCTGCTGGATTCAGTTCAAGTTCCCAGCATACACAGAGGACTGTGGATCGCTACCCTTACTGTGAGTTTATCCCCAGATAAATAAACCTTTGTTATACTCCATCCTGGGCTATTATGGAACTCTTTGGTACAACTACAGAAACCTGCTTTTATTTATTTATTTTTCCCACAGGAGCAACCCATGCTAGATTCCGAGAGGAACTTCTTCAGTACATAGGGAGGGGCATTAGTTACATAGGAAGATGAGAGATCTCTGTGAAGGGCAAATTAAAAATGTACTTTAGGGTCATTTTAAATAGTGATTTGGGATGGATTTTAAGAATGGATAAACTGGTTTTTTTCTGTCATTTTAAATTTCTTACTTAAATGTTTAGTTGACAATGCTGTGGATTGCATTCACTTCTTTTGTGTATATGTGTGCATATGTGTATATGTGTGCACATACACGGGCATTCTTAAGTGTGGAGGGATAAGGTTGATACTGGGTGTCACCTTCACTCATTCTCCACTAGGTCCATGAGACTGGGTTCCTGTCTGAAGCCAGAGCTCATAGATTCCAGCCCATCTAGCTAGGGAGCTTTCTTCTTCAGCTCCTCCAACTGTATTCCAGATGCTGGACTTCTAGACAGGAGTCACACTTACCCAGTATTTACATGAGTCCTGAGGACCCAAACTCAGGTCCTCATGCTGCTGAGCCATCTCCCCATTTCATTTGAGCTTATATGGTTCAATTTGTTATATTATTTACTTAACCTAAGAGGTTATGTTATTTGAACATTTGAAGTTCGAAATTTTATTCAGTGTTTTTGACATATCTGCTGGATTTGTAGAGTACCAAGGAAAATATAGTAGAATATTGTTGTACATCTGGAATGTAACAATGTGCTGCTCTTCTGTACCTACTCCATGACTTCTCCCACTGTCTGCTACCATTTAGAGGTGAACAAGGGCATCTACTTCAGCTATCCGAGTCGACGGCACAGTTGTACTTTGGTAAACATCCCTACACCATGTGTCAACAAAATGATTGCCCACATTGAGGATGTAGAATCCAAAATACAGGAGCATTTGAAACAAGTAGGTGATCTACTTAAATCTGGGGGATAAATTATATACATATCAAGGGGTTATTGATTATTTTGAGAATTTATGCAAAACTCAGAATTATAGCAGATTAATCTTCTAGTCTAGACGTGTTTTGATAGTCTCACACTAGAGGGTTCAATTACGTCATTAAATAGATTTTTCCTGTTTGTTTTTTAACATAAATAGTCATGATAAGTTGTCATTTCCATAAGACAATATAACTGAAAGTCAAATATAATTCACATCTTGGAATGAGGAGTAAGTAAACCAATTAAATGGTAAGTAAATTTCTAGTTTGAAAAGACAATATGTTCTTTTAAATGAGTTATTTTATTGCTAAAAAATATAATAGGTCTATTGATGAAGATATAATGTTTTTTCTTGGTCATGTTAACCTGTCAAATTCTGCCTTTTTTATTCTAAAAGAAGTTCTATATTGAACTTTTTGCAAGTTGCAATCATTTAATTTAGGAATGACTTACTGAAGAACCAAAAACTTCTCTTATTTCTTACTAAAATGAAATCCTGGACTAACACATGTTGTTCAAGCAGAGGAGTAGAACTGCTACAAATCTTTCCTTTCTTTCCTTTATTTTGGTCCCTGGATCTGACCAAAACAATGTTCTGCTCTAGAAAGTTATCTGTTTTGAGAGGTATTAGTTCAATGGTTAAGATCACAGGATTTGAAAAGACATGTTGTGTGACTTTAGGTAGGGCTAAGAGATCCTAACAGTGTGCTAGATCAAGTGCCATAAGAGGAAGGATCCCAGTGCACACAAATGAGCTATTACTGTGAATAATAATACTCATTATTATTTGATAATAATGTTTAATATTATTCTATGGAAACACCTCTTTTGACTAAACATCTCTCCAAATCAGAATATGCTTTAATTTAAATAAAAATCACAGAGCAGATAGATTTTTTTTGGTCTGAAATAATAGTTAAAGAAATAGAACAGTATATTTATGGATGGTGTGTGCTAACCATTCCATATACATTCTAATTCTCAATTACCCATATTAATTAAAATGATAAAAGCAGATCTGCAGATGCCTTGCACACTATTACTATAGGTACTGTTTATTGAAATCCTAATGTTAGCCACACCACATATTTTACTGTTTTTTATCTTTTTAATGCCTAGACTACTGTTGAATGCTCTTATGCAGTGACACATGGTAATTTATATTTTAACATAATTCAGCATCTTGTTCAGCCAGAAGACTATTTGTTGCCACCAATGACAGAGTACATAACCTAAAAACTTAAGACAATAAGTATTTCCCTTGGTTCATACTTTAAGACACATTTTGTAATGACAGCGTAGAAAAGGCAATAGGGCAACTGCTGTGGCTGGATTTGCTTTTTCCAGAGAGCTCCCATCTCCTAAAGGCTCCATCATCTGGGAACATAAACAGTCTCTCAGTGATGTTTTAAGCTCAAGTCATGACAACCTTGGAAAGAAATATCTTCAGAATGGAGGTTAGGTTACGTTTTCTGTATATTTTATTTCTCCACAGAGTAGGGACCATGCAAATGATAGAGAATATTTCCTGGATAGCTTTCCTTACAAGTAAGTAATTATCTTTGTCTTCCACATTATTGTCCTAGGCTGACTAATCCACAATATTATTTAATTCAGCATGAACTCTACTGAGATTAACATTGTCTCTTTGTTTAATACAGTTCATCAGGCTTCTACCATGATTTTAAATATTTAGGAAGCATCTAAAAATATTAAGTTAACTATCCGAAGATAGGTTTTTAAAAAATGCTAAAAATCTTGTAATAATGAAAAAGAACTGGGCTTGAGATACACACACACACACAGAGATCTCATGAAACAGCAGAGACTATAATATGATCTAATATATGAAGTGAAGAACTGAATTTCATCAGTTAGTTAATATTTAAGTAGATTTTAAGTGAAATTCAACAATTGCCTTTTGAGGTGTTTAAATTATGATTTTTATTGAGTTCTTTTGTTTTGACAGTTTGAAGCATCTTTCGAAGAATGGTAAGAAACCACAATTGCTCCTTTATTTTCCTCTAAAATTTTGAACTTTTGGTAACCACCAATTTTATTTCAGAAAGAAAGGAAAACTGAAAGCAGTATTTACCATGTTAGATATTAAAACATGGGAAAGGAACTGGAGAAGTTGAAGGAGAGAGAGGCATGGATGGATGGTTGGAATAGAGTTCTCATGTGGACGTGAACATAGTCAGCAATCTAGACTTCAGCACAAATGGACATCAACCAAGGAGAAAACCATTAAAGAAGCAGCTCATCAAACTAGATTATCAAGGAGGCTACATCGCCTCTTTCCATTCTCCTGAGTTAGTGGTAGCCCTGAGGAGAGTATCCCATACTGGTGCTATGAATTCCAATGACAGAGGAAACAAGATTTTATTTTCAAAAATTTTCATCTTAAGGTTTTGGCTAGCCAGACTAATTCTTGTAACAGTGCTCAGGAAGCATCTGGGCAGTATATTCTTGTCACAGCTGCCAGGGGCAATAAATAATAACTGGAGAAAGCCACAGATAGATCAAAATGCCTTAGAAGAAAGAGTCTGGGAAAAGAAATGCATGTGATAAAGAAAGCAATAACTTCCAAATAAACACAGGAAACACAACAAATGCACTGTAAACCCATGCCACTGAGGGTAGAGAAATGGGGGGAGGAAGAATAGTTTATGGAAATTTTCTGAAAAGTCTTCTAAAATTTGGCTAGATACATAAACCTACACTTTATTAAACTTAGTGAAATTTAAATAGAATAAAACTTAAGAGATTGACACAAACAAACATATTAAACAATTTATTTAAATCCTGGGGAAAAAGAGAGACCATTAAACATCAAGGGTTAAGGGACTGTGCAGGTCCAAGAAATCCTCAGTCAGATTTGTGGTCAGCTTGTCACCCAAATCTTTGTAGACCTGAAGACTTTCAAAGAAATTCCAAGCAATTCTAGGTCATCTAAGATTCCTTCAGTTTCATATAAGTCTGTTTAAATAATAAAAAAGAAGTATAGATATCCCACCCAAGATGAAATATGTGTATCATTAATAGATCTATCCACTGGGAAGACTTAAGGTAGTCTTTGGGACTGAAACAGAAGGATAGCAGATAGTTTACCTAAAGACCATATCAAGAAACAATTAGAAATAATAAAGACTACAAAGATACATGTACATTTTAGTATTATCTTGGACTCATAACTGCTTCCCTGTATTATTTAAAGGACAAATGAGCAAACCTCAGAATTACAAATATTTGTTGCTGAGCACACAGTACTTAAATTCACTGTTTATGGTAATAATAAAATATTCCATCATATTTTATAGAGCTCACTGGGCCAGTATTTTAATGTTGAAATAGCAACAATGTTTTCATTGAAATTTATGTTTATTAAGTTAAATGCTAAGTGTCACCTCCAAAACAATGACTAAGAAACATTCTTAAAATTACATCAAAAAATGGATAAAACAACACCTCAAAAATAGTCATAAAATATAAAATAAGGCAGTTATACAGAAACCGGGAAAGAAAGTATTAATAATATAGAAAAATAGTTATACAGTAGAGGAAATAAACCCTTTGTTGTGAGCAGTTAATGTATATGAAAATAGATTAAACACTCTAATCTAAAGTTAAAGTGGTGGAATGAATAAAAATGCTCTATTCTGTTCATTTCTAGATCCACATAAGCTACCATAGGTGACTCAGAAGAAAATAAAAATTCTAGCTGACAGATAAATATTAAGGAAATGGTATTAGTAATCAAAATAGCTTTAACTAGAGCATAGCAATAAAATGATTCCTAATGACATACTGTACTCATAGATCAGTGCCTTGTTCCACTACAATCAGTTAAGCTTCTTACAATAGATCAGGATTAACCCAGAGACCCACAGTTGAATAAGATGCAGAAAGCCAGAGACTTTGGAACACTCAGTGCTAAGTGTAAGGTCTTCATCAAAGCCCTCTCCTCAAGACTCAAGGATCTATGGGAAAGAGGAGGCAGGAAGATTGTAAGAACCTGGACAAATGGATGACTGCAAGGAAACAGTGTCTTCCAGACACAACAGGGCTGATGCATATCTGAACTCACAGAGACTGTGGAAGCAAGGATATGACTTTCACAGGTTCAATCCAGATGGGATCACAACACTAAGAGGGGGCAGTAGACATGGCATCTACTCCCAGCCAAGAAGCTATTTTCAATTGAAACCTGATGACAAAGTGAAAATCAGTTTTCTTAAGTGTGTCATTGGGCATACTAAGCACATTTCAGGGCAGACACTATGCCCTGGAGCAGTTAGACAACACAGACTTAGCTTCATAATTGTTTATCTGTTTGTTTATTTTTGTGGGCTTTGTTTTCTTTGGCATTTTTGTCTTATTTGTTCTTTTTTTAATTGATTTTTATTGAGGTCTACATTTTTCTCTGTTCCCCTCCCTGTCTCTCCCTTCTCCTTCATCCCTCTCCCAAGGTCTCCATGATCCCCTATTTATGTAGATTATATCCATTTAGATTATATCCATGTATGTCTCTTCCCATGTAGATTATATCGATGTATGTCTCTCTTAGGGTCCTCATTGTTGTCTAGGTACTCTTGGATTGTGATTTGTGGGTTGGTTTTCTACTTCCCATGTAGATTATATCCATGTATATCTCTCTTAGGGTCCTCATTGCTGTCTAGGTACTCTTGGATTGTGATTTGTGGGTTGGTTTTCTTTGCTTTATGTTTAAAAACCACTTATGAGTGAGTACCTGTGGTAATTGTTTTTTTTTTTTTTTTGGGTCTGGGTTGTCTCACTCAAAATGATGTTTTCTAGCTCCACCTATTTTCCGGCAAAATTCAAGATGTCATTATTTTTTTCTGTTGTGTAGTGCTTCATCATGTAAATGTACCACATTTTCCTTATCCATTCTTCAGTCGAGGGACATTTAGGTTTTATACAGGTTCTGACTATGGCAAACAATGCAGATATGAACATATTTGAGCACGTGTCCTTGTGGCACGATTGAGCATCCTTTGGATATATACCCAAAGGTGGTATTACTGAGTCTTGAGGAAGATTGTTTCCTAATTTTCTGAGAATCACCACATTGACATCCAAAGGGGCTGTACCAGCTTGCATTCCCAACAGCAATGCAATCTTTTACTCCAGTACCTCTCCAGCATAAGTTGTCATCAGTGTTTTTGATCTTGGTCATTCTTACAGGTGTAATATGGAGTCTCAGAGTTGTTTTGATTTGCATTTCTCTGATGACTAAGGATGTTGAACATTTCCTTAAGTGCCTTTCAGCCATTTTGGATTCCTCTGTTCAGAGTTCTCTGTTTAGGTCTGTACTCCATTTTTAAATTGGATTATTTGCTCTTTTGATGACCAATTTATTGAGTTCATTGCATATCTTGGAGATCAGACCTCTGTCTTATGTGGAGTTAGTGAAGATCTATTTCCATTCTGTAGACTGTCGTTTTGGTCTATCATCATTCACAAAACTCAAGTCCAAATGAATCAAAGACCACAACATAAAGCCAGGCACACTGAACCTCATAGAGAGAAATGAGAAGAAAATCGGCACAGGAGACCACTTCCTAAATATAATCCCATTAGCACAGACACTGAGAGAAACAACTAATAAATAGGACCTCCTGAAACTGAAAAGCTTCTGTAAAGCAAAGGACATGGTCAACAAGACAAAACAACAGTCTTATTTTGATTTTCAATTTGTGTGTGTGCATGTCTTTGCTTATGCACACACATGCACATACATGCATTCATAAATACAGAGAAAGAGAGAAAACATAAAAGTTCAGTGGGCAAGGATGTGGAGAGAGGATCTGGGAAGAGTTCGGAGAAGGAAACAACAAGATCATAATACATTGTATAAAAATGTTTAATTAGAATTAAAAAAAAAACCTTTATTCAGGTAGAGTTGTCATGTTCTTTAACCCAAATATCAGGGAAGCAGAGGCTAGATGACAGTCAGGTAGTACCAAGCTTAAGCTATATATTAAGACCCTTCTTCAAAACAATAAGCAAAACAAACACATAAGTAAATAAACCAAAAAAAGCCCAAGCAAGCCAAAACACCATCATCATAACAAAGAAGAACAAATTCTATTAAATATTGAAGTGAGACTTTTTATCATGCTTTCTCAAGTTTCTAAAAAACAAAAACAAACAAACAAACAAAAAAGAAACAACAGAAAGCTGGAAACACTCCTCCACTTACTCTGTGATGCCACTTTTGGTGTGGTGCCAAAAGCAAATGAAGACATTGGCAGAAAGTTGCAGGTTCATATCTGAATTCTCTTGTTGAATCTGCAATGAAGTGCCATCGATGACTGAATTCAGCATCCTATTTATAGAGTTACACATGATGAACAAGTTGAATTTTTCCTGAGAATAGTAATGATAATTTGGTACACAAAAGTGGATCCGTCTAGTATTTCACATAAATTAAATGGAGAGAAAAACCTGTTTGAACCTAAAGAGAAAATTATGTGACAGAAACAATGCTTCTCATAACAAAAACACTTTAAATAACTAGAATTCTAAAAGCAGTACCTAAACAATAGAAGACATTTCTGGAAAGCTTTGACGCACATGAACTGATAACAATGGAGATCTTCTGCCTAAATTCTGAAAGAAGTCAAGAGCAATAGTTCTTTTCTGTTCCACACTTCATTCTTTGTACACTGCTGGTGTCGATGACAAATAATACAGACAGTGAAACTCAGCTTGTCAGTTTCTGAAGATGTAAAATCCTGAACGATCCCTAGGGCCAGACACGTTCACTCTAAAGTATACATCCCCAAAGCATTTGAAACAGGTATTCAAGTGAAAACTTAAATACAAATGTGCAAAGCACCAGGCTTCATAAGAAATAAAAGGTGGGAAAAATCTATCCGTGAGTTAAGAGTGTGGTTTTTCTACTCAATGAAATATTTTTATACCATGGAAAGAGACAGCTGACCTGAGCTCATGGGAACACATGGACTCTGGACCAATGGTTAGGGAGCCTGCATGGGACCATCCCAGGTCCTCTGCATATGTGCAACAGCTGTGTTGCTTGGTCTGTTTGCAACACTTCTAGCAGTGAGATCAGGACCTGTCCCTGGCACTGAGCTGACTTTTGAAAACCTGTTCCCTATGCTAGATTACCTAGCCTAGTCTTTATACAAGCGGAAGAACTCAGCCCTACCTCAACTTGAAGTGCCAAGCTATGTTCAAGCCCGTGGGAGGACTGCCTCTTTCTGAATGGAGACAGAGTGGGTGGATGGGGAAGGGGTAGATGGGAATCTGGGGGAGAGGAAGGACAGGAGACTGTGGCCAGTATGTAAAATAAAGGAAAAAATGTTGATTAATATATATATATATATATATAAAATTACCAAACAAAAATATTAAAGTATTACTATTAATAGAATTTTTTAAAAAAATGAAGTTCTAATAATAATAACAATAATAATAATACAATATGGACAAATATCATATGTATTCATCTATATTTACATATATTACATACAGGTTTTGTATACACACACACACACACATATATATATATTAAGGGCAGGGGCCTTATATGTAATATTCATTATAGCTCCATCCATACAGACAGAAAGCAGATTGGTCATTAATAAATATCAGTAGGAGGGAGAGATGAGAATGCTTAATGAAATTGTCAATTTTTAAAATTTGATTTTAAAAGTACTATAAAAAATTAATTAGTATTAAAATTAGAACAAAATCCAAAAGATAATACACAAGACTACAACTAGCCTTGTATGGTGGTGCATGTCTCTAATCCTATCTCTCAGAGACTGAGGCAGGAAAATCACTGAGGCAAGTCTGATCTACATAGAGAGTTCCATGATAACCAGGCCTATATCTACAAACAACAGAAACCCTCAAAACTAAAGTTAATAGTATATGATTGTCATAATATGCAGGGGAGATTGCAAGCCAAAGAAAAAAAACATTTTTTAATCCTTGATTTGAGGACGATATTTTTATTATTTTAAAAATTTAAAAAAATTATGATTTTCAGCAAAAAAAGTTTGAAATAAAAGCGAAATCAAGAAGAAAGAAGGTAATTAATGTATCTCATAAAAAACATGCTTTTAAAATATCTTTAAAAATAGTAACATGAAATAGTGAAAATATTAATGATATTAAAATAATGGAAAATTGTAGGCAACAAAGTGAGATGTAAAATTTGATGGTGAACTTTATAAAATCTGAAATATTACTGCTATATGATATTGCATGTGATCTCCAAGCTAATAACTGAACTTGAGCTATTTTTTGAGCTTTAAAGGTATTTGGTATGTGTAGAGATTTTGTTAATTATAATGAATCTTTAGTACAATTAAATGATTTAGACGAGCTTAAGAAACACCCCCTTTTCCATTGATGCTTGATTCATGTTAAAATTTTGGTCAGTGAAAATATAAAATTTTTAAAAGGTGTGAAGACTTGGCTTAGGATCCTAGCATTAGACTTAGGGAAATCCTGAGAGTAAGAAATAAGTTATTAGCCAAACTATGCAGCCCCAGTAAGAAGAGAGCCTTAGAAAGAATAACATTTTTCTGGTTACTTTTCTAAAAATCTTTTTACCGTCATGTCTGAAATTGTTACCTTTACTCTTTGTGGTTTATATTGACTTCTAAGAACTCACTAATCTGAAAACAAAGTATGTATCATCTCATTCTATTGATCTTTAATCAAAATTCTCTTGGAACCAGAGAGCAGGCTCAAGGCTTTACAGGGCACACTGCTCTTGTACAGGACCCTAGCTCAGTTCTCAGCACTTACCTCAGGCACATCACAACCACTGAAGTCCACCACCAGGGGTTTTAATCTACTCCTCTGATAGGCAAGCTACCACACATGTGTAACGAATATACACATGCATGCACACACACAATTTGTAAATCAAGCCACATCTTAAAAATTCTAAAAATACAAATTTCTAAATAAGAATACTGTTTTAATGTCAAGAAAGCCCAAGGTATTTGTAATTGTTTTAAAACTTTCTGTTCTGGGTCTGAACGGGCATGTGATCAAACCGGACTATCAGAATGTTGCTGACAATGAGGACGTACTGAGAAGCCAATGATAATGACACTGGATTTTGATTCTACTGCATGTACTGGCTTTTTGGGAGCCTAGTCTGTTTGGCTGCACACCTTCCTAGGATGGGGGGGGGGGGACTTGGACTTCCCACAAGGCAGGGCACCCTGATTTCTCTTAGAACTGGAGAGTGAGGGGGAGGGGAAGTGAGGGGAGTGGGAGGGAAATGGAAGGATAAGAGGAGGTGGAAATTTTATATAAATAAATTAATTAAAATAAATAAATAAATAAAACTTTCTATTAATTTAAGTATAAATACTACTGGATAATAAAATTTCTTATAACATTCTACTATTATTAGGATAGCCATGTAAATGACATTTAACATTCCACACAAATGCTTTAGCAAATTTTATTTAACTTTTAATGCATGTATTTTTTACAAACTGATACTGTCTTCTTTGTTATGTATGTGTAGGACTTCTACCACTACAGATGTTAAAGAAGATTTGGGCGTCACTGCCCCAGAGAAAGATGTCCGCCCAGAAAAAGCAAGGGGTAAGTTTGCTTTTCATACTTAAAGATATATAAATATTTTTGGTCATTGACCTTTTATTTAATACAGTTCTAAAATCCACAATTATTATTTTATGAGTTTGTGGGATGTTGTGTAAAGAAAAGAGCCTACGGAATCATTCTGAGAAACATGCCCCGCACTAGTAGTTACCACTAATGAATTCTATACCCACCGCTGGCCTGAGGTTTTGGTGAGTAGTGATACTTGTCCATAGCTCAAGGAGCCAGTTAAAGTTGAGAAACATTAAAAAAAAACTTTCAGCAGTGATCAAGGTAGTGTTTGTCTGTTTCTCCAGTGGGGCAGCTATTATCCTGCTGGGATGTGTCCAATAAAACTGAGAAAGTTAATTCTTAAGTTTCCTTTTAACTTACGTTCAAATATAAGTAGCTGTGGTACAGTGGCTTTCATATGATCAGAATTTACCACAATCTAACACAAAAGTTGAAATTTTAAATATTGGCTTAAAGTTATTATTAATATTATTTCAACATATATGAATATATGCTTGGGATTATATTAAGTGTCTCTTCTTTGCCTGACACAAAAATTTACAAATGTCTTCACAAGAGCAAAACTGATGGACTCAGGACATTTCATTAAAAGAACAAATGTTTTGTTTTTTCCAAACCATCGTTCATTCTAAGGCTCTATTTTGACCAATTTTTATTTAATTATTTCTGTATTAATGACTATAGAGAAGAAGAAAGCTTCAATGTTTATATGTCATGAATATGGGAAAACAAATCAACTCATTAGTGACCACAGTCACCATAAAAGTACCTAGCATAACATTCATCAGAAGCATGCACATATGAGACTAGACACACGGTGAGGCCAGGAGGGTAGTGGATGTCTGAAAGTGTTTATGTTAAAAGGTGCAAGTCTCTGTTTACACATACTAAGTGAGTTGGTCTGGGAATACAATTAGGTTTGTATGAAACTGGATCAAAGGCACTGCAAATTATTTACTTATTTAATATTTATTTGCATGCTGTTAAAGAAAGTAAAAGGTAATTTGTGAAATCAGAATAATTTTGGTAGAACACATGTAACTCCAGTAAACTAAAGTGTTGTAGTTATCAGTGACAGGGGTATCTTTGTGCACTGTAGAGTAAAGACTTAGGGAGATTTTGATCATGGAGAGAGTCACATATTATCAACGTCCCATGAATGTTTTCTTTAAAAATTCATTTAATAACATACCCAGGATGAAAGTAAACAATAGGTTCAAAAAGACCCGATAAAGCTGTAGACCAGAGAAAGTTAGTTTTCTCCATGAAAATTAATTCTTTAAAGGATACATGTCAATGTCTTTGACAAGTTTCCTAGAATAGGAGAGATGATGCAGCAACCCAGTTTATTTTCAGAACCATTATGTGGCCATTTATAAAACTGCCGTCTAGCAGGGGAAAATAATCATTGTCTTTATTTTCCAAAGAGAAAAAGGATTTCTCCATCAGCTTCTTCTTTGGTGCTGTCACACTGGCTTACCTCCTGTCTCTGCTTCACGGTGTCCTTTCCTCTCTTGGTGCTGTGCTTAAATATTCTTGTCATGTCACATGTTGGTGAAATTCAGCCATTACAGCTACAAATGCCAGCAAAATAGGAATCTCATCTATCTTCCTTACCTTGTTCTTTCTAGAGAAAAGTATATTATTGTGGTCGGATAAAATAAGCTTTGTACACAATTTGTTCTCCGAAAGATGAATGAATACCTCTGGAAATATTTTGTTAACATGAAGCCATGTTATTCCAGAGTTGTGAACCAGGGATCAATAGCATCGTCTCTCATTAACAGAGTTAATTAAGGAATTAATTAATAGAATTTGGAAATTTCTGATGAATTCTTGCCAAGGGTAGGTAGAGAAGTTATTATTTGATGAAGCTGAAGACTGTCAATGCCTTCTTTTCCAGGAACTGAGTAATCTTTGTGTTGATTTAATTGCTCATTGTGATTTGTGTGCATAAAGACTAGGAGAAAACACAGCCACAATTTAAAAATGGAACAGCTCTGGTGGTGGTTTTCCTTCTGATCCAGAGATTCTCTTGAAGATACTGGTTGAGCCTTTCCACTTAATTTTTATAAGTGTTCACAGAAAATTCTGTCCCCAAAGAATATGGCACCAACTTTGTATTATTCCCATGCTTAGGTTACATACTTTTAAGTCTCCCTTGTTTGCTTTCAGGCAAATCTCTTATTTTGTAGCTCAGACTGTCTCCTGAACCTACAGGAATCTTGCAATATCAGCCTCTTGTGTGCTGATATTACAGGCTTGTGCCATCATACCTGGCTCTGCTTGACATTAAAAATGGTCTTTTAAAAATAAATTAACTTTTCTAAAGTTCCTCTCTCAAAGACATAAATATTTGGAAGGCTACTTAAAATGAGACTGGTATTCTGTCACATTGCCTATGGGCTGATTGATTAACATGAATTTGTGTTCCTATTTTAAGATAAGAAGTGTCCAGAGCTGAAAAAGAAAATGGAGACATTGTTATCGGAGGCCATTCACCTCATTAAAAGTCTGGAAACAGACAGGGCAGAAGCGGAACAAGCTTTAAGACAACAAAAATCAAGAAAGAAAAGGATTAGCATGAAAATTGACTGTTGGTCCATTTGGAAGCTCCAAGAACTCCCCATAGCTGTGCAGAAAGGTAATAAAAGGGTTTTGACTCTATAGGGGAGCAGACAGGGTGACCCATTGATCTGAATAAACAATTTACTATTATGTGTTGCTTATAAACTAGGACTGTTTGAAATACAGTATTAAAGATTTAATGAGTCCAGACACAAATGTGCTGTGCTGTGCTGTGCTGTGCTGTGCTGTGCTATGCAAACCTTGACTGTGGGCTTTTAAGTTTGTTGAAACACCATTCATTAACGTACCTTGGAGATAGGTCAAGATTTGATATATTTTTTACTTAACATTATGGTAGTGTTTGTTATTAAAATTCAGTTATTAAAGCTGACTGACCAATCGATATCATTAGCCACTTTTTGCAATCTAGGAAAATTCAGATTTCCTAAAGACATGTTGGGAATGATACTCACTTACTTTTGAGAACTTAGAAATGAATTCAGTTTGAAAGGAACTCCTAGCAGGAAGGCAACCTTAACA
Source organism: Myodes glareolus (assembly GCF_982192425.1). Taxonomy (NCBI): domain Eukaryota; kingdom Metazoa; phylum Chordata; class Mammalia; order Rodentia; family Cricetidae; genus Myodes; species Myodes glareolus. Next base: position 65,045,225 of record NC_142038.1, read on the forward strand.
TGTTTGCAAGTGTAACTTGGGTAATAACTGCTTAAGAAAAATATTGCTCACCCAGGTGGTGATGGCACATGCCTTTAAACCCAGCATTCAGGAGGTAGAGTCAGGTGGATCTCTGTGAGTTCAAGGCCAGCCTGGTATACAAGAGCTAGTTCCAGGACAGGCACAAAAGTTGCACAGAGAAACACTGCCTCGTAAAACCAAAAAGGAAAAAGAAAAGGAAGGAAGGAAGGAAGGAAGGAAGGAAGGAAGGAAGGAAGGAAGGAAGGAAGGAAGGAAGGAAGGAGAAAGATGCTGTTCCTTAGAGCATACACGGAGAGTGGTAGGGTGGAATATCACAACCTAAAGATGCTGGCTGCTGTTTTGGCTTTCTCCAAACCCCGTGTCATCAAAAACTTCCTCACCAGAGGTTCCTCAGACACTAGAGACTTCTTATTGTATCCTTAGGTAAATTTATGAGTTAAGGAGTCTTTGATTTGAAGTCACTTTTTAAAAAATAATAAACTCATACAATCCATCACTTGAATAGGAAATTCTTAAGAAATGTCATTTGTCATTGTTCTGGGATAAAAAACATGGACTTAAAGTATATATGTCATGGTGAACAAATGAATAACCTTGGATCATAATACCAAATCTTCTAAAACTATCATCTCCAAAGTAGATAAATGCATACTAGGGAGTTGCAAGAAAATATTATAATCTAAATAGTCCTTTGTGTAATTCTTTCTTGGATGGAATTTACAACATTAATGGCCTACTAATGGATTACTGTGCTGAAAATGCATGATTTGCTAGGGAGTTGCAAGAAAATATTATAATCTAAATAGTCCTTTGTGTAATTCTTTCTTGGATGGAATTTACAACATTAATGGCCTACTAATGGATTACTGTGCTGAAAATGCATGATTTGTAAGTATAATGAGAAAATGACAGGGTCAGAATAGGTGCCTTGGACTCTTTGTATTCACATTTACCGATCATCTACAGCTTTCCGAAATGTCATTCCTCATTAGCAGTGGTAGAAAAAGTAGTGTTGAGAGCTGATATATTGAATGTTACTCTGATTAGCTTAAAAGTCATTTATAAGATCATTTAGATGCTATAGTTTTGAGCCTTTTTGGAATCATCTTTAGGGAGTTGTAGAAATAAAAAGAATACAAGTGGAAACTAATAATTGTAATAAATTCTTGTGATGGGTAATAACATGATTTGGACTACACTTTAATCAATATTATTGAAGGTCTATTTAAAATTAAAGTATGTATTTACTTGCTTCCTTTTATTTAAGAAGTCATGCATTATATTGTGCTTACAGTATATTTTAAACTTCTTGCTATATGCTTCTTAAGGCATTTCTGTGTGAAAAATATTTCCACGAATCAATTGACTTTATATGAATATAATTAAGACATAATCATTAAACATTATTAATCTGTTTATAAAATACAGTTATGTATTTTTCTGGTTTTGATTCACATAGTATCTTGTATAATAAATTTTGAAAACCTTCTAATCTTTTTAACAGTTGTAAGTAGGATGTTTTTCAGAACAAACATTTTATAAAATTAGAAACCCCATCTGTTGTTTTCCCAGATCTCTTCCAGGTTCTCCTCTAGTCTACTCTCCTTTTCCCTTCAGCACGTGTGCTGTCTAGAATCCCTGAAAGCTAATTCGCAATGGCTGTTCTAAAGACATTTCTGTGATCTGGCTTTCCTTTGGGTCAGCCAATGAGAATCCACACAGGATATCATGAAGAGGTCATTGAAGAGAACGGAGCAAGAATATTGGTAGCTCTGGTCCCTTCCTTTCTGTCAGCTCACAAATTAGTTTCAACGCCCCCCAGAAAATGCAACTCCTTTTACCTGGTATCTAGTGTTGTCTAAGAAAGCCTTTAGCTTTTTCTATCAAAAAGAGATAAACAGAAATACCTTGCAGCATAGATCAGGTGTTATATGATCCCATAAACTATAAATTGGGTTGTATAGCTTTGTTCTCTTGTAAAATAAAGTGACACATACATTTTATCATACACCCAGCCATTTGGAGGCACAAATGAGGGCCCCAGGCTCCCCTGGTGCTCTGAGTATCTCCTCTTACCAGCTCCGTTTTTCACATGTCTGTGCCTGTGAAGCCACAGCTGCTTCCCTATGACTATTCACAGAAGAGGAAGAAATGTCAGACCTTAGAATGAGCATGTTTGACATTATGTGACACATTTTGCAGAGTGGGCATGCTCCCCTAGATGTGAGAACTACAGGCAACTTCCCACAGTGAGAATGTTGAAAGCATCCCCTTGAAGGATAGATGGGCGAGGCACATGTGTACAGTTACAAAGGGGAAGGGACACACTCAGAGGATGGCAGGTATGAATGTGAGACAAATCAGCACAATGGAAAACATATAATTTAGAAGATAGAGAACGTAAAATGATGAACTAAAAAGACAACAGCAGAATGCCTAGAGCATGCACGGGTCTGCAACAAGTCCCTTGCATACATATATTGACTTCAGTTTAGTGTTTTATAGTATTCTTGAGTTTGCGAAAAAATGGGCCTCTGATTGGTGTGTGTTTGTTTGACTTTTCTAATTCCGATGTGACAGTTTTTGTTTTATCTTATTTGCTTATATTGAATTATTTTTATTATTATTTCTTTAAAACCTGTTTTCTAATAAGAGACAGAAAGGGAGTGGATTTGGGTGGGGAGGAGGTGGAAAGAAACTGGGAAGTTTAGAGGAATCAGAGAGCATGATCAGGATATATTATGTGAGAAAAATCTATTTTCAATTAAAGGAAAAAATAAAATAAAATTTTAATAATTAAAAGAAATGGAGACATGAAACTCTAACTAAATAAAGCAAAACCAACTTCTTCTTCTTCTTCTTCTTCTTCTTCTTCTTCTTCTTCTTCTTCTTCTTCTTCTTCTTCTTCTTCTTTTTCTTCTTCTTCTTTCTCCTCCTCCTCCTCCTCCTTCTCCTCCTCCTCCTTCTTCTCCTCCTCCTCCTCCTCCTTCTCCTCCTCCTCCTTCTTCTCCTCCTCCTCCTTCTTCTTCCCTCCTCCCCCTCCTCCTTCCCCTCCACCCCTCCGCCTCCTCCCCTTCCTCCTTCCCCACCCCTTCCCCCTCTTCTTCTTCTTCTTCCTGTTCTTCTTTCTTTTCCCATTTTTCTTCCTTCTTCCTTTTCCTCCTCTTCTTCTCCTCCTTCTCCTGATTATCCATATCCAGCTTGTGACTCTGGTTATTGATAATGAAAATACTCAGAACATAAGTTTGAGATTAATATTTAACTAACTGTGAATGGTTATAGAAAGAGGAGTATCAGTACATGAAGAAAAAAATAAAATGAAATATGTCTCTAGACATTATTAGAAAGACCTTGACTCAGTACTTAGAAAGACTTCAACATGAAATATGCATGGTTATAAAGGCTAGCACTGTTTTTATAAATGTAATTGAAAATGTCCAGGAAACCAAAGAAAAGGAAGAAAGAACAGAGACCACAACTGATTAAGAAAACACTTTAAACTATACAACAAAGTCAGGAAGAATCAGTATAAATATTAAAAAATACAGAGCTAACTCATGAAATGAAGGCACAATTCTAAACAAAGTTATCAACAAACTTCATGGGAAAATTTTATTTTAAATTATTTAAAGAATAATTATTATTCCAACGATGCAAGATGGCTTTTGTATTCAGAAGTTGTAGTGGGAAGAATCCAGGAGACCTCTTAGCTAATTTGTTTGTAATTGTTTAAGTTCATATTAGATATATAAGTAATTAGGAGTGATTTCAACGTCTAAAATTTCAAACATTTTTATTAAAACAGTTGGTGTTTATCTTTTTTTCAAATTTAGAGATTTTTTCATTGCTATTTTCTGCCTATGGGCCTTGCTTGATGCCAGGGTTGGAGGCATCTGTACCCAGTGGAGGCTACCTGGCTTCTCTCTGACTCCGCCTTCTTTCTCGTCCTCTATCTGTTTGAAACTCCTGCCTTGCCCTACTCTGTGCTGCAATAGGCCCAAAGCTCTTCTTTATTCACTAATGATATTCATAGCATACCGAGGGAAATTCCATATCATATAATTATCATTTTGCTTATTGTAATAAATTGGATTTATATCAAAGATTATAAATTATAATAAAGTATGCTTTAATCCTTTTGGTGATGAGTGAAGGAAGCAACATGTTTTACAATTAAATACTTAAATAAAATTCACAGATGAATAATTTCTAAAGCTCAAGTGGATCCTGCGTATAAACAAACATTACTTTCTGGGCTGTGTACTGCCACCTCTGAACTTTGTGTTGCTCTCACCATCTGCCTCCAGAACACGAGCACTTTTCCAAAGATATCGCAGAGCTGAACAACCATATTGAAGACACAGCCCAAATGTTGGAGCATCTGAAGAAGCAAAAGGAGAAGCTGGAACAAGCCAATGCCAAGATCCAAAAGGACATTGACTACATGAATCACCACGCTCCTCTGCTGGAGTCAAAACGGAAGCAGGAACTAGACGCTCTAAGAGATCGCTACCACAAAAAGTTTGAGGTGACTGAATGTGTGTATACTCTCTTGGTTACCCCAAAGTATTTCAACTCTAAGAAATTAATGTCTCTTCTAAGATTGACCTGCCATTTAGTTCTCTAATAACCTTCTCAGTTGTAATTTATTGATATTCATTTAAACATCTTAGCCAATTAACGATAAACCAAACATGATTAATAATATTCATTTGACTCATTAAATTAAAGTGTTTCAAAAAACACCTCTTTTATTTTTAAATCATTGTTTGAACTGAGTGAGAAAGTAAGTAAAACATATCAGTAATTTAATCATTGATAAAATTATAAATGTAATGGGGCTTCAAGTGCTTAAATGACCTCAATCTCATTGTGGAATTCTTCTATAGAAGAAATAACTATTTGCATCTGTTCCACAAGTAATAAATTTACCTCATATTAGTGTTAAATCTTTATAAAGTAAATTTAAAAGTCCTTGAATGTTTCCCATGTTTAATACACATCATCCTCTTTATTTCATCACCAAAACTAATATTAATTTCATCTAATTCATAAGGAAAATGTAACCAATGTTTTAAAATTATGTTACATATTTTGAATTATAAAATACTATCATACATTGGCTATGTAAGTTTCTGAATCTCCCCTTTTAAGGTAACTGTTTTATTTTTGAACTTTTATGTTTAGTTATGTGCATGTGTAAGTCTGCTAATCTGTAGGTGTACCATGTGCATTCAAGTATGTGTGGTGGCTAAAAGGGAGTGTCAGCTCTCCAGAGGTACAGGCAGTTGTGAGCCACTGCGTCTGGTCCTTGGGACCAAACCAGGCTTCTCTGCAGTAATTTCTCTCTACCACTGGACCATCTCCCAAACCCCTTACATTGTTTTAATGTTATCAAACAACTTGTCATAGATATAAGTTTAGTTTAGTTAGTTATGTATTCCATCACATAGATATCAAACAAATTTATTATTTAATGTTCTCTCTTTTTATTTCTCTATGCCATCTGAGATTTTCCTAATATTTATTGATAAAAGTGAAATTTGGCTACACGCAATAATATCACACCAGTGCTTTTCTTTCAGTATGCATGTGAACTTTCCTCGGCTGTATGCCTAGCCTTTATTGTGTAGTAGGTGAGGTCCACGTTCTGCTTCACTAACTAAAGCTCCAATGTTCTCCAGAGTTCCTCTGACAACTTTTCTGGAACCATGGTTATGCTGCAGGCTCATTTTCCCACCCTGGAGAATACTGCTCCATCCTAATTATCTTCTCCAATTTGAAAATCAATGTATCAGCCAGTGACTTCTCCTTTACTGGTCTGCTTTTTCCTCCACTAGAAAGAAAGTTGGATTTACTGGTTGGAATTCTAAGAAAGCTCTTTGACAGAGACTAACTCATTCAAAAAAATCATCTCTCACCATTTCTAAGTAGGCTGGCTAGTTTTATGTCAACGTGACACAAGCTGGAGTTATTTGAAAGGAAGAAACCTCAATTGAGAAAATGCCTCCATGACATCCAGCTGTAATACATTTTCTTAATTAGTGATTAATGAGGCAGGGTCCAGCCCATGGTGGGTGGTGTCATCAGTATATTGGTGGTTTTAGGTTCTACAAGAAAGAAGGCTGAGCAAGCCATTGGGGACAAGTCAGTAAGCAGTACCATTCCACAGTGTCTGCATCAACTCTTGCCTCCGGGTGCCTGCCCTGTATCAGTCCTTGTCCTGATATCCTTCAGTAACAAACAACATTATGGAAGTGTAAGCCAAACAAGCCCTTTCCTCCCCAACATGCTTTGGTCATGGTGTTTCTTTACATCAACAGAAAGCCTCAGACACTAAGCTTCCCTGCTACCTAAATATGGTGACTGCAGTTTATCACAAGAGGCAGTCTCTGGTATGAAGCCAGAAAAAAAGACACTGAACTGAAAGCCAGAAGGAGATTGGGACTCCAGTTCCAAAAAGAAAAAAAGTAAATCCAGCCTTGTTCCAGCAATTCTATTTGACCTTGTCTCAATCCTAAATAACATGGTGCAGGATTGCTCAACAATCTTAGCTTTGGTATTGTCTGTGTTTGTTTAAACCAGTGTCTATTTGGCAAGTTAATATTTTTCTCTGTCATTGGCCTTGGGAATTACTGTGGAATGCTCAAACAGTGTTGTCAGACAGCTGGAAGAGTAGACTCAGGAGGAACTCACTGCAACAGACAAAGAAAACAGAGGACTTGGTGTGTAGATCCTATCACATACACTGTGACTGCTCTGCATCAACATGGGAGGGTTTATTAAAAGCCTTTGGCTTAGTCAAGAAGAACTTTTAACTTAGAGGATTCTCAGTGAAACATATTATCTTTCACCATCCAATCAGTTCAAGTTCTGGACAGCATCAGGTTCGACCTCCATTGAGTAAAACAGAATTCTGGAACTTAAGTATTTTGACGGCTCATTTCCCTTGAGCAACCTGTGATGCCACACTGTACATTTTGGACTTCTGTAGCCCATGAGTCATTTCTTTAATCTAAATCCATCTTTGTGGGCCTCTGTATCTCCTGTTGGACTGTTTCCTAAAGAATCCTGGGTAACATAGCCACCTTTGTGGAAGCATTGGGATCTGTCACTTCTATCTTGTTGCTCCCCTTGCTGTGTGTTGAATTACTCAACCGGAACATCATCAACTGCCTTTAACTTGCTTGCTAATTCTGTCATTTCAGTGGGAAAGCAAGTGAGTCTGTCCCTCTCAGTTTCTACAAAGGGAGCCAGGAACTGTGATGAGTCTGTATTCTGGCTGCACAGCACCAGGGAAAAATTTTCCCAGAATTCATTTGAGGCAATGCTAGACAGGGTTATATATATCATGCAGCCATAGTAAGAAAACCCACAGTGACACAGCAAAAGAAAAGTGGTAATTTGAAAGAAGAAAATACATCTTCCATTTATGAACTGAGCATAACTGACAAAATTTAGGAATGAAAAACAGAATTATGAGCACTGCCGGCACCAAATACCTCCTCAGAGAGAAGCAGAAACACACAGAGCTGTAGGCAACAGGCAGAAGAGCTTTTCAGAGTGTAGCCTCTGGAATGGGACTTCATCATCGATTTAAATCCCTACTTAAGTATTCAGGTCTTGCATAATTTTTATAAACATTGGTGGCCTTGCATTCTTTGTACTTTATAAGAATAAAAACTTTATAAGAATCCATAACCATATGCTTAATGTGTACCTGAATTAGATAAAAAGGATCAATATGGAGCCTACCATAATGCCATGAAAATAACATCCTTAAGGAAATTCTTAGCTGTATATATTTGCATGGAAAAAGAAAGCCCTAGATTGACAGGGAGTACTAAGAGGTAGACTGCACCAAAACCCCCATCCAGCCATGAAAGCTGTAAGTCCCGCTCTGCCCCCTAAGCCTCCTATCCCTTCCCGCCCACCACAAACTCAGTAGAACTCTGCAACAAGCCAGCCACTACACAGAGAGGACTAAGAGGTAGGCAGCTCCAATATCCCCATCCCATTCATTGGACCCTACAAGCTACAAGTCCCACTTTAGTCCCAAACCCTCCTGGGACTAAACACAACCTCAGTGGAACTCTAAAACACAGCCTGCTACTACACAGAGGACCAAGGGATGAGTGATTATGCACCCTATGGAACATCCAAATCTCTAGGTCCTCCTATAATGGGAGTAAAAGTCCAGGCCCCACCCCCACCTGCCTTGGCTTCTCAAGCAAGGCAGAGGACAAGTTTCCTGTAGGTAGGCTACTCCAATACCCCTATCCCATCCACTGGACTCTGAAAGTTACAAGTCCCACTCTACCCACAAAACCTCCTGTCCCACCCACCCACCCCCCACAACCTCAGAGGAACGCTGAAACACAAGCCGCAACTACACAGAGAGAAGCAAGAGATGATCTCTGAAGCACAAGCTGTGACTGCACAGAGTGGACCAAGAGAACAGGCCAAGAGAAATCTCAGTGCTTCCCTGTGATACAAAGAGTAACAGTACATGAGAAGACCAAGAACAGTTCCCAAAGACAAAAACTGCCCACCGCAAGGATTGGACTAAGAGGCAAAGACACTGCCAGCACCAATAGAAGAAAGAGATGGGTAGGTGCCAATGCAAGAATTCATCTAACAACCTAAAAAGCAATGTGGTAACACCAGAACCCAGTGGTCACCCAACAGGAAGACTTGATCACCCTAACCTTGAAGAAGTAGAAGAAAACAATTTCAAACATAACTGTATGAGGATGATGGAGGCCTTTAAAGAGAAAATGAAAATTTCTCTTAAAGAAATGGAGGAACTATTGTCTGCAAGGTCCTTGGCCCAGGACAGTTCCTGCTCCTACACTGAGGCTATCCACCCCGAGGGTTGAGTGTGTGCCCACCCAGCCAAAAGGTTCCCAGAAGGAGTGCAGGGCACCTCCAGCTCCTGCTGCAGGGGCTTCTTTGTTCCACACGACCCTGCCCCACCCCCAAGTTGGCCCTTTTTTCTGTGGGGTACTTGGACTTCCAGCAGAAGGACACTTTATACTCATAACAGGAACAATTCATCAGGAGGAAGTCTCAATCCTGAATATCTATGTTCCTAATATAAAAGCACCCACATATGTGAAAGAAACATTACTAGAACTCAAGGAATACATCAAAACCCACACTCTAATAGTAGGAGATTTCAACACTCCTCTATCACCAATGGACAGGTCAATCAGACAGAAATCTAACAGAGAAATAAGAGAATTAATGGATGTAATGAATCAAATGAACGTAACAGACATCTATAGAACATTCCACCCAAATAGGAAAGAATATACCTTCTTCTCAGCATCTCATGGAACCTTCTCGAAAACTGATCACATACTCAGTAACAAAGCAAACTTCCACAGATACAAAAAAATATTAGTAATCACCTGTGTCTTGTCGGATCACCACGGAATAAAGTTAGAATTCAATAACAATTCGAATACCAGAAAGCCTACAAACGTGTGGAAGTTGAACAGTCAACTACTGAATCATCCTTGGGTCAAGGAAGAAATAAAGAAAGAAATTAAAGTCTTCCTTGAATTCAATGAAAATAAAGACACAACATACTCAAACCTATGGGACACTATGAAAGCAGTGCTAAGAGGAGAGTTCATAGTTATAAGTGTCCACATTAAAAAAAAAAGGAGAAAGCTCACATTAGAGACTTAATAGCACAGCTGAAAGCTCTAGAGAAAAAAAACAGACTCACCCAGGAGGTGTAGAAACCAGGAAATAATCAAACTGAGGGCTGAAATCAACAAAATAGAAACACAGAAAACAATCTAAAGAATCAATGAAATAAAAAGCTGGTTCTTGGAGGAAATCAACAAGATTAACAAGCCCCTATCTAAACTAATCAAAAGGCAGAGAGATAACATGCAAATTAACAAGATCAGAAATGAAAGGGGGGCATAACCACAGACACAGAGGAAATTCAGAGAATCATTAGATCTTACTACAAAAGCTTGTATGTCACAAAATTGGAAAATGTGAAAGAAATGGACATTTTTAAGGTAAGTACCATATACCAAAAATTAAATCAAGACCATAGACCTGTAAGTCGCAAGGAATTAGAAGCTCTCATCAAAAACCTCCCTACCAAAAAGAGCCCTGGACAAGAGGGTTTCAATGCAGAATTCTATCAGAACTTCCAAGAAGAAGTTTCACAGACTAGAAACAGAAGAGTCATTGCCAAACTCCTTTTATGAAGCGAGAGTTACCCTGATACCAAAATCAGACAAAGACTCCACGAAGAAAGAGAATTACAGACCAATCTCACTCATGGACATTGACACAAAAATTCTCAATAAAATACTGGCAAAACAAATCCAAGAACACATCAAAAAATATACATTATAACCAAGTAGGCTTCATCCCAGAGATGCAGGGCTGGTTCAACATATGAAAATCTATCAATGTAATCCATCATATAAATAAACTGAAAGAAAAAACCATATGATCATTTCATTAGATGCTGAAAAAGCATTTGACAAAATTCAACACCCATTTATGATAAAGGTGTTGGAGAGATTGGGGATACAGGGGTCATACTAAATTTAATAAAAGCAATATACAGAAAGCCAACAGCTAACATCAAATTGAATGGAGAGAAACTTAAAGCCATTCCACTAAAATCTGGAGCACAACAAGGTTGTCTACTCTCTCCATACCTCTTCAATATAGTGCTTGAAGTTCTAGCAATAGCAATAAGACAACATAAGGGCATCAAGGGGATTCGAATTGGAAAGGATGAAGTTAAACTTTCGTTATTTGAAGACGATATGATAGTGGACATAAGCGACCCCAAACACTCTGCCAAAGAACTCCTACAGCTGATAAACACCTTTAGTAATGTGGCAAGATACAAGATCAATTCCAAAAAATCGGTTGCCCTCCTATACACAAAGGATGAGAAGCAGAGAGGGAAATCAGAGAAACATCACCTTTCACGATAGTCACAAATAGCATAAAATATCTTGGGGTTACTCTAACCAAGGAAGTGAAAGACCAATTTGACAAGAACTTTCAGTCTTTGAAGAAAGAAATTGAGGAGGATACTAGAAAATGGGAAGACATCCCCTGCTATTGGATTGGGAAAATCAACATAGTAAAAATGGCAATTCTACCAAAAGCAATCTATAGATTCAATGCAATACCCATCAAAATCCCATCAAACTTATTCACAGACCTTGAGAGAACAATAATCAATTTTATATGGAAAAACAAAAAAACCCAGGATAGCCAAAACAATCTTATACAATAAAGGAACTTCTGGAGGCATTACCATCCCTGACTTCAAACTCGATTACAGAGCTACAGTATTGAAAACAGCTTGGTATTAGCATAAGAACAGAGAAGTCGACCTATGAAATCGAATAGAAGACCCAGATATTAACCCACAAACCTATGAACACCTGATGTTTGACAAGGGAGCTAAAGGTATACAATGGAAGAAGGAAAGTATCTTCAACAAATGGTGCTGGCATAACTGGATGTCAACCTGTAGAAGAATGAAAGTAGATCCATATCTATCACCATGCACAAAACTCAAGTCCAAATGGATTAAATACATCAACATTAATCTGACCACTTTGAACCTGATAGAAGAGAAAGTGGGAAGTAGTCTACAAGATATAGGAACAGGAGACCACTTCCTAAGTAGAATCCCAGTAGCACAGACAATAAGAGAATCAATGAATAAATGGGACCTCCTGAAACTGAGAAGCTTCTGTAAAGCAAAGGACACTGTCAGTAAGACAAAAAGGCTACCTTCGGACTGGGAGAAGATCTTCACCCACCCCTCATCAGACAAAAGCCTGATCTCCAAAATATACAAAGAACTCAAGAAACTAGACAATAAAACTCTAATTAACCCAATTTAAAAAATGGGGTACTGAACTGAACAGAGAATTCACAACAGATAAACTTCGAATGGCCAAAAGACACGTAAGGTCATGATCAACCTCCTTAGTGATCAGGGAAATGCAAATCAAAACAACTTTGAGATACCATCTTACATCTGTCAGAATAGCTAAACTCAAAAACACCAATGATATTTTTGACAAGATGGTTTCAATGCAGAATTCTATCAGAACTTCCAAGAAGAGCTAATGCCTATACTTCTTAATCTGTTTCACAGACTAGAAACAGAAGAGTCTTTGCCAAACTCCTTTTATGAAGCGACAGTTACCCTGATACCAAAATCACACAAAGATTCCATGAAGAAAGAGAATTACAGACCAATCTCACTCATGGACATTGACACAAAAATTCTCAATAAAATACTGGCAAAACAAATCCAAGAACACATCAAAAAATATACATTATAACCAAGAAGGCTTCATCACAGAGATGTAGGGCTGGTTCAACATATGAAAATCTATCAATGTAATCCATCATATAAATAAACTGAAAGAAATAAACCATATGATCATTTCATTAGATGCTGAAAAAGCATTTGACAAAATTTAACACTCCTTTATCATAAAGGTCTTGGAGAGATTAGGGATACAAGATTCATACCTAATATAATAAAAGCAATATACAGCAAGCCGCTAGATAACATCAAATTAAATGGACGGAAACTTAAAGCCATTCCACTAAAATCAGGAATAAGACAAGGCTGTTCACTCTCTCCATACCTCTTCAATATAGTGTTTGAAGTTCCAGTAATAGCAAAAAGACAACATAAGGAGATCAAGGGGATTCGAATTGGAAAGGAATAAGTCAAACTTTTGTTATTTGCAGATGATATGATAGTGTACATAATCGACCCCAAAAACTCTACCAAAGAACTCCTAAAGCTGATAAACACCTTTAGCAATGTGGCAGGATACAAGATCAACTCAAAAAATTGTAACCCTCCTATACACAAAGAACCTTGAAACGACCTGGATGCCCCTCAATAGAAGAATAGATAAAGAAGGTGTGGCACATATACACATTAGAGTTCTACTCAGCGGCAAAAAATAGTGACATCTTGAATTTTGCATGCAAATGGATGGAAATAGAAAACACTTTACTGAGTGAGATAACCAGGACCCCAAAAGATGAATATGGTATGTACTCACTCATAAGTAGATTCTAGTCATAAACAAAGGATATTGAGCCTATAATTCGTGATCCTAGAGAAGCTAAATAAGAAGGTTAACCCAAAGAAAAACATATATTTATTCTCCTGGATATTGGAAGTACACAAGATTGCTGGGCAAAAGCTGGGAGCACAGGGGTGGGGATGATATGGGGGAAGGGAAGATGGGGAGAGAGAAGGGAGAAGGGGGGAAGGATTGGGGAGAGCTTGGGGGAATGGGATGGTTGAGATGGAGGGAGGGTGTATATGGGAGGAGGGAAGAAGACATCTTAATTAAGAGAGCCATTTTAGGGTTGACAAAAGACTTGGCTCTAGAGGGGTTGCCAGGTGTGCAAGGATGGAGTAGGTGAGCCTTCTCTCTATGTATTACTTTCATTGGTTAAATAAAAAAGCTGCCTCGACCTTTTGATAGGCCAGTCCTTAGGTGGGTGGAGTAGACAGAACAGAATGCTAGGAAAACGAAGAAGAGTCACGTGGACACCTTGACTCTCCTCTCCGAGATGGACACTGGTTAAACTCATGCCGGTAAGCCACAGTCAAGTGGCGATAGAGATTATTAGAAATGGATTAAAAGAATATGTAAGAGTTAGCCAAGAAGAGGCTAGATATAATGGGCCAGGCAGTGTTTAAAAGAATACAGTTTCCATTTAATTATTTCGGGTAAAGCTAGCCAGGCAGCGGGAATCAGTCTGTTGCTCCTTCATGTTACATGGTCACTGCTGTTATTTAAAGCAAACCGGACCACACCCAAGTGCAAGGAGATGTCCCAAGCTAGGTCCTTGGGCAGCAGAGGAAAGGGTGCCTGAACTGGCCTTATCCCATAACCATACTGATGAATATCTTGCATATCACCATAAAACCTTCATCTGGCATTGGATGGAGATAGAGACAGAGACCCACATTGGAACACTGGACTGAGCTCCCAAGGTCCAGATGAAGAGCAGAAGGAGGGAGAACATAAGCAAGAAAGTTAGGACCGTGAGGGGTGCATCCACCCACTGAGACTCTGGGACTCATCTAATGGGAGTTCTCCAAGATCAGCTGCAATAAGACTGAATGAGCATGTGATCAGACCAGATTCTCTGAATGTGGCTGACAATAAGGGCTGACTGAGAAGCCAATGATAATGGCACTGGGTTTTGATTCTGCTGTATGTACTGGCTTTTTGGAAGCCTAGTCTGTTTGGATGCACACCTTCCTAGACCTGGATGGAGTGGGGAGGGCCTTGGACTTCCCAGAAGGCAGGGCACCCTGACTTCTCTTAGGACTGGAGAGGGAGGGAGTGGGGGATTGAGGGAAGTAGGAGGAAAATGGGAGGAGAGGAGGAGGTAGAAAGTTTTAATAAATAAATAAATTTAAAAAAAAGAAATGGAGGAAAAGGAAAACAAAAAATTGGAAGAAATCAATAAATCTCTCAAAGAAACACAAGAAAACCAATTAAAAAACAATCAAACAGGTAAAACAAACAGTTCAAACAGTTCGAGGCTTGAAGATTTAAAAAGGGGGGCTGGTTCTTTGAGAAAATAAAGATGATAGACAAGCACTTATCCAAACTTATCAAAAGGCAGAGAGAGAATATCCAAATTAACAAAATCAGAAATCAAAAGGGGGACATAACAACAGACAGTGAGAAAATTCAGAATATCTTTAGATCCTATTACAGAAACCTATCCTTCACAAAACTGGAAAACATAAAAGAAATGACCAATTTTTTGGATAGGTACCACATAAAAAGTTTAAATCAAAACCAGGTCAATAATTTAAATAGACCTATAAACTGCAAGGAAATAGAATCTGTCATCAAAAGCATCTAAACTTTAAAAAGCCCAGGATTGGATGGTTTCGGTTAAGAATTCTACCAGAACTTTCAAGAAGAACTAATACCCGTACTCTTCAAATTGTTCCACACAATAGAAACAGAAGGAATATTGCCAATCTATTTTGATGAGGTTACAGTTACCCTTATACCAAAACCACAAAAAGACTCAGCCAAGAAAGAGAATTACAGACTAATCTCACTCATAAACTTAGATGCAAAAATACTCCAAGAACACATCAAAAATATCATCCACTATGATCAAGTCATCTTCATCCAAGAAATGTAGGGATGGTTCAACACACAATCATCAATCAATGTAATCAAACATACAAATAAACTGAAGGAAAAACATATAATTATCTCCTTAGATGCTGAAAAAGCATTTGACAAAATCCAAGATCCCTTCATGATAAAGGTCTTGGAGCTATCAGGGATACAAGGAACATATCTAAACATAATGAAAGCAATGTACAGCAAGCCAACAGCCAAGATCAAATTAAGTGGAGAGAAACTCAAAGCAATTAAACTAAAATTAGGAACAAGATAAGGCTGTCCACTCTCTCTATATCTAGTCAACATAGTTCTTGAAGTTCTGGTTAGAACAATAAGACAACAAAAGGCAGTCAAGTTGATTCAAATTGGAAGGGAAGAAGTCAAACTTTCTCTATTTGCAGATGATAAGAGAGCATACATAAGTGATCCAAAAACTCTACCAGAGAGCTCCAACAGCTGATAAATACCTCCAGTAATGTGTCAGGATACTGGATCAACTCAAAAGAATCAGTAGCCCTCCTATATACAAATGATAAAAATTCTGAGAAAACTCAGAGAAACACCACCCTTCAGAATATCCACAAATAACATAAACAATCTTGGGATAACACTAACCAAAGAAGTTAAAGACCTATTTGACAAAAACTTTAAGTCTTTGAAGAAAGAAATTGAAAAAGAGAAGCTAAGTAAGAAGGTGAACACTAAGAAAAAATATACGTAGATCTGTCTGGGAAGGGGAAATAGACAAGATCGTCTGACAAAATTGGGAGCATGGGTGTGAGGGGAGAAGGGAGGGTGAAAGGAGAAGTGGAGAGGAGAAGGGGAGTAGGGGAGAATATGAGAGAATGGGATAGTTGAGATGGAGGAAGGACAAAGATGGAGAGGAAGGAAAGAGATATTTTGATTGTGGGAGCCAGTATGCGGTTAGCACGAAGCCTGACACTGGAGAAAATCCTAGGAATTCACAAGGATGACCCCAGCCAAGACCTTAAGCAATAAAGAAGAGGGTGCCCAAACTGATGAATATCTTAAATGGCACCTTCACCTAGCATCTGATGGAAACAGAGGCAGAGACCTGCAGTGGAGCACTGGACTGAGCTCCCAAAGTCCAGCTCAAGAATGGGAGGACTGAGAATAAGAGCAAAGAGGTCAAGACCATGATGGGGACACCCACTGAAACAGTTTGCCTGAATTAATGGGAGCTCACCAACTCTATAGGACAGGGAAGAAACCAACATAGGTCCGAATTAGTCATTCTGAATATGGTGACAGTTGCATGGCTGGGGCAGACTGCACGATCAATGGCAGTGGCACCAGGATTTATCCCTACTGCTTGTTCTGGCTTTAGGGGAACCTATTCTCTTTGTATGGACACCTTGCTCAACCTAGATATAATAGGGTGGGCCTTGAACCTTCCCCAAAGCAATATGCCTTACCCTTTCTGAGAAGTGGATGGGAGTGGGTTGGGAAGGTAGGTGGAAGGGATGGGAGGAAGGAGGGACTGGAAAACTGTGATTGGTATGTAAAATTAAAAAAAAAGATAGTTTGTTTTCTTTTTAAAAAATAAAATAAAAAAGCTCTAGATTAACAACATCCATGGGAATAATTAAAATACAAAGCAGAAGACAGGGGGTGAAAACTGAGAATGGGGTAAGAATGGGGTAATACTGGGTCTCTATTAAAAGATGTTCATTTATTTTCTTAAGCAATCTATTAAGACTGCACTACACCAAACCAAGTTTGAGAGTTTCATAATTTTGGCCACCATACACCTGTCTGTTCTTGGGCACTTGTCCCAGACAGGTAGAAAAGATCCCACGTGTTTTAGAACCTGATACAATTACTCAGTTAAACATTCTTTAGGGAGTTCCTAGATCTTAGCTAGCTCTACCTACTGCCTTGCTTGGGCGTGTAACCAGACAAGAGCATGGTAGCCCTGTGTGGGGAAGGTGCCTGAAGCTGATGAACTGTATACCTAGCATAGTTCTTTTTATACACTGTGTATTTTAACCAAAATAAATAAAAAATCCTGCTATAAAAGATACATCACATATAACTTAAAAAGAATATGCTATATAAAATACAGGTTAACTTAAAATATATAGACATTGTCCAAAGGTCCAAGGAGAAATTTATAAAAATAAATCTACCAAAATTTTAACTAATTTGCACCTCATACTGGATCCTAGATTTGATGACAGTGTAGTCAGATGTTATTTAGTCTATAAACAACTTATCATTTCAATATCATTTTAAATACCCAGTCTATTAAAAAGGAGAGACATTCTTAAATGAATCAAAATTTATATTTTTAATAATAAAATCTTATAAAATTTTTGAAAACATTAACTTCTCTGTGTGTGTCAAGCTTATATTTTCAGTAATAGAATCTTGTAAATTTTTGAAAAAAATATTAACTTTCTCTCTCTCTCTCTCTCTCTCTCTCTCTCTCTCTCTGTGTGTGTGTGTGTGTGTGTGTGTGTGTAGTACAATTAATAAAAATCTGTAGACAGATATTGGAGTTCAACCTGAAGGTCAGAAAAGCAAAACAACTTGCCACTGGCTCTTACCTGTCAGTCTGAAATGACGATTCTGCCTCCAGGAATCCTCAGAATGAGACTGTGTGTGTATACCACTGCACATATATCTGATAATATTATGTAAAATATTTACAAAATAGTCCTTTAGCATAGCAGACAAATAAGTCACTCCATGAACCACTCTTTTTAGGAGGCCAGATATGACTTGACATTAAGAAATGTCAAGGTATAGGGCTGGAGATATGGCTCAGAGGTTAAGAGCACTGACTGCTCTTTCAGAGGTCCTGAGTTCAATTCCCAGCAACCACATGGTGGCTCCCAACCATCTATAAGGAGATCTGGTGCCCTCTCTGGCATGCAAGCACACATGGAAGAATGTTGTATACATAATAAATAAATAAATCTTTAAATAGAAATGTAGGTATATTGCTTAGTTTGTTAATAAAATAAAAGAAAAATTATGATTTTTACAGAAATTTCCCTGAGATAAATTTGTCATAATTGCAATGCTACTTTCAGCATAAAACATTCACTTATAACCTGGTATTTGGTGGTGAGGGTGGGAGAATGTAGATTCTGAGGCCAGGCAATTCTACCCAGCAATACTTGATATTTTCAATCAAAAGTTTATAATAAAGAAATAAAATGGAAACAGATTTTTGCATATAAACAAAGAATTCTTTTAAAAATTAATCCTATTCATATTAACCATTGAAACCCTGAAGTCATTCCAAGCAAATGTGGGAGAAAATGGGTACATATAAGATGTGTGCTATCGAGACTACTTTTGCCAAAGTGACAAGACAATAAAATGAAATAAAAATATTTTAAACGATAAAATGAAACAATTTTCTTATAGGTGAAATTTCAAGTGTAAAACCTTTCCTCAAAAAATATTTGTATTTAGTATTTAAAACATCTGAATACAGGCTTGAGAGATGGCTCAGAGGGTAAGGGTACTTGCTACCCTTGTGGAATACCAAGGCTCAGAACTGTCAGGAGCTACAGCCCCAGGACCTCCTGGAACTACTTCCAGGCTCTGTAGGCACTGCCTATGCACAAGGTGTGTGAGTCTAAGTCTATCCAGACACAGATGCTCCTGTGTTCTGTTGGTGGAAAATAAAGCTATTACTCTTTTCTTTCCTGAGAGTAGTCTGCCAGTGGCATTCGTGAGAGCTCTTACCTTCCTACTCGACACATTATCTCCTCAGCAGAGCCTTTGAAGACAATAATAAAGCTCGTACAGCTTCTCTGCAGCTCACCTCATCACAGTTGGGTCTGTGTATTCCTCACCCGTGCTCCTGAAGTTGTGAACAACGTCTATGTGCCCGGCAGTGAGAAGAACAATTAGCGTTATGTGACAAGAGAGGTGGCTTGGAAAACAGACAGGATGGATGGGTCAGGAAGGAACTGATGATGACATTCACTGATTATTAAAAGTCTATTACTTTGGACTGTTAAGGAAGATACTTTTCTCTATGTCTGATTGGATTTCTTTGCTACTGTGCGTTTTCATATTTCTTTTTAATGTAATAATGTATTCACATTAAAAATCAACATGTTAGAATGGTTTAAAGGATGATTTTAATATGAGCACATTAAGCTGTAGCTTTCATACTTGTATAGCACTGTTGTCAATCAGGGCAAACATGAAAAAAAAACATGGAGCACTGTTTCTAGGCAGCACACATTTAGAGGATCTGTTACGGTAAGAAAATATGTGTTAGCAACTGTAAACCAAGATGATGAGGGACGTTGAGATTTTTTTTGAGTTAATCGTCATATATATATGGGCCAAATGTTTTTCATTTCTAGGTGATGGAACTATTTAGGGAGGTTCATGAAGAGCTTAAGGAGTCAATAAACCATTGTGAAGGTGCAAAGACAAAGTTCAAGCAAATGAAAGAAGATAATGAGAAAAACATCCGCGAAGATGAAAGAAATATCGAATCCTACAAGTAAGAATTCACCATCAGCACTATGTGCAGCATCTAGAAATGAAATCTTAACCAAAGCTGCAACAAATACCACTGCTCAAAAATCTTTCATAGAGCACAGAATTTAAATTGCTTATGCCTATATTATCACCAAGTTTATGACAATGAAAATTTGGATATTTGATATACAAATTTATATATATCCAGAGAGCAGTACATTTTTATTAAAAAAATTCATGTATATATCACTATATTTTATGAGGATAAGGTATACCATCAATGTATATCCCTGTCCCCTGTATATAAAAGTGACTGCTTTGTTTTTAGAGAAATGAGATATTACATATTATAAATTAATGCAGCAACTATATGCATAGGCATTAATTTTTTAACTTA
Source organism: Myodes glareolus (assembly GCF_982192425.1). Lineage (NCBI taxonomy): Eukaryota > Metazoa > Chordata > Mammalia > Rodentia > Cricetidae > Myodes > Myodes glareolus. The sequence goes on from NC_142038.1 coordinate 65,065,328, forward strand.
TATTTATTTTCTTACTAGCAGAAAAATATTTTAAATGCATAAATTATCTCTTGATTATTAATAATTGAGAATTTTATCTTCTGGTATTAATTTCTAAAGTAAATGTGTCTTTTGATATCATGCCATCTTGGTTAGAGCATCTATTTCTGGATAAAATACCATAGGCAAAAGCAATTTAGGGTAAGGGGATTTATTTCATTTTACAGCTTATATTTCATCATCCAGGAAAGTCAGGTCAGGAAACTGGAGGCAGAAGCTAATGCAGAGGCCAAAGAGAAGCACAATTGACTGACTTCTTCAGCTGATGTCCTATAGAGCTCGGCACTAGTACAGAGGTGTCACCACCCACAGTGAACTGGGTCCCCTCATATCTGTCATCAGTCAAAGCAAGACCACAGACTTGCTCATAGGCGAATCTGGTGGGGACATTGTCTCAGTGGACATCCCGTCTTCCAAAATGACTCCAGCTGAGACAAGCTGACATAGACTATCCTGCACACTGCCCAGTTTCTTTCATTGTTATTTAAGTGCTTGTTCAAAATTCATAATCTAATGCTCAGCCCAGACCTATTAAATATAAATCTGGGATTTGAAAAGATTCCAACACAATGTTAGAGAAATAAAATAATATTATTACTGACTTTTGCCACCTTTTCAGCTAAATATTGATGCAAGATTTTAAAATTCTGTCATTTGGCAGAGGAGTTGGGCAGATGGCTCAGTGGGTCGGAGTATTTCCTCAGCAAGCATGAGGACCTGTGTTTAAATCCCCAAAATCTTTAAAAAAGAAGGGAGTGATTGATTGTTCATGTCTTTAACCCTAACATTGAGAAGGCAGGCAACCAAGCCAAAACCAAGACAACTTCCTGTTCAGTGAGATTCTGTCTCAAGGCAACAAGACTGACAATGGCAGAGAAAGACACCAGATTTCCTCCACATGGCCATATGCATCCACACATATAGGTACATGCGTGAATACACATACAATACAATACTTACCCACCAGAAGTGACATGTTTTCATACTCCTTATAACTTTAGTCACGCATTTGAAGGTATGTTCTCAGATGCCTGCAAGTGTACAGTTACTACGATGTCCTGATATGATTTGCCTCTTATCACTATGAATTGACTTTTCCTGATTGCTGTAATTATTTTTTCCTTAAACTTATTCTTAAAGGTAATTTTATTAGCTTTTATTTTTATTGATATTTAGGAAATATTTTCAAATTCCAATGTGTTGAAATATCTATGCTTTGGAGTCACCTAATAAACTTCACACTGACAGAAATATTTTCTCTTTTATCGTAAGCATGATTTTAAAGTCAAACCACTGAAAACACCCACAAATCTTTACTACACCCCTTGACTATAAACTATATTTTCTTATTGAACCTTTGTTCATGTTGCTACTTATTATCATTTCATTCTCCTTTATTCTCACTGTGTGACTATAATTCTGTTGTATTATTTTGCAAGATACATTATTTGCCAAATTCAAACCTACATTGTTCAGATTCAAAACATATTGGATACTCTCAACATATTGGCTAATGAAAAAAATAATTAAAAGTTTGCTTTATTTATCCATTGCCACTAAATTAAACAGTTATTGATCATAGAATGTTTTACTTAATAACTTATAAAACACTTTTATTATTTTTTAAAGAAGAATATATTTTAAAAATTAAACTTACCATGAGGACAACTACTTTTTCCCCTTTTGTGTCTTGGGCTTTTCATCATGAGACCTCGGCCAATAGGTCTCTTAGAATGACAGCTTTAGTGAGGTTCTCTTAACAAAGTGAGGTTAATTTTGAAACAGAAATGATTTTAATACAAATAAGACACATGGGGACTGGAGAGATGGCTCAGAGGTTAAGAGCACTGACTGCTATCTATACCCAAGCAGGGTTCAATTCCCAGCACCCACATGGTGTCTCACAACTGTTTGTAACTTTAGTCCCGGTGAATCTGCTGCCCTTTTGTGACTTACTTGGGAACCAGGTGTGCAGGTGTTATAAGACATGAATGCCGAAAAATTCTCATATATATAAAATAAAATTTATAAAATAACCTAAATAAATAAAATGTACAGTCTTTGAATTTTATTTTTCCTTAGAGTGTTAGTCACGTGACTTTTCCACTGTGTTTTTAAAGGTCACCTATGTACTTGAGACCTTAATGATTTCTTTTTATGTATAGGTCTATGTGTGAATGTGTGCTCACAATGTTCAAGTGCCCAAGAAGGCCAAAGTGGGTAATGCATCCTGGAGTTCTAGATGCAGGCAGCTGTGGACACACTGCTTGGGCCTTAAGAGCTGAACTCCTGTCCTCTAGAAAAGCAGTGAGCTATCTTAACCACTGAGCCATCTCCCCAGGCTCCCTTTTGGAGGCTTTATCTATTTCTTTTTTTATAACACTCTAGCTATAAACTACTAGCTAAATAAAATGAAAGTCAGTGTCGTTTAGTTGATTTTTGCTGCCTGTTGTTTTCCTGGTTATTCTTTATTTATCAAACGCTGATTTTTTGGTGATGCAATTTATATAAAATTTAAGCTATTTTTCTATCTTTCAAGTCTTCCATCAACATTTCCCCCTGTGCCTGGACTTCTATGTGTGTTTGGGAGTGGAAGGCTGTTCAGTGACACACCAACAATAATATTCCTTAATTTACCTGATGTAGTCATGTTCTCTGTTTTGCTCATGCTGAGTTATACAGTGATTTCCCCAAAATGTTTACTTTCTTTATATTTCTTTATAAATAATTGTAGACTCACAGAACTCTATGGAGTTCTTAATTCCCTTCTGTAGGCTTCTCCTAATGGGAAGATCTTAGAGATTAGAACTATTAATAATATCAGACTAGGAAAGAGGCCTTGACCAGTATTCACCATGTTTTTACATGGACTCAGAAGCATGTGTGGGTATTGAGTGTGTAGTTCTATGTAACCTTCTCTTGTGTATAAATTCAGTAACTACTGCACCATTCCAAATATAGAACTGTTTCATCTCCTATGCTGCCTGAGGTTTGTTCCCCTTGCTCTTTCTCTGCTCTTCATCTTCAGTGCTTCATCATTTGGACGTGTGACATAAATATATCTTGGAACAATCGACGTTTGGATTCTTGTTTTCTTTTTTTTTTTTAATCAAATGTAGTGCCATTGAGATTAACCCAGTTTGGCAGTTGTATCAAAAAGGCCTTGGAATTTATGACTCAGTGTTGTCTCTTGGTGTGGATGTGCTGGGTGTGTTTACCCAACCACACATTGGACGGGGCGGGCATATGGCTAGTTTCTAGATTCTTGCGAGTCTGATCAAAACAACTTTAAGGAATTAATATGCAAGGTGTGAGTGTTAAGTTTTAACTTTTCTGGAATGCCTGTCTCTAAATATGATTGACAGACTGTGTGCTAAGTATGTCCTTAGGTTTAATAGAAACCACAAATTGGTCCAGAATGTGGAAAGACCATTTGACATCTAGTAAGAAGAGATCACTTTTTTCTCCCAACATAATATTTTTAAAAATTATTTGTATACTCCATGCAGGGTACCCCAATCATGCTCCCTCCTCATTCCTCCCCAGCCCACCCTTCCACCCTGCTATCCTCTTCCCCAAATACAGAAAGTTCAATTATTGATGCACATATACTCATTGAAATGATCAAATTCCAGCAGCCAGCCCCTTAATGATAATTGAGTTCCCCACCACACACATAAACAGCCCAGAAGTCATCAGCTGTGAAGAACTACACATTGCATCTTCCTCACAACTTTTAAGGACTCTCTTCAATTGCTTTCTCTCTGGATTCTTACTCTTCTTTTGGGGTGTGTGGGGTGGCAAGGTTGTCACAGAAGCCTTCAAGGTCTCTCATCTCAATTACAAATCTGCAGTCATATACATACCACTGCAAAAGAAGCGTCCTTGCTCATAACAGCCAGCAACAGCGTGGACCATGGACTTCCACATGGTATCAGGCAGCAACATGGACATCCACAGGCTCTGGTGGCAGCAACAAACATAGGCTTCAATATGGTCTCCAGTGGCAGCACCCACCATGGGTCTAACATGATGTTTAGCAGTGGCACAAACCACAGATATCAACATGGTCTCCCGTGACAGCCCAGATCATGCACACCAACATGGCCCCCCAGCAGCAGCACAAACCAAGGACACCAACATGGCCTCCCATGGGAGCCCAGATCATGGACACCAAAATGACCTCCAACATCAACACAGATCATAGGTATCTACACGGCCCTTGGCAGCAGCATGGCTATGTTGGTGTCCCTGTTCTCGGACACCACCTGAGATCACTTTTTAAAAGGAAAACAAAAAGTTCAGTTCCTCTAGCATGATAGTAGCATTGAAGTTTTAGCTTACAATTCTTTTGCATGTTTTCCGCTTTTATGTTACTGAATGTTTTATGAAGTATCTATCTGGTCAAGTGATTTTCCTAACTGGTGTAGATAATTCTTTCTTAATAGAGGATACAAGTTTAATTTTTTAATTAGATTTGAAAATTGCAAAGATTTATGGTTTATGGAAGGTTTGTCTTTTGATCCCATATAGAATATTTTGTGATAGACAAGTTTTAAGGGTTGTTGAGATTTAATTTGCCAATGCCGTTTTTACAGGTGTAGTGTCATGGAAAACCTCTTGTCCTGATTCTTAATTCACAGTGTTTTCTTCTAAAATATCGTATGTACTTTTACATTTTACATTTAGATGCATTAAGTGAATGGTGCACGGGATTTAGTCAGATTTAGTTACTTTTCTTTCTTCTTCATTCAGTTTCTCCTTGAGCATCTATGTCATACTGCTTTGGTTGTCAGACTGTTTTGTGAAACATGGTCAAAAAACACCAAGTCTTATTTCCATGACTCTACTAGTACATACTGGGTTCTGTTCCACTGTTCTACATGCCCAACACTTCCAGTACCACCCTTTTTTTGATCAACATACTCCTATGTCTCTTGACAATAGAGAGAATGTAAGTGACTCTATTTTTTTTCTCCTGCCTGTTCCAGCTTAGCGGATGTGAAGATGGTTATATTTTAATGTCCAGTGACTTTTCATCACTTTATTACCCAACTTTTCCTACAAGACAATCTAAAACAATTCTCCTCAAAGAGTCAATTGATATATACATAACTTTGCTCTCTATTCTTTCCATTTGGAAGCATAAATACTAGTTTGCTTTTGTTCTTACTCTTTGCTTAATATCCAAAATCTTTTAGGAGTTTTCAACTACCATGGAATGGGAGAATGTTTAGAATAAATTCCATTGATTCCTAATAAGTTTGGGGCTAGTTTTCTTTTCAACGTGGATAAAATCATCTTTGCTTTTGCCTTAGGAGAGAACTAGATAAACTTAGCAACCTGCAGGCCCACTACTCAACCTCAATCGAGTCTGTGAATATCCACATTGAAGAGGATGAGGAAACAATGACTGAGATGCTGAGAGAAACACAGAGCACAACAAATGAAGTATCAAATCTACTGAAAACAGTGAGTTTTTTATATTTTGAAAACTTAGAAAATGGTTTTAAGCTAGAAATGGTACATTTTCTTTGTCAGTGATTGAATACCAATCAATTTCCTGCCTGTATTAGTTTTCTATTGTTAGAAAGCAGAACAGATTTGGCATCTAGACAGAATACTTATTTTTCATCATTAATTAAAATTCTATTTTTATTAGTTAATAATTGTTATATAATTTTGTGTTTCTTAATGACATTTTAATGCAAGTATGTCATGTGCATTTGCAACAAGCACCTTTCAATATCCTCTCCTGCTATGTTTTCTCTCCCATTGGTCCTTTTCGTAATATTATCCCTTCTTATTTATATAAATGGACATATATATATATATATATATATGCACATATATGTGAGTGTGTGTATGCATATAAGACTTTAATATGTACACGTGACATCTAGATTCTACACATTATTGGAAACATGATATTTGCATTTACTTGTTTGACTTACTTTGCTTAACATAATCATCATCAGTTCCATTAATTTTTCCGCAAATGCTATGGTTTTATTCTTAATTATTCCTGAGTATTTATTTTTTAAATGAGAGCCTACAATTGAAAAACCTTGAAATTTTATATAGTTTTTGGAGTTAGAGAGAGATTGTGGATATTATAGAGAAGTTTTAGATTTGGAAAAAGATTGGGTATTTAAAGAGATGAAAGATTTAAAGACTGTGGGACTTTGAAGTTATTGATGTTTTATACTGAAATATTGATATTGGCATGCCATCTTAGAAACAAGTGAAAACGTCCTGGTTGTCTAGTGGTGTGTCTGCATGTCAGAGTGCAAGGGATCAGTTGTGCAGGATAATTTTTTTTATCTGCTTGACAAAAGCTGGCATTGCTTTGGAAGAAGGGCCCTCAGCTGAAAAAGACTTCTACCGGACTGACCTGTTGGCAAGTCTATGATGAATTTTTTAATTGATGATTGATGTGTGAGACCCTAGCTTACTGTAGACTGTGCCACCTATAAACTGGTGGTCCTGGTTACAATAGGAAAACAGGCTGAGAAGGCCATGAAGAGAATTCTAATAAGTAGCATTCCTCCATGGCCTTTGATTAATTTCTTGTCTTGAGCTATTGCCCTAACTTCCCTCAGGAATGGAATATGAAAAGTCTAAGATGACATAAACTCTTTCCTCACCAAGTTAGTTTTGGTCATGGTGTCTTATCAAAGAAGCAGAAATCCTGACTAAGATAGTGTGGATGTGACTTCTCAAAATGTGTAATTCATTGAAAGATATAAGTATAATCACTAGGGACATGTAAGATTCCAAAGATTACTTATTATTCAAATAATTACAATATTTAAAAGAAGTTTTTGTGCTGATAGTTCAATTAGTCATCTGTAAAATGTTCACCATTGATGAGATATTTTCAAAGAAGGTAAAATTATTTGCTAAGCCTGTACTCTTTTATTTCATACATCATTTTTAAGCTGGCAACCCTCTACCTCCTTAATTTGTTGCAGTAACACAATATTGTTCAAGTCAAGGAATCATGTAAGCATTGAAAAGGTTCCTAATCATTTTCAATTATAGAAATTGTTTGGACTAGTACACATTCCAGGGAAGATGAGAGCATGATGAAAGTTAAATATATTAATTTTTCACCATTTCTTTCATTATAAGCTACATTTTCAGCAGTACACATCAAGTATTCAGTTAAAAGCAGTGGTGTGCATGATCATCGAGCCTTGTTTTTGGTGTACAACTGAAACCTTCAGTTCAAGAGAAAAATAGGATTTGTGCTGCTTAATTGCACATATGGATTCACAGAGAATTTACTTTCAGATTTCAAGACACATTTTGCTCCAGATTTAGAGTTTTCCCCTTTTTGACATAGACTCTTCTCCGATCTGTGCCATCCTTAATCCTTAACTCTATGCAAACACATTTCTCCATGTCTTCTCTGTAAATACTAGCTTTAGTGATAGCTTTTGAAGATTCAAGTGTCCTAATCAAATTATTTTAAATGTGAAAAGGAGGCTTTCTGGGAGTTCCTTTTCCTTATTTTATATTATCACACATTTTGCAATAGTTTCATACATGTATATAACACAGTTTTAGTCTTTGGAGATTTCATATATGAGTACTATATTTACATATTTTCCATCATTCCCTCTCCCAGCTTCCTCAACTCTGTCTCAGGTTCATGGTTTCTTCCTTAAGTATTATTATAGTTATAAATGAATAAAGCTTGCTATTATATAAATTAATGTTGCTGCTGAGTGTATTTGCTAGTGCTAGCTGCTAAGGATTGGATAATCTGCAAGAGGCTCATCCATGGATATTGATTCTGCCTTACTTGGCAGCATGGAGGTCTTCATCTAAGGATAGTACCTGTGAGATTTCCCATCTATATTAATATGGCAACTGGTATTACTATGATGGCTTTGTTTAGGTGACTATATTTTTGACATTTCATGAAAGCAGCTTCACTGTTCTACACAGAAGACACTATCTTGGTGCAAATTCTCTGTCCTAGTCCTCTGAGATGCTCCCTGAGCCCTGAGGTTGTGCTGCATATTTTAGTAATCCCAAGAGCAACCGTCAATTGCATATGTCTATAATGATCTCTACCTGCTGCAAAGATGCTTTGATCGAGTGCATCTTGATGGCTTTGTCCCCCAATGCCCTCTCTTACCCTTTTCATGCTCCTACTGAACCTTTTCCTGGCAAGTCCCCTCCTAACCTCATACCCACTCTGTAGGAGCCACTGAGTTTAAGTTTGGTTGTTTGTATAAACAAGGGAAATTTTATCAGTGACCACATCACTAAAGAAAGTGACACCCCTTCCCTGGTAGACACTAGATGCCAATTTGTCATGGATGAGGCAAAGCCTTGGGAGGCCAAATTCCTTCTAGCCTTAAAGTTACTTTGTCCCATAGTCCAGAAGTACTTTAGGAAATAATTTAATTTCCTTATTAGAAACTTAGGGTTTTTGTACTATAATTACTGCCCTCTACAATTTAGTCTATTATTTATTAATACAATTAATGTGACTTAAAAGTTTTGTTTTTTACAAAATGAAAACCACATGATCATCTCATTAGATGCCGTAAAAGCTTTTGACAAAATACAACATCCCTTCATGATAAAGGTCTTGGAGAGAGCAGGGATACAAGAAACATACCTAAGCATAATAAAGGCAATATACAGCAAGCCAACAGCCAACATAAACTAAATAGAGAGAAACTCCCAGCAATCCCACTGAAATCAGGAACAAGACAAGGTTGTTCATTTTCTCCATATCTATTCAATATAGCTGCTGAGGTCCTAGTTAGAGCAATAAGAAAACAAAAGGAGATCAAGGGTGTACAAATTGGAAAAGAAGAAGTCCAACTCCCACTATTTGCTGATATGATAGTTTACATAAGTGAGGCCAAAAATTCTACCAAGGAACTTCTACATCATAAGCACTTTTAGTAATGTAGCAGATTAACTCAAAAAATTGGTATCCCTCCTGTACACAGGGCTGGGAAAGAAATCAGAGAAACATCACCCTTCACAATAGCCACAAATAGCATAAAATATCTCAGAGTAACTCTAACCAAACATGTGGAAGATTTGTATGGCAAGAACTTTAAATCTTTGAAGAAAGAAATTGGAAGTTTAATCTAAAGAAGCCTCCTCACATAGTGAGCTATATCCTACTTCGATAGAGAATACTCACTATTCCTCCAACACTTCTCATAGGCTGTGAAGTAGGAGGTTATGATTAAGAAATTGATCAACCACATTCCTTGTTGTACTGTCCTTGAGAGAATTACCAGCATACTAGATGCTTTCTGTGACTCTGTTGTCAGGTGCAAGCGCTTGTAAGTTTTATTTCCACCATTCATAAGGCAACCAGACTTACACCTGTATGATTGCATCATTATCAAGAAATATCTAGTAACTTCTCACTGTAAGTGCACCAATTCCCTTATTATCGAGACAGTGGAATTCTCCAAAGATTCTCTCTAGTAAGCATTATCAAGGAGAGAGTGACTCTTACGGAATACACCCAAGATATACATGTCTTTGGAGAAAGTCATCCCTCAACTGTGAAAGGTCTCTAGCTGCTGCTCTGCAGACCATCAAACAAAATGCTAAGTCCATCAGCTTAGTTATCTTTCAGCCTTCCCTGGCTACTGACTCAGCTTCTGAAAGACCAGGGTGAGAATGAAATATCTACCTCTAATTATTCCATCGGATAAAACTGTTAAAAATTATTGACAAGATAAGAGCAAAGCTATACTGCTTCTAATATAAAGAAGCATTGTTAGAGTGGCTTTGTTATCCTAATAAATAACTCCAGAATATAAATGTCTTGACAAATGAAGTCATCATTTCAGTCTGTCTGGAGAGATGGTAGGTTGCATTTCTACACAGCAAGCCAAGGGTTGAGACTGTTTCTATGGGATCCTTCTCCATTTTTAGGTCCTTGAACCTTTTTGGTCTCAGTTACAGGACAAGGAGAAGAAATAAGCTTCCCAGGTGAAACTGGATAGTAGCTCACGTCGCTTCTACTCATAGCCTATTGGCAAATTCTTACTTATACTTGCATGGAACAAACTTAAAAATTTTATCTTGGTAGAATATCCAGGAATTAGAGGAGAAATGAGACACAAGTGGATTCTTGAAATTTCTTCCAAGTAAGAACAGAAATGAAGGTTCCATTCAAACAAGAAAAGAGCAGGTCAAAGTTTTGTTTTCTCTTTGAATTAGCCATAGTTTAAATTTTTATCTTCCCCAAACAGGCAAAACATTAACTTTAATCTATTTATGTAAAACAGTTTCTTTTCACTTTTAAAAATCTCATATTTCTGGTATTGTTTAGTTGGTTTTGATTTATTCTGTATTGCGGATGGCATCAACATTGAAGAGAATCATTTTTTCCTTACTTGTAATGTCTTAGTTACTTTTCTATTGCTGTGATAAAAGACAAGGTAATTTACAAAATAAAGCATTTAATTTGGCTTACAGTTTCAGAGGGTTAGAATATATAGTGGTGGATAAAGAAATAGCTGAGTGCTTACATCTTGATGCATATTTACGAGAGAGAAAGACACACACACACACACACACACACACACACAGAGAGAGAGAGAGAGAGAGAGAGAGAGAGAGAGAGAGAGAGAGAGAACTAGGAATTGCAGGAGTCTTTTAAAACTTCAACTTCTTCCCTCAGTGACATGTCTTCCCCAACAAAGCCATACTTTCTAATTCTTCTCAATCAATACCACCAACGAGGATTCATGTATTCAAATATGGAAGCCTATGAAAGTCATTGTCTTTCAAACCACCATATATAGTTCATAGTTGATCACTTGTAATCAGCCCATAGCTGTAGTAATCACCATTAAGATTTTTAGAATTTTTCTTTGAAGAAAGAAATTGAGGAAGACACCAGAAAGTGGAAGGATCTCCCGTATTCGTGAGTAGGTAGAATAAACATAGAAAAATGACAATCTTACCAAAGTAATCTACAGATTCAATGCAATGTCCATGATAATCTTAGCAATATTCTTTACAGACCTCAAAAGAACTGTACTCAACTTCATATTGAAAAGCCAAAAACACAGGATAGCCAAAACAATGCTGTACAATAAAGGAACTTCTGGAGCCATCACAATCCCTGTCTTCAAACTCTATTACAGAGCTACAGTACTGAAAACAGCCTGGTGTTTGCATAAAAAAGGCAGGAGGACCAATGAAACTGAATCGAAGACCTGGATATTATTCCACACACTTTCGAACACCTGATTTTGACAAAGAAGCAAAAAATATCAAATGAACAAAAGAAAGCATATTTAACAAGTGGTGCTGGCATAAATGGATATCAACATGTAGAAGAATGAAAATAGACCCATATCTATCACCATGCACAAAACTCAAGTCCAAATGGATCAAAGGCCTCAACATAAAGCCAGTCACAGTGAACCTTATAGAAGAGAAAGTGTGAAGTACACTTGAATGCATTGGCAAAGGGAACCACTTCCTAAATATAACCCCAGCAATACACAGAGAGAAACAATTAATAAATGACACCTTCTTTTTTTTTTGTAATTTTATTAAATTATAAAAAGTTTCCATTTACGCCCCTCCTCCCAACGCCCTCCCACTCCCCCCCTCCCTCTCCTCCTCCTTCTTTGTCCCCTAGGGAAGTCAGGGTCTCCTGCCCTGTGGGAAGTCCAAGTTCCTCCCCCCTCACTCCAGGTCCAGGAAGGTGAGCATCCAAACAGACTGGATCCCAAAAATCCAGTATATGCAGAGGAAACCAGTCCCAGTGTCATTGTCAATGGCTTCTCGGAAAGACTGCAGGCCAGCCACATTCAGAAAATCCGGCCACATTCAGAGAATCTGGTTGGATCACATGCTCGTTCAGTCACGGTCCATCTGGCCTTGGTAAACTCTCATTAGATCCGACCCCTTGTATCAGTGGGTGATAGTATCCCTCGCAGTCCTTCGTCATTTTCTTCCTCCTTTTGCTCCTCGTTTGGATCTTGGGGGGCTCAGTTCGGTGCTCCAACGCGGGCCTCCATCTGTATCGTCATCCAACGCCAGATGAGGGATCTATGGTGATAAGCAAAATATTCATCAGTATGGTCACGGGCCAAGGCCGGTTCAGGCACCCCCTCCTCTGTCCAGAGAACAATCTGGGGATCTCTCCTTGGACCTGGGATCCCATATATAATCAAGTTTCCTGTAAACTCTAATATGACTCCCTTAGTTGAAATATATTCTTCCCTGATCCCACATTCATCAAATGACACCTTCTAAAATTGAAAACCTTCTGTAAAGCAAAGGACATGGTCAACAAGACAAAACAACAGCCTACAGAATGGGAAAAGACTTTCATTAACCCCACATCAAGCAGAGGTTTGATCTCCAAAATATACAAAGAACTCAAGAAATTGGTCATCAAAAGAACAATTAATCCAATTTAAAAAAATGGAGTACAGACCTAAACAGAGAACTCTCAACAGAGGAATCCAAAATGGCTGAAAGACACTTAAGGAAATGCTTAACATCCTTAGTCATCAGAGAAATGCAAATCAAAACAACTCTGAGATTCCATCTTACACCTGTAAGAATGGCCAAGATCAAAAACACTGATGACAACTGTGCTGGAGAGTTTCTGGGGTAAAGGGAACATTCCTGCATTGCTGGTGGGAATGCAAGCTGGTACAACCTCTTTGGATGTCAGTGTGGAGATTTCTCAGAAAATTAGGAGATAAACTCCTCGAGACCCAGTAATATCATTTTGGGTAATATCCAAAGGATGCTCAATCATGACATAGGACATGTGCTCAACTACGTTCATAGCAGCATTTTTTTGTCATAGCCAGAACCTGAAAACAACCAAAATGCACCTCGTCCTAAGAATGAATAAGGAAAATGTGATACATCTACACAATGGAGTACTACACAGCAGAAAAAAATAACAACATCTTGAATTTTGCAGGCAAATGGATGGAGCTAGAAAACATCATTTTGAGTGAGATAACCCAGACCCAGAAAGACATTATCACATGTACTCACTCATAGGTGGTTTTTAAACATAAAGCAAAGAAAACCAGCCCACAAATCACAATCCCAGAGAACCTAGACAACAATGAGGACCCTAAGAGAGACATACATGGATCTAATCTTCATGGGAAGAAGAAAAAGACAAGATTTTCTGAGTAAATTGGGAGCATGGGGATCTTGGGAGAGGGTTGAAGGGGAGGGGAGAACCAGGAAATGGAGCAGAGAAAAATGTAGTCCTCAATAAAAATCAATTAAAAAAAATTTAAAAAATAAATAAAATTTTTAAAAAATTTTAAAAACATGTTTTATTCAATAGGTCGACTTCTCTGTTCTTATGACAGTACCAAGCTGTTTTCAATACAGTAGCTGTGTAATAGAGTTTGAAGTCAGGGATGGTTATACCTCCAGAAGTTCCTTTATTATATGAGATTGTTTTGGCTATCCTGGGTTTTTTGTTTTTCCATATAAAATTGATTATTATTCTCTCAAGGTCTGTGAAGAATTTTGATGGGATTTTGATGGGGATTGCATTGAATCTATAGATTGCTTTTGGTAGAATTGCCATTTTTACTATGTTGATCCTCCCAATTCAAGAGCAGGGGAGATCTTTCCATTTTCTGGTATCCTCCTCAATTTCTTTCTTCAAAGACTTAAAGTTCTTGTCAAATAGGTCTTTCACTTCCTTGGTCAGGGTTATCCCAAGATATTTTATGCTATTTGTGGCTATCGTGAATGGTGAAGTTTCTCTGATTTCCTTTCCTGTTTCTTTATCCTTTGTGTATAGGAGGGCAACTGATTTTTTGGAGTTGATCTTGTATCTTGCCACATTACTAAAGGTGTTTATCAGCTGTAGGAGTTCTTTGGTAGAGTTTTTGGGGTCGCTCATGTATACTATCATATTGTCTGCAAATAACAAGAGTTTAACTTCTTCCTTTCCAATTCGAATCCTCTTGATCCCTTATGTTGTCTTATTGCTATTGCTAGAACTTCAAGCACTATATTGAAGAGGTATGGGGAGAATGGACAGCCTTGTCATGTTCCTGATTTCAATGGAATGGCTTTGAGTTTCTCTCCATTCAGTTTGATGTTAGCTGTCGGCTTGCTGTAAATAGCTTCTATTATATTTAGGTATGATCCTTGTATCCCCAATCTCTCCAACACCTTTATCATAAATGGGTGTTGAATTTTGTCAAATGCTTTTTCAGTATCTAATGAAATGATCATATGGTTTTTTTTTTCTTTCAGTTTATTTATATGATGGATTACATTGATAGATTTGCGTATGTTGAACCAGGCCTGCATCTCTGGGATGAAGCCTACCTGATCATAATGGATAATTTTTCTAATGTGTTCTTGGATTCCGTTCGCCAGGATTTTGTTGAGAATTTTTGTGTCGATGTTCATGAGTGAGATTGGCCTGTAATTCTCTTTCTTGGTTGTGTCTTTATGTGGTTTTGGTATCAGGGTAACTGTAGCTTCATAAAAAGAGTTTGGCAATGACTCCTCTGTTTCTATATTGTGGAAATACCTTAATGAGTATACGTATCAGGTCTTCTTCGAAGTTCTGGTAGAATTCTACATTGAAACCATCTGGCCCTGGGCTCTTTTTGTAGTCTACAAGACAAAGGCACAGGAGACCACTTCCTAGGTAGAACCCCAGTAGCACAGACAATAAGAGAATCAATGAATAAATGGGACCTCCTGAAACTGAGAAGCTTCTGTAAAGCAAAGGACACTGTCAGTAAGACAAAAGAGCTACCTTCGGACTGGGAGAAGATCTTCACCAACCCCTCATCAGACAAAGGCCTGATCTCCAAAATATACAAAGAACTCAAGAAACTAGACAATAAAACTCTAATTAACCCAATTAAAAAATGGGGTGCTGATCTGAACAGAGAATTCTCAACAGAAGAACTTCAAATGGCCAAAAGATACTTAAGGTCATGCTCAACATCCTTAGCGATCAGGGAAATGCAAATCAAAACAACTATGAGATACCATTTTACACCGGTCAGATTAGCTAAACTCAAAAACACCAATGATAGCCTATGCTGGAGAGGATGTGGACTGAGGGGAACACTTATCCACTGTTGGTGGGAATGCAAACTTGTGCAACCACTGTGGAAATCAGTGTGGTGGTTTCTCAGGAAACTGGGAGTCAACCTCCCTCAAGACCCAGCAATTCCACTCTTGGGAATATACCCAAGAGATGCCCTATCATACCACAAAAGCATTTGTTCAACTATGTTCATAGCAGCACTATTTTTAATAGCCAGAACCTGGAAACAACCTAGGTGCCCCTCAATAGAAGAATGGTTAAAAAAGGTGTGGAACATATATACATTAGAGTTTTACTCAGCGGTAAAAAACAATGACAACTTGAATTTTGCATGCAAATGGATGGACATAGAAAACGCTTTACTGAGTGAGGTAACCCAGACCCAAAAAGAGGAATTCAGTATGTATTCACTCATATGTGGATTCTAGCCAAAATTGAAGGTCTTTGAGCCTATTATTCGTGATCCTAGAGAAGCTAAATAAGAAGGTGAACCTGAAGAAAATCATATAGTTATCCTCCTGGAGATTGGAAGTAGACAAGAGTGCCAGGCAACCTTGGGTGCATGGGGGGATGGGGGATTGTTGGAAGGGGAGAGAGTTAGAGAGAAGACAGTAGGGGAGGAATGGGGAAAGCTCAGGGGATTGGGATGGGGGGAGGGAGGAAGGATGGGTATGGGATCAGGGAAGTATATTTCTCAACTAAGGGAGTCATTTTAGGGTTTACAAGAGACTTGATTATAAAGGGGATCCCAGGTCCAAGGAGAGATCCCCAGATTGTTCTCTGGACAGAGGAGAGGGTGCCTGAACCGGCCTTGGTCCATAACCATACTGATGAATATTTTGCATATCACCATAGAACCTTCATCTGGCGATGGATGGAGATAGAGACAGAGACCCACATTGGAACACTGGACTTAACTCCCTTGGTCCAAACGAGAAGCAGAAGGAAAGAGAACATGAGCAAAGAAGGCAACACCAGAGGGAACCTTCACCCGTTGATGGATGGAGATTGAGACAGAGAACCACATTGGAGCACTGGACTGAGCCCCCAAGGTATAAATGAGGAGCAGAAGGAGGGAGAACATGAACAAGAAAGGCAGGACCATGAGGAGTGCGTTCACCCACTGAAACAAGGGGACTGATCTAATGAGAGTTCACCAAGGCCAATTGGACTGGGACTGAACGAGCACGTGATCCAACCAGTTTCTCTGAATGTGGCCAGATTCTCTGAATGTGACTGGCTCGGGGTCTTTCTGAAAAGCCATTGACGATGACTGGGACTTGTTTCGTCTGCATGTACTGGATTTTTGGGATCCAGTCTGTTTGGATACTCACCTTCCTGGACCTGGAGGGAGGGGGGAGGAACTTGAACTTCACACAGGGCAGGAAACCCTGACTGCTCTTAGGGATGGAGAGGGAGGAGGAGAGGGAGTGGGGGGAGTGGGAGGGTGTTGGGAGGAGGGGCAGAAATGGAAACTTTTATAAATTAATAAACTTTTATTTTAAAAAAGATGTTTTATTGAACAATGATGTTAGCATACAACATTATTTTTGTCATTCAATGCAGATAAAAAATGAACTTGTTTGGTGCATAAGCCATATATTCAATATTTTCAAATATTGTTCTTAATAGTAAACAGTTGTTTTTGTAAGTTATTAGTTGCTATACTTATATATGGTTTGTTATGTCATACATGAATCTCAAAACTGTGAATTTCCTACTCACATATTCCTTTTTATTTCATATTTTATCTCAAAATTTTTTAGATAAAGCTATTTACTTACAAAATCATAAAGGAGATAACAATTGTAACTATTAGTTTATTAATTGGGAAGCCTACTGGGTAGATGTGGAGATTTTTTGGTAAAGACAAAGCTATTATTTGGTACAGTAAAGTGCAACTTTATAGTTGGATGATAACAACACTGTAGTTTCATACAGCAGCCACAGTGTGCAGAGGAATTGTCATGAAAGAGAAAAGTTTGTGTTGCTAATTTTCATGTGTTGGCCACATAAGTAAAATATAAGTGGCATTTATAAATTGTCTTTCATTATTTGTACTTGATGTTACCGAAATGTCAACTCCAAATATGTGCTCAATATCATACTTAAGTTTATTTTAAAAATGTAGACTAAGGTGATCAAAGCTGTTTAATTGGCAGTGAATGAATATTGACTACAGAAAATGTTTTCTGGGCATCTGTGTAGGTGGTATTACAGAGTTTGCCACTGGACCAGTTGAAAATCATATTAATATTAAACTGCTTTAAATTCATTGGACGAACTCTGCCTGGTTATGGTTTATTGTTCTTCTAATTTATTGCTATTTGCCTTGCAAGTATTTCACTTAAGATTTTACATCCATATTCATAAGTGAATTGTACTTCACTGTTCTTAATTTGTGTCATATTTGATAGATTTTCTTATTGGGACTATGGTAGCTTTAGAAGATGAACTTTGATGCCTTCTTTTATTCTGCCAGATAACTGATAAACCTTTAAATAATTTTTCTATGAGAATATAGCAAAACCTTCAGGCAAAAATGCAACTGAATTTCCTAGGTTCTTTTTTTTTATTTGAATGGTAGTTTTATAGGTATTATTTGTTATAGCACATGACTAAAAATATTTTGAAAATTTTAACAGATTGGGAAATAAATTTTCAAATACATTTGCATCTTTCAGTAATATATTGTCCCCATTATGAAAATTTTCCATTTCTAATTATATATATCATATTCTTTAGAGTTTAAAAATTTTTAATAAATTTGAAATTGCTTTCAGTTTGTTTTTGCAATTTTCTGATCACCAATAAACTAAGAAATGTTTCATAGCTTAATTCCCTTCACAGTCTTAGACTTTCCCTGTTTCTCATTTTATACGTTCCTATTTAAATTCTGAATGCTCATACTTAATTGTATATATGCTATATGTATATATATTTATATATTTACACATATAGATATATACAGGCAGGATTTTCTTGCTCTGGAAGCTCTAGTTCTATTTCTTACTATATTGTGCATAAAATTCTTTGCAAAATTTTCTGTATGCATCATATTCAGTGTGTCTCTGTGCAGTCCTATTTAAGATCATTCCAGTCAGGCCTACCCAACATAAGAGTTACTTACTATTAGCATATATTGTTTTCTTCATGAGAGCACTCATAAAATGAGATTCATTATACAAACTGTGAGCTAAAATTATTTCAAGGCACATCTTACATAGCACAAATTGCATTCATTTTTCAAAGTCTGAAATACACTAAAATGCATAAGAAATTTTAATCTCTTATATTATCTCACTGTCAAGATTTAGCTCCTGCTAACATTCTCTTTACAAAAGTACATAGGACTTGTACTGTATTTAAATATATTTAACCATATAAGAATTGATGATATGCCTCTCTTTATATAAAATTTATTAAATTAAAACTTATTTCAATATACCTTTACATTATAATATGCAATATTTATGACTTGAGTCTTTCTTAGAGGCTGTATATTCATGTTTTTAATTTTAAAAATTATAAACAAAGCTATGATAAATATCTCAATCATGTTTAAGCTAAATTACTTCAAAAAATAATATTGTTGTGCAAAAATTATAAAACTTGCATGATCGTGTGGTACCTGAAGAACCATGAAGAATCACAATAGTCATTGTTTTGGCTTACATGATTTGTTCCTATTTAAATTTTTGAAAATTCTGCAAACTCCAGATTGGCCCTTTTACAGTTGACAGCTTCTTAAGCAGCATTTCTATTGATGAAATCATTTTCTTTCATAAACTCATCTTGTGAAACTGCTATCCCATCATCTATTGGACATTGTCTGACACCTGAGTCATAATTTGGGGACTGGGTTTGTATTATCTTCTTTTCATAAATGTATAAATGATGTTGGTGGTATTAGTATTGTTTCTTTAAACCTAAAATAAGTTTTGAACACTATGGGCAATACAATCAAACTGCAAACTATTTGTACAAATTGTTTAAATCTAAAGGATTCTTTTATTGGTTCTAGTTTGTATTTTCATTTATCTATAACTTAGAATAAAAATTCCAGTAAGGAAACTGTTACTTCAAGTTTACCAAGCTCTGAATTTGTAGTTGCCCTTCAGTAGCCCCTGTAGATGTCAAAATCTCCACATTCCTTATATGAATCAGTGCAGAGTTGACACATAACCTATGTATATCTTTCCACACACTAAATTGTCCCTTGATGACATTTTCTAAGATCTAATGAGATGTGTACTTCATATGAATAGTTATATATAGGGAATCGTTTTCACAAGATATTCAGTGTAGACATTACTTTTTCAAATATTTTCACACACAATTGCTGATGTAGAGCCTGTGGTACAAGGCTCCCCCTGTGTTAATTAGGACTACTTTTTATAAGGGTTTTTTTTCATGCAGAATTTGAATTTTTTTTCAGCAAATGTAATCTAGATTTCTCTTTAATTGTTTTTTTGTTTGCTGGTTATGTTTAGGTAAATAATCACTTATGCTAATTCATACTTACTAAGGTACTAATTCTATTGTTTTCAGCATTGTTCTTTCTTGAGCTTTCAGGATGCAAAGTTTTACTAGTCTCTCATCTATTTGTATGCCTACAATTGTTTTGTTATTTGATAATGTCAGTCAATACTTCTAGTGAGATGCTGAATCACAGTAATAATAATTGGAGTCTTTATTATGTCCTTTTCTTACTTCAAATGATTTTTTAGCCGTGCTTTTGTTTTCCCTTAAAGTAGGCAGATAGTTTTAAGAATTAAAACTTCAATCTGCTTGTTTGTAAACAGAAATGTCTTGTTCTTAATGCCTGATCCCAAATAGCCAACAGAGAGGCTTAATATTACTTATAAATGCTCAATAAATAGTTCAGGCTTATTACTAACAAGCTCTTACATTTTAAATTAACCCATTTTCTTATTTATGCTCTGCCACATGGTGTTAACTTCATTAGCATGACACATTCATCTCATGCTCCCTCTGCATCTGGCTGGTGCCATGCTAATAAAGTTTGGTCACTTCCGACTATACTTCCTGCCTGACTACTGGCCAAACAGTGTTTTATTAAACCAATTAGAGTGACAAACATTTACTATGTACTAGAGGATTATTCCATAGTATTTTCCCCCCTTTTGTCTAATTACAAAGGAAGGTTTTAACTTCAACATAGTAAGATTATATACAACAAAAACAGTAATCATATAAGAATCACAGTTATAATATACAGTCTATTTGCATTTGGCAAAATAAGAAAAAATGTTCTATTATCTATCTTATCATTGTGAGTCTAAAGTTTTGTACCTAATTTATCCTTTATCATAACTAAAGAAAACTATAAGTTTGACTATTATGGATGATTACGTATTCATCTGTATTTTTAATTATACATTATATTTTTAAAATAGCTGCATAAACATAATACCTTAAACAAGTGTAGAAATATACATACAGAGTAATAAAATTAGCATTAAATTTGTATTAATAAGCCAAAATCCATGCCGATGTAAAACATTTAAGATTAATAATTGTTTATTAGGATTAAAGTACGTTCAATAATCTACCCTTTTATCTTATCATTTCTATATCCTCTCTTTTTTTAAAAAAAGTGATCCGTGAATTTAATCTTTTTTACTCATCTTTTTTCCTGACAGTTACCAATAATAATTTATAACTAATTCTCCTTAATGATAATAAATATCTATAACATATTTTGTGAGGATCTGGGCATAGTTTTCTAGAATATTTCCTGCTAATTGGGGGTTCTGGTAATCTTTGGAGGACCCTGTGAAAATTTAGGATTATGGTCAAGTCCTGACTGGAGTATTCTGTGAGGCTGGGTCCTCTCATCCAGCAAACTTGAAGCTGTTCTGGATGCAAAGTACCACACCTTTTTACTTAAATTTTGAAGCTCGTATATTTTAAAAATATATAGGTTTTTGAATCCAGCAGTATTTATAATTAAAGGTCCCTGAGCAGATGTTGCTTCTTCCTCAGCAGTCACAAACTTCAAAGACACACAATGACATGCAGTATCCAGACGCTCTGTGTATTTTCCATCTTTATGTGGCTTTTCTCTTTTACGTTACTTTACTCCCCTTTTAAGTACTTTAGGTTATTATTTTAAAACTATATATTTATAATCCATAACTGTATATGCTCTCTCTTCTCTCTCTCCCAAGTCTGTACATATATGTAAAAACATACCGTAAACTCTTCAGAGTTTTTTTTTTTCTGAATCTGTTCTTTCTGCATATCTCTAGCCTTTTCTGAGCACATGAGTCTTTAAACTGCTATGCCAGTTGGCTAGGACTGAAGTGCTGGCATTGGTGGCTGACTCATAACTGTTCTTTTGTTCCCTGAGAGTCTAGCCTCATGGTGGAAGTACATTCACCTTCGGCTCTGGGAGGCATGTTTATCACCCCAACTCTGGGAAGTTTCTGGGTCTACACTGCCACTAAGTAGTGCATCACCCACTACTCATAAATCTATTTAAGTGTTTGGTTGCAGGGCCTCTTAAAAGAGCAGCAATTTTTTTGCCACTAATGCTGAGTCGGGAAGTCATCGTTTAAAGGAGCTGCACCTCTACTCACTGCCAGCAAACAGAGTCTACCTAAAAAGAGGCTACTACCAAGAAGTCATGTTTGACTCTATTCTTTTGTGTGTTTAGAATCCTTTTTTAAAGCTTTCTTATGTTTTATGTGGAAATTCTTGTCGAACATTTCAGCGCCTTATGTAAACAAAAGTTTCCTGTCCCAACCGCCCCTTCCCAAGTAACCAACACAGAGGCTTTATATTACTTATAAATGCTCAGCCAATAGTTCAGGATTATTACTATCTAGCTCTTACATTTTAAGTTAACTGATTTCCCTTATTATGCTGTGCCACGTGGCAGTACTTTTATTATCAGTTCACAACATCTTCTGCACCCTGCGCATCTGGCTGGTGACTCCTCGACTCCACCCTTCTTCCATCATCTTCAGTTTGGTTCCCCCGCCTATACTTCCTGCCTGACTACTGACCAATCAGCATTTTTTAAACTAATATGAGTGACAAATGTTTACAGTGTACAAAAGCGTTATCCCACAGCATTTGTTGATTTGAGCTTAGTGAGTGTCTTTGAACTTTACATTTTTCTGTTGCCTTTTGTGAAGGGTCTAGGGCCATGCTCATCCAGTTTCTTCCTTTGTTATCTACAAAAACAACAGATTATGTCCATAGATTTCCTAACTTGAACCTGCAATTGTTGGAATAAGCCCTATCTGGCTGTATTATTACTCATCTTGTTCTTAAATATATACCAGAATTCTTCCTGACCTGTTCACTCAAGTGTCGTCAGGTTTAGGTCAACAAGAACTTCTATATTGTGAAGAATAGCCTCTATTTCTTTGCCACTGTCTTAACCAACTTACACAGAGGCCCTAGCCAAACATACTAGAGCTTTCTATTGGAACCTTTCTTTTTTGAATTTCAGAACTAGCAAGCTGCTTCCTTTTTCCTATTTTTGTGCAGACTTCTTTTTTTCTACCTTCCAGTGATTTATTTGTATCTCCCACATTCTAAACCTTTAAGAACCCCAAAGTTGTCTTCTGTAATAAGATTTATGTATCTAAATACCAACTTGTAATCCCTATGTATAGTCTCTGCATTTGTGACTAGTGGTTATCTTGAACATATTTTTTAATGTTTTAAAATTACAGTTTACTTTTACAGTAGGTCTGGGATGTTTGTGTTGCACCATGTGTGTGTGGAACTCTAAGGAAAACTTTGAAGAATGTGTGTGAGACCATGTGAGGATGGGCATGGAAGGGATTGGAGGAAGGAGGGTGAAGAAGAAAGTGATGTAATTATATTTTAATTTAGATTTTTATATAAAAAAGACTGATTTATCTACTTCTATCATGTGGGTCCCAGAAACCTGACTCAGATCATCAGACCATCCTGGTTGGCAGCAAGTGCATTTCCACACTGTGCTGCCTCTTGAGTCAGCCCACCCTTTAGTCACTGGAGTCGAACATTCAGCTGCTCAGCCTTTCCATGGTCTGCAGTGTTTTCTCCTTACTCAGTTTGTGATGATTTAATCCTGACAGCTTCTTTGGCCCAGATATTTAAAATATGCCTTAAAACCATGTTCATGCATCTTGCATGTTGCTAGGCCAACAATGTGTATGTTTAGCTTTAATAGACAATGTCAGAAAGTTTGCCTAAATATTTGCATATCTTTTCACTCCTATCATCATTTATAAGAACTCCAGTTTCCAATTAACACCATCTGTCATGTTTTTATTTATTTTTAATTATGGTTCTTTTGAAGGAGTTATCCCATTATGGTCTTAAATTTGCATTTTCCTGATGACTAATGAGTTTGAGTATTTTAAACATGCTTCATTTAGAATATTGCCATTTCAGAATCTATTAACAGAGAGTCAGATTTCACTTCCAGGTGGGGCCTCCTTGTTATTCACATCTATTTGTCACTATTTTTTACTTGAATGATATGAATATATGTTAATATTCTATGTTTCTATAAATATTTAATAATATATATAGCCACAAATATACATAGCAAAAACAATTTACATACCCTCTCTCTCTTTCTCTCTATCTCTCTCTGTCTCTGTCTCTCTCTCTCTCTCTCTCTCACACACACACACACACACACACACACCAGAGAGAGAGCCATACCAAGCATGTCTCATTAAGATATCTAGTAAATTTACTCTTTCACTTGAAAAAGGCATTGTGGTTATGCAAAGATAGTACAACTATGTCTAATATATACCTTTCAACAAAAAATAAATTGAACACTAGTCCCTCCTACGGCATCAATCAGGATACAGTATGGAGAATAGAAATCCTTCTGTTTAGACCAAAGGAATTTGAATACTTCAAGAAGTTCACAAATTATGTGTCTATATGTCTTGGGAAATTTTGTTAGATGGACCAGTTAGTTACTGATGGTTTTCAGATGGTCGCAGTTGCTGAGGATGTGTCTAGACCAGGGAGCCAAAGAATGCCCTTTTTGAGCTTATTCTCAGTGTCACTGATGCCACAGGATGTCAACTCTGACAATTGGCAGTGGACATATAAACCCACACACAAAATATTTATGTTACCATAGCTTCCTTTCTAGTAGGAAGACAACAGAATACTCCGAACTAATACAGCTGGACATGGTGATAAGTCCCTAAGACCCCAGCAATCAGTGGTGGCACAGGAGATCCCATAAGAAACAAAGGCAAAACAATAGAAAATAAAAAAGCAAAAAAAAAGCCTTAAATAACTCAAATTCAGGAAGATATTCATTGTTTCTACTCTTCTTATTATAATAGTAAAGTCTTATTTTAGTGGCATTTCATTTGTATTTTAATAAATAAAGCTATAAAAAATAAAGTAATAAAAAGTAGTAAATCATTTAAAAAAATAAAATCAAGTCTTTAAAGAGACAGAGTATAGACAGTCAAAGAAAAATAAGCCACATAAAGATAGAAAATACACAGAGAGTCTGGATTATGTATATTACTGTGTTTTCTTTGAATTTTTTGACTATGAATGATGTAAGTACGGAGAGATAGTTTATTGTACAGCTGTTAAGCTAAACCAACATATATATTTTAAGGGTGTCTTGATTTTAAATTTGGTACTAAGGATATGTTACTTTGGAAAAGAGGTTTTGCTTTTGTTTCCACAGAGGATAAGAACCTGTGGATTCCTTCCAGGCTAATATGGTTTGATGGAACAAGACCTACTGAGAGGTCTCCGTGAACCCTAGAAATGTTTTGCCCAATAAACAGCAGGAAGTAGTTTGGAAAAAACTATGCCCAAGTTTCCAAATATTGATTATAAATGTTTGTTTACATTTAAAGGTGGTATCCTATAGAGATGAATACTTTTGGATTGGTATGGCTCTTGATCTATTGATACAAATTTAAGGTCATTTTGTTATATGTCTATTTCTGCTCTTGATTAAGGTGTTGGGTTTGTGCAACTCATTGAAAAAATGTAATGTATAATTATGAAATACAGGTTAATATATAGTCATCTATAATAGTCAAGCCTATAGTCATGGTAAGTTTTCTAGATGTACAGAGATATAGTTCAATGGAGAGATATTCTTCAAACCTTTCAAAGAGTAACAGAATATGGCATTTAAAATGTTTTAAGAACTTAGGACTTATCATGACAATGAGACATATCAGCTCCTGGCAGCACCAATCTACTTTAAGATGATAGGCATAGAAGAGGCTCATTATAGGGTTTGCTAGCCATTTGGGCAAGAAACTGCTATCATCTGGACTGCTTGATGTCATGCTGTATAAACTGGACATGCAGGACCCACAGAAAAATGACTACTGAACTTGCCTAAAGGTGAGATGGTCCTTTGGGGTTCCAGCTTCATGTGAGAACTGCCAGATACTTTCCAGGACACAGAAGAAAGTGACTGACAAACTGCCAATATAGGCAGAACTTTTTTGAAATTTTCTGAATCATAGAAAAGTCTGCCAGATACTATGGGCCTGTAGGCAGAAGATGGATGCTACGAAGATACAGAATAACATTGGGTGACTGTCCAGGCAGCAAGATGTCTGTCAATTCTAGAGCTTTGGGAGTTGTTTATAATGCACTTCCTGCTTACTTAGATAATATTATATCCTTCTGGAATCTTTGGTGGAGTTGAAGAATAGATAAGTTATAGCTTACCTTAAGAAAAGGTTTCTTATAAAAGATAAAGTAGATATAAATATTATGAGTATAATTCTTGTTTAATAACTGTTTTGTTGTATGTAGCCTTGCTGTGTTAAATTAAAACCATCCTATTTTATTTAAACAGAAAAGGGGAGGTGATGCGGGATTCCCCTCTGTATGCTGTGAATACCATTGGTTAATAAAGAAACTGCTTTAGGCCTATTGCAGTGCAGAATAGGGTAAGGTGGGAATTCCAAGCAGACAAAGGAGGAGAGAGTAGCTGGACTCAGGGAGAAGCTGTGTAGCCACCACAAGAGACAGATGCCAGACACAACCTTACCAGTAGGCCACAACCATGTGGCAATACACAGATTAAAAGAAAAGGGTTAATTTAAGATATAAGAACTAGCCAATAAGAAGTGTGAGCTAATAGGCCAAGAGTTGTTGTTATAATACAATTTCTCTGTGATTATTTCTGGTTTGGGAAGCTGGGAAATGAACAAGCAACCTCGGACTACACTTGTATGTATTGTATATAGTCATTGTACAATAGTTTTCTTATATTAGTTGTAGCTTTCTTTTATATTTTAGACAAAAAGAGAAATGTAGTAACATTTCATTTGTATTTTAATAAATTAAGTTTTCCTGAAGATCACAGAGTAAAAGAGCCCCACTGGTCAGCCTTATAGATGAGGCACTGGTGACATACACCTTTAATCCCAGTAACCATACTAGTTTGCCGTAGAAATTGGGCAGTGTATGCCTTTAATCCCAGCGGTGCACACCTTTAATTCCAGCCCTAGAGAGGAATATAAGATGGGAAAAGTCAGCTCATAAACATAGTCTCAGTCTGAGATTGCTGAAGGCAGTATTGACATTTTGAACTGAGATAGAAGTAAGACCCAGTGGCTGGATGTTTTGTTTTTCTGATCTTCAGGTTGAACCCCAATTTCTGTCTCTGGGCTTTTAGTAATGTGTTACACCTTATCTCTGTTTTCTTATGCTAATCCACCTCACTAGCTGGAAACAAAAATAGCACCATTCCCAATCTCACATTCCTACCCTTTCCCTCTACTTTTTTTTAAGGCTCTAATGAATAGAAGTGTACATGTGAAGAGAGGCAACGTGGAGGATCACAAAATTTCATACACTATTTTTCTGAAGGGAAATTTTAGTTATTAACTTCTTAAATAAGCTCAGATTAAGTTTAGCTAATAGCCACTACAAACAATAAATAAATAAAGAAGTTTATAGATTCTGCCAGATAGTCTTTCTTGCTGTGGTATAGATTCTCAAAAGTTGGATTGATGGGTTAGAATATTTTCAATTTAACCAACCTAATTACTGGTGGTGCCACATTAATTTTCATTTTCTCACTTCATAGTGGAATACAAATATTTTCCATGACATGTCTTCATTTTCTAATTGCCATGATTGAATTAATGACCTTGCATATAATTTTTTATTTCATTTTTTTCACATTTGTTCAGAATAGTGTTGGTGTACACTTTATGTCCTGATAAAATCTCTGCTGGCACCAATACCAGTCCTTTGAAGTCCCCTACCATTTTTTCCATTCAAAAATTTCTACTGCCCCCTTTCCTTCCATTCCCCTCCCGCTCCCCTACTCACCATCCTCCTCCCCTCCAGTCTTAAGAGAGGGCAGGGTACCCTGCCCTGCAAAAAGTCCAAGCTCCCCCCCCATCCAGGCCTTAGGAAGGTGTGCATCTAAACACACTAGGGTCCCAAAAAGCCAGTACATGCAGTAGAAACAAGTCCCAGTGCCATTATCAATGGCTTCTCAGTCAGCCCCCATTGGCAGCCACATTCAGTGTCCAGTTTGATCACATGCTCTTTCTCTCCCAGTTCAGCTGAATTTGGTGAGCTCCCATTAGATCAGGCACACCATCTCCGTGAGTGGACCAACCCCTCACGGTCCTGACTTCCTTGCTCAACTTCTCCCTCCTCCTGCCCTTCAACTTCACCTTGGGAGCTCAGCCCAGTGCTCCAATGTTTCTATCTTCATCCATCGCCGGACAAAGGTTCTACAATGATATTCGAGATATTGATCAGTTTGACTATGGGACAAGGCCAGTTCAGGCAACCTCTCCTCTGCTGCTCAAGGACCTAGCTGGGGACATCCCCATGGACACCTGGGATCCCCTCTAGAGCCAAGTCTCTCACCAACCCTAAAATGGCTCCCTTAATTAAGATGGCGTCTTCCCTGCTCCTATATCTGCCCTTCCTCCATCTCAACCCTTCCACTTCCAAGCTCTTCCCAACCCTTCCCTTCTCCCTTCTCTCTCCTTTCGTGATTGGTATCTTCAACCTTTTTTGTGCTATTATTAGAACAGAAGTTAGCCTACAGTGCAAGAGATTCCATGGGCTTTATGGTTTAGGATAGGGCTTAACCAATGATAAAGTGGTAGATTGGGAGAATCACTCATGCAGTGCTTAAGTAAGGTGATGAATGTTTTATAACTTCATTTAGTTATCCTTCCACAAGCATTTAGCAGATGCATTAACTTTAAATTGTTTGAGTGGGTGAAACATTAAAAGTAGTTTTAGAGATGGACATTTGTCTGATACAGGAAGTATATATAATTTTGTGTTTTAAAACCACATTTGAAACTCAAAGGCACTCTGGGAATTGTATTGGCCTGTACCTAGCCTTTACACGTAGACAGACTCAATCATGGATAACAGGTTGAACAAGGAGGATTAAATACAAGCAGTGTTGAGGCATTTTACACAGTACTTGAAATACAATGCCAGTGGTTAACTTTTGTAAGGCTGAGCTTCTCTTGTGCTACTTCAAAGATTCCTCTCATTATCTTGGAATTTTGATAATTTGATGGTAATGTGCCACACATACAGTTCTAGGCTTTATGTACTTAGATTTCTCTGGTACTCTTTTATACATAGATAAATGTTGTTTTATTCCACATTTGCAAAGCTTTCACTCATTGTTTGTTTATATATTTTTCTGCCTACTTTCTACTCTTCACTTTCCTAATTCTATCATTGTGTATGATAATATATGTTATAGTGTGTCAGAATTGTGTCTTCATTCTTATTATTTGTATCTTTCTGTTACTCATAGAGGATAAGCTCATGGAATTTATGTTCAAATTTGTCTGTTTTTCCTTCTAACTGATCATAAATGCTGTGAAGCCCAGAAAGCAAGGTTTATTTTTATATGCTTCAACTGGATTATCTATTTAAGTCTTTTTATACAATTTCTGTCAATTTATTAATATTCCCTTTCTGGTAAAACATTATAATATTTCAATTAACTTCCTTAAGGAATATTTTCTTTTAACTCTGAACATATTTAAAATAGCATCTCTAATTTCTCTGGGATAGAATTTCTTTTGAGTTCTCTTTTTCCCCTATATAGTTTGTATTTCTTATTTCTTCATATGTCTCATAAGCTTTCTTACTGTTTTGATAAGTGGACACTTTAAAATCATGCAACATTATAGTACTTGACATCAGAATCTCACTCTTTTAGAATTTCTTTCTGTTTCTATCTACTGAAGTTGCCATTGCTTTGTCCAGCGGTCTGCTTTCTGTGTCATATGCAAGCAATACTATCTCCTTTCAGTTATGGATTTGGTAATGACGGACATTGTGAAAGGTCAGTCTCACTGCAGCTCTGCATGCTGGTTTATATATACCTACAGAACTCACTCAGGTATTACTCAAGTCTGCCTTGTGTTTACATCCTGAATTCATACTACCAAGAATATATTGACAATTGCAAGGCTACTCTGGACACTATTCATCTAGCCTCCACTTCTAATTGTCTTGAGTAGTCTACTCTTTGTCCCAACTGTTACTGGAGATCCCAAGTGTCTATGAAGCTAGACCAGTTGCTTGTGAAACATCTTCAACTCAAATATAGCCATCTTCACAAATGAAGTTTTCCTTAATAAACTTGCACCAGAGAGGTCATAAAATGCAGAGGTCATAAAATGTGAGGCTTTGGATGCATTCTAGTCAGTCACATTCTGCTCTACCTGGTAAATACCAACTTCAAGTTCTGTGGTCATTACTTACACAGACATTTACAGAGGCAGAGATGGACCAGGAATATGTAAAACACCAGAGACTTCATGCCAATCCTTACAAAGGACTATTTACTTCCATAAGTACCTTTGAGAATTTCAAGAATTGCATTTTGGTACCTTTTTTTATAGTTCTTAATGAAAATTGTTCTCTCTCTCTCCTACCATCTTTTGTACGATTTTTAAGACTCCTGATTTAATCTTACATTATTTTCATGGTCTCATTTTTCTTCATTTCTGATTTGGTACATGCTATAAAGCTACCTTGTCAAATACATCAACAGATCTTTTGTTTGACATGACCAGGTGATATTCTCCTCCTGCTCTTGACTGTCCCGTTAGTTTGTTTTCAGTCACTTTAATGATTTGTACAGCTTTGTGTAGGACCCCGCCTTTTCTGTGGATACCCACACCCAATCCAGGTGCGCGCTTTCCCAAATTTGGGCCCATGAGAATGGACGATTGTCCTGAGGGTTTGAACAGACACACACAAAAGAGACCTTGCTCACTTACCAAAGAGTAAATGGCCACTTTATTAAACTCAAGTCAGGTATTTATACCAGTGGGCAAGGGAGTTCAAAAGGGCAAGGCCTCCTCCCATCAGGAGCAGGAGAAGGAGATTACAGGTGCCCAGTGCCTCAGGCAGAATCAGCTGGGAGGGGCCAGGCGTGTGGGGCCCACTGCTAGAACCTTGATTACAGGTGGAATCACCATAACAAAAGAGAGCCAAATTCTTCCTAAGCTATCCCCTCAAGCCAGTGCTAGTGCAGAATCTCCAGGGAGCCAGAGGTCAAAGGGCCCTGCAAATCGCCAGGAAGCAGGGGAAAGACCTGTGTACCTACAGCTTTGTGCTTGTATTATTTGTCCAACTGAAATTTATAGTTGTGATGAGCTGGATATGAGGTAGCGAAACTACTTTATATTTTTTAAAGAAATGTCATTTTATTATATAAAATTATATATATATATATTTATTATATGCAATTATATGAAACATATTCTATAGGTAGGTTAATTCAGTAAATTCTTTTTCATTGAATTCTGATACAACTTTTTGAAATGTTATTTCAGGACTATTAGGCATTTCGATTTCGATACCATGTTTATTTAATGCAATTACAAACCCTACCTTGAAACAGTGCTATTGATATTCCAATATCTGGTAGAGTGTTTCTGACACTGATTTTATTTTTAGATAACTCATGGTTAGTGTCATATTACTTTTTCTTCCACTAAACTTCAATTTAGGGGTTTAAGAAATGGCTCAGCAGCTAAGAGAGTGTACTGCTCTGCTGAGGACCTGAGGTTTTTTTCCCAACACTCGTGTGCATCTCACAACCACCTGAAATCAGGTCCCTTGGAGTTTTGGCATCTGTAGACTCCTGCACACATGTGGTACACATACACACATGTAGTCACATACACATATTCGTAAAAGTTTTTAAAAGTAGATTCATTAAAAACACTACTTAAAAATTAATCTTCAGATTGGCATGTCCTTGGAAGCAGCATGGCCCTTGGGTACCAGCTTACCCTCAGGTGGCAGCCCAGACATAGCATCCATACAACCTTCAATGACAACAGGAAATATGTATGGACCTCAACACAGATCCTGGCTGCAGTAGGGTTATGGACCCAGGAATTACCCTCAGCAGCAGCTTGGGCATGGACTTCACCATGATCCCAGGTGTTGATGTCCATTGCCTGTGTTGACAAAGACCTATGTGAACCATGCTTGTTGAAGTCCAAGGGCCATGCTGAACTGGTCCTGTTGCCAACTGGCCCTGGGAGAGCTGGCCTGATGACACAGGAGGGCTGACTCTACCCCTCATAGGATACCTGGCTACAGCACCTAGGAAAGCTTGTCCCATGACTTACCATGAACTTTGGAGAACTGACTGAGATGATCCCAGTGGCTGGGACTAATCAATTCACACAAGCACGTAAACAGGGCTTTGAGTTGGCCTATCCCAACAACATCTACCCCATATGTGACCTACTGGAGCACGTAAAGGGACTGGTCCTGTGGAACCATAGCAACAGGATCTTGGAGATAGATAGATACTTGAGTCAACAGTAGAATATCTGAAAGGAGTTTCAGAGATGGTCCAGCACTGATGGACTTTGCACCTGAACAAAAACTCATTATACAACGAACATTTGCAAGTAAAACTGTTGGAACCAAAGGGTCTACTATGTGACACACTGAAGCTCCTAGTGCCACCAAGGTGAATGAAGAAGTGATGGAAAAAAGGGAAGATTGAAAAACAAACTGAGTTTTTGTTTGTTTTTGTTTTGTTCTCTTGTTGTTATGGATTTTCTTTGTTTCTTAATTAATGTTTTACTTTTTATTTTATTTCTATTTCTTTTTAAGCTCTTTTGTGGGATACTATATAAGGCGGAAGGGCAGATACAGAGGAACTGGAAAATGAGTGGATTGGGGTACATGATATAAAATTCCCAAAGAATCAAAAAAATGTTTAAAAGCAAAGCAAACCCTTCAGTTTAAATAATTAAATTAGAATACTTCATTATATACTATGCTTTTTTATTAATTTACATAAATCAACATAATAAAAATCCCTATTACATATCTTTTTTTCCCATGGGGAACTTGATACAGACTTTACATATACTAGGTTGTGTCTGTATGAACTCTCTGTTTTTTATTGATTTTATTGTCAAATATTATGTATTTTAACAAAACTTGTATAGAACTGCTAGTATATTTTAATTTTTGTATTTATTTATTTTTTGTTTTATTTTTATATCCCTTCCACAGTTTCCCCTCCCTTCTCTTCTCCAAGCCCTCCCTTCCTCCCATTCCCCCATCTACTCCTCCTCCATTGCTCTTCAAAATATGACAGGCCTTCCATGAATATCAGGCAGTTACAGTATATCAAGTTATAGTAAGCCTAGGCACTTCCTTTTCTACAAAAACTGGATGAGGCAATTTTGAGTCCAATAGGGACCCAAAAACAGGCAGCAGAGTCGGAAACAACCCCTGTTCTCACTATTAGGAGTCCTACAAGAATCCCAAGTGACACAACTGTCACATATATACAGAGTGCCTAGATCAGTCCCATGCAGGCTGCCTGGTGGTCATTTCAGTCTCAGTGAGCCTGTATAAGCCCAGGTTAGTTGATTCTGTGGGTTTTCTTGTGATGGCCTTGGCATCTATGGCTTCTACAATCCTTCCCTTCTTCTACAGGAATCTCTGATCTCTGCATGTGTGGTGTGGGTCTCTAAATCTGTTTCTATCAATTACTGGATAAAGCCTCTCTGATGACCATTGAACTAGACACCAATCTATGAGTACAACAGAATATCATTCGAAATCATTTAACTGAGTTTTCCTTTTCCTTCCTTTTTCCCAGTCATGTTCAGTTCTATCCTAGGCCTCTAGGCCTTCCTATTTCTGGGTCCTGGCCCTCCAGGCAGTGTCAGGGATGGGCTGTCTCTCATGGTAGGGGACTAGAGCTGGATCAAACATTGGTTGGTCACTCCCACAATTTCTATGCCACCTTCACTCCAACACATGTTGTAGCAGGGCAAATTGTAGGTCGATGGTTTTGTGACCAGACTTGTGTCCCAATCCTCCACTGAAAATGTTGCCTGGTTACAGGAGATGGGTGATTCAGGCTCTGTATCTCCCATTGCTAGGAGTCTCAGCTAGGGTCAGCCTCATAGATTCCCAAGAGTTTCCATTCCACTGGGTTTCTAGCTCTTCCCAGAGATACCCCAATTTCAGTTGCCTCTCCTAATACTCTCTCTCTCTCTCTATCCTACTTCCACCTGATCCCTTCTGTTCTCTTCCATACCTCCTTTCCAGGCCACTCCATCCACTGGTAATGTTTATTCTATTTCCCATTCACGATGAGATTTATACATACATCCTTAAGCTTGTTACTTAGCTTCTATGGGTCTGTAGATTGTAGCCTGGTTATCCTTTCTTTTACAGTTAATATTCACTTATTAATTAATACATACCATGTTTGTCTTTCAAGGTCTGGGTTACCTCATTTTTGATGATCTTTTCTAGTTTTATCCACTTGCCAACAAAATTCATAATATTGTTGTTTTTAACAACTAAGTAATGCTCCACTATGTAAATTCACCACATTTTCCTTACCCACTCTTCACTTGAGGATCATCTAGACTGTTTCTTGTTCCTGGCTGTTATGAATAAATCTGCTACAAACATAGTTGAGCAAATATTATTTAGATTTTATCCATCCTGGATTTTTGATGTTTTCATATAAGGCTGGAAATTGTTTTAAGAACTGTGTTGGTATATTGAAAGGTATTGCATTCAATTTGCAAATTGCTTTTGTTATGATGACCTTTATTACTACTTTCATCCTACAAATGCATGGTCACCAGGAATCTTCCTATTATCTTATATCTTCTTTGATTTTGTTCTTCAATGCCTTAAATTTTTTATCATATATGTCTTTCACTTGCTTGGTTAGAATACCCCAAAATATCTTATATTATTTGAGGTTATTGTAAAAATATTATTTTCTTATTTCTTTATCAGTCCATTTTTCATTTGTATATAGTGAGGCTAAAAAATTTGAGAGTTAATTTTACATACAGCTACTTTGCTGAAAGTATTATCAGGTGTAGGTGTTTCCTGTGTAATTTTTGGGTTCATTTATAGATACTATTGTATCATCAGCAAATAAAGATACTTTAACTTTTTCCTTCTAATTTGTTTATACTTGATCTCCTTTACTTTAGCTAAGAGTTCAAGCACTGTATTGAATTAATATCGAGTGGAAAATCTTTCACAATTGTTGTCTAGGACACCATAGATATTTGCATTACAATTCACAACAGTGGCAAAATTATAGTTAGGAAATAGCAACAAAGATAATTTTATGGTTGGGAGTCACTACAACTTGGCAAACTGTATTAAGGGGCCATAGTATTAGAAAGACTGAGAACCACTGCTCTATCATATTTATAAAAAGTCTCTTAAAAGTTATTTGTTTTGTGCTTCAGCTTAATTGCAAGACTGCTATGGTAGGGTTTTAGGGTTCTAGGATAGACTCATTACCCCCAGGTATTATTGATTGTGCTTTTACATTGGCATCTAGGAGGGCAGAGAGGACAAAGCTGGAATTATAGGTGGTTGTGGGTCACAGGCTGCAGGTGCTGGAAACTGGAATTGGATTTTGTGCTAAAGTCATTTCTTCAACTATTTAAACTATATATAAGTTTAGGAATTCATCAATAAAAATCTTGTTAAAATATCTGTCCATTATATTTACGTTCTTTATTTCTAGCTTCAAAACCTATGGGGAAATTGTGAAAGCCAGAGAACTAAGTAGTTGATTAATCAGGTGGTTATTTTGTAAAGGATGGGAGTGTATCCTTTCTTCTCCTTTACTTGTCAATGTAATGAATTATAATTTAAATTTTCCTGTAACTAAAACACATTCTATTTGTCATGATTATCCATCTGAATACTAGAAACACTCTCCTTGACTTATATCTGACTTGCTATGCTTTATCAAAATCCTATATTAGGTTTCAAGATGGGAGACGCATGTGGCATTATTTTCTACTATATCAGCCAATGTTCATTAGGAAAACTGTGTAAAGTAAAACGTAGCCTCTTTCTTACTCATGAAAATGAAGGAAATCTCATCAGTTCACTTATCTTCTGTGCATTTTTAGGTAGATGATTTGAAGAGTATGTTTGACCAATATTCCTGGAAGCAGAGAAATTATGAGCATCAGTACATGGAGGCACTGAATAATTATTATTCCTCAGTAAGTGGACAATTCCTCCATTCCCACGGATTACTACTCACCGTACTTAGTAACTTGAGTGATTCAAACTAATTTTATTAACATCGAAAACTTAACTTTCCATAACTAAAAATGTATAAATATCTTGTATTCTATTTTATCAAGAAAAAAGCATGGGATATTGAGATTTCTGAAGTTTCGAAAGACTACACTGATGTTTCAGCAAAGTATTTGGCAGTGCTAGATGAAAACAAAAGGATCCAATCTGAAATTGACAGACTCACAGAGGATATAGCAGCCAGGTAATACAGAACTTATTATTGCTATATAGCTTTTTCAATAGGTGATCTGGAATAAACCCCTCCATCATGAGTCCCGGGGGTGATATAAGCATATTCATGTTTAATATTGCTTTAACTTAACTTGAATCTACTACAAATGTTACTCTGTAATCATCCAAGACACTGTTAGCAAAAGTCCCTTAGATATAACATCTAGAGGTTAAGGATAACATTCAACTTAAAATGTGTGGTGATCCCCTCGTCTCTTCCAGCCCATACTCAATTCTTCCTTATAATTACTAACCTGGTTTACTTGGCTTAGGAACCAGTCTTTCTTATCTCACTTTCTATCTCAACTCTCATATTCAATATTTCAGCAAAGACTTCTCCACACTCTAAGCATCTTTAAAATCTGCCCACAGTTCCAGCAACAATCAGCTCTGACGTTCATGGGCAATGTCTTCTGAGAGTAGGTAACATACAGTCATGATGTCTCTGCTCTAGCTATTATCTTTATTGAGAAAGACACGTGTCTTTCTCATTTTAAGTATCATCAGTTATTTGGTCCATTGACATTAATTTTAGAAAAGGAAAGGGGCCAGTCTCTTAACATATCCACAAGCCCTCTTGACTAGAGCACCTTCTATTTGCTGTATTATGTTATACCTGGTTTACTTTTATTATTTGGCTCAAATAATGACTCAAATTCCCCTTCTAGTAACACTTGACATTTCTGTGGAATTGTATTTACTTATCCTTATGATTACAGTGCACAAATGTGTGCAAACCACCTTCTACTGTCTTGAGATGGGCACACTTGTGCCTCTCCTTCGTACCTTTTATTGTGCCTGCAGTGCTGTGTTATAAAACCAGGCAGATGATTTCACTCTCCACTCTCACCAAGAAGGGAGATCCATTGGTCATGATGTTTTGTATTTGACCATCACACTATCCTCACTTGCTATAATGCCTGAAATATATTGTGCTATCGATGACGAAGTCCTGAAAGAAAGGAGGGACACAAAGGGAACGAAGCTGATCTTGATGGTGCTAAGGAAAATGTGTAGTAAGTGTTTTTACCATTAGATATGGTAGCATAGAGCCACTAGTAAAATTAATTTATTTATCATAAAAGTCTAAATTCAATAACTGAGTTTTCAGTTTTGGTGGTGGCTAACTATGTAAGAACAGACTTCATAGGAAATGACTAAAATCCAGAGTAAAAATCCACAACTTTAGATGGGCTATCACGACTGTATAGAAATGTGTAGATCACAAATCTGGTAATTGTTGGTATGTAATGTTATATTTTGTGCAAATTTTTACAATAAAGCTTGTAAAAATTAAAAAAAAACATTAAGAAGAGAAAAATTAAGCAAAGATGCCTTAAGAGTGAGTGAGTCAGAGAGGAGAGCCTCCGGCAAGAGGACATGAGTGTGGTGGCTAGGAGAAGCAAGGAGCCTCCACCCTTACTGGTGATTAGCAGAAAGGTTAACTTCCCACTCTTACTGCCATTCAGCTGTAGCTGCCATGTCTGTTTTCATGCTATCCCTTCTGAGACCCTCCCCCCCAAAAAAGGACAAGATACCTCTGGACATGTTGCTCTAGTACCATCGGGGAGAGTGTATTACTAAGACCACTGGTGGCTCTCATAACTTCAGTAAGAATGTTTCAGATAACACTGCTCATATTTCACTGGGTGAAGCAAGTCATATGGTCAGATATCATGCTAATGGGATAAACAGTTAATCAAAGAAGTACAAAACACCAATAAATAAAAGAAAAAAAATTGGTCACTAGGAGTACATTAAAACTACACTGAGATGCTGTTTCACCTCAGTCAGGATAGTTGTGCTTAAGAAAACAAGCAACATCTATGCAAGATAGTTCAGTGGATAAAGGTGCTTGCTTGTGCAAACCTCCTGACATGAGTTCAATTCCTGAAACTTACATAACGGTAGATGGAGACAGAACCAATTACACCAGCTACCCTCTGACCTCCACAAGTGTGGTATGGAATGTATGCTCCACTCCACATACACACACACACACACACACACACAGAGAGAGAGAGAGAGAGAGAGAGAGAGAGAGAGAGAGAGAGAGAGAGACCACTCTGAGTAAATACTTTTGTCTTCTCCAACAATAAAACAAGTTGATCCTTCAGGTGAATGTACTGATTCCTTTCGAGTGCTTACTTGCTTTTCTCCTAAATGATACTCTATGTCATCTTACAGTTCAGTGTGTATTAACTACAGTTGTGTTTCCTAGATACAGAAATATGCCCAAATGCCACCAGTAATGAAAAACATATTTTGACCCACAGAAATGGGGATAGAATCCTCTGTGACAAGGATGTTATGGGATGGCAACTGGAACAGGAAGCTTGGTTAATCACATTTTATCCTCACACAGTAAGCAGAGAGAGTAGAAAGTAGGGGTAGGTAGGCTCCACATGTTCCAAGCCCTCCCTCGAGGATATACTTTGCCCAGCAGGGGTCTGCTTCCTAAACTTTAATAACCTTCCCCATAGCATCACCCACTAAGAACCAAGTGTTCAAATGCATAAGGGGTGCTGTGTTTAAAACCACTGCACTGTGTTTGGCTTGGGTGATTCAAGCTTGCTTTCACCCTTCAAATACACTCTGGGCAGGATTTTCTTTGCCTTTGTTTTTTTTTTGTCTTATTTTTTAGATCATGTTTTTACTGTACATTTCATCTTTTCTTCTAAAAACCTTGGCAATAGCAATATAATAAACATTAATCTAATTTCAGTGATGAAATAAGACTAATCATACATGCACTTTCATTACTGAGCAGAGTCCCATATGCTACCTTGTAACCTGGGGTTTCCTTTTCTACATTGTGTTTGTGTATTTCCTTAACCATGGCAAATGAAGTTTCACTTTACCAAAATCTCCACTCAATCCATGGCAATAATATGTTCTATGATTTACTAGTACTCTGATTAAAATGGATGTATACTATAGAAAATCTCTACAAACAAACTTAAAAAGATCAACCTTAAAATCATTTTAGTACAGATACTATAATAAATGCATATTTATACATAATGAATACCTGTGATTGCTGTTTTTCTCTCATATGAGATAATGAAATTTGAATACACTATTACATAAATTTCAAATATGCTTAAATAGCTTTATGATTCTGCTACACAGAAGATCTATAAATATCACTGTAGTATACTCAGTTTTACTGTTTGTTACAAACACTGGGGTCATAATTTTGTGTAGAAATGTGTTTCAGAATCATTTTTTGACTTATGAAAATTATTATCTGTAAGATTTCAAAACCCTTAATATTTCTATAATGCTACATTCTAGAAAGATTGTTTAATTCTTTTAAAGACTGAGCAGTACAAGAACTTGTTCTAGTATCATAAAAAATGAAGTTTTGAACTCCATTTATTTGATTACCACTAAGGTTGAATATTTACACAACCTCCCTAGAATTCACAGTTTATTAATTATTCATGGACATTTCCCAGGGTAAAAAGAAGAAGTTAAGCTTCCAGGAGCCAAAGTTTCTTTCCTAAAAACCCACAGCTATGTGCAACTGGAATCTATATAAAAAGTTCATTTTATAAATTCATGTTCAAGTTTTTTCTTACTTATCAAATTATTTGCAAGTTAATCTGGCTTCAGTTTAGCTGACATTTAGTGAATATTCAAATATACTTAGTATATTGGCATAGCAGCAACAATTTCAGATATGAGAAGTAATGTTAAAACCCAGGGAGCAGACATGCTAATGAACCATGTGTTCTTGCCTCTGTGTGCATGTGTGTGTGTGTGCACGCACACACATACATGCATATTTCATGTGTTTTTATGTTATAAGTAGGATAATCAAGCACTACAAACCTAGAAGCCAATATGACAGATAGATATTAAGTCACTTGATGATATTTGGATTCAGTTGAGAATAAAAATAGATGAAAGGAACTAAATACTGTATTCTGGTTAGGTTTCTACAGCTGTTACCCAAAAGTAGACTTACTGAGGAAGAGGGACTCTCAACTGAGGAATTGCTTCTCTCAGGGCATGTAGGCATGTCTGTTTGGAGTTTTCCAAGTTGCTGATTGATGGAATAAAGGCTCGTCCACTGTAGGTGGTGTCACCCTGGACTGGTGTTGGGAACTAGCCTTGACAAAAATGCCTCTTGCCAGGGTAGGGGTGTGAGGATCAAAAAAAAAAAATAGTAAAAAGGACGAAGACACAAATAAAATAATAAAACAGTAAACCTAGGATAGTATCAGGAGGGAGTTTCAGTGAATAATAAAATCTCCACATTTATCTTCCATACATTTTATACCCTAATACAAAAGGAGAAAGAAGGCAACAAAAGACTCCTTAAACACAACACAAAGGGCAACTTGAACAGTTAATTGCTTCAACACTTCGAGACATCAAGTCATTAACATTCTTAATGACTTAAGAATTAAGAATAACTTAAGTTGCTTAGGTAGTAAACCCACATTAGACCAAGTATCCCGAAAACAGCCACTCTCCATGTAACCTCCTATTACAAAATAAGGAGCAAAAGTATGCTTGCATATCCTGACCATCTGTCAGGGTGAACTGGATCTACCTGTATGGGCCATCTTAATGTCAAAAGAACCAAGTAACCACATCCTGAGCCAGGATATATAGCCCTGCTTGTTGTCAACCATTTTTTTTCAACTTTCAAACTATCTGACCATCACACAAGGTAGAAATAGGCTCACATTTTTGGGAGTCCACAGACTGGACTGGAGGCCAGATAAAGGCAGCTGAACATGAGCCTAGAAACAAGGAAGGAGGCAGCTTTCCTCCATAGTTCCAACCTCTATTTCTGTTTGAGTTCCTCTCCTGACTTCCATCAATGATTTACCAGATACATAAGCCAACTAAACGCTTTTCTTCCCGGTACAGCTGGTCATGATATTTGTCACAGTAATAGAGAGGAAACTTGACAGAAATTGGTACCAGAAGTAGGCTGGTGCTGTGAGGGAGCTGACCAAGTTATTTCCCAGGAGAATTGTGGAAAACTTTTAGAACTTTGAGGTAATTATGAGACAAATAAACCTGTTCTTCCCAAATGTGTTTATGATCCTGATGCTTTATCACAAATTCAGAAACCTAACCTGTAACATGAGGGGGCCTGCTTGTTGGGGTTTCTGTCCCACCCGGTATCCCACAGCTGGCAAGCCCCAAAGAAAATCACAGAGATTTCCATAAGTTAAAAAACATATTGACCCATTAGCTCAGGCTTCTTATTAGCTCTTGTAACTTATATTAACCCATTGTTCTTTTCTATGCCAGCCACATGGTCCAGTGCCTTTCACAACAGGGCAGGTCATATGTTGCTTCTTCGGTGATCTGGGCTGGACTGAGGAGGGAGCTTTCTTGCTTCCCAGAATACTCCTATTCTCATCGCCCCACCTCTACTTCCTGTCTGGTTTACCCACCTATACTTCCTGCCTAGCAAATTCGCATTTATTCAAAACATGATTGACAGAATACAGACAATTCTTCTACACCACTAACCAGAACATTCTCAGAACCCTATTCAAAGATTTCATAGTAGTGATCATTGCACAATTTAAATTTTGCAAAAAGAAAAAAAAACAAAATCTTTTTGGTAGAGCTACCAGATGAAATTAAATGTATGGAACAAAAAATGACATTGGAAGGTGATGATATGCTTGAGAATTAGATATAGAAAGGTACAAGGGTTGTCTAGCAGTTATTTTGATTCATGTTCTAAAACAATAGAAAGAAGTTTATCAAGATCGTTGCATGTGAATGCAAATGGAGACTGCATATTGGTTTTCTGGCCTACAGACCCAAATAATCACACAAAATCATGTTACTTACAACACTGTTTGGCTAATGACTTAGGTGTATTCCTAGCTAGCTCTTGCATCTTAAATTACCCATTTCTATTCATCCATGCATTACCATGAGGTTGTGGTCTACCTGTAAGGTTCTGGCATTTTTTCCCTTTGGCAGTTACATGGCATCTGCCTGACTCTACCTTCTTTCTTCCTCTATCTCTGCTTGTATTTCCCACCTTGCTATATTCTGCTCTGCCATAGATTAAAGAAGTTTCTTTGTTAACCAATGATAATAAATCATTTTTAGAGCGTATAGAGGGAAAACCCTACATCAGTTAAATGTCAAAGTACTTTGAATTCTCAAACAAGCACCTTCATATCTATGATTTAATCTCTCTTAAGATACTAATTTTCAGGATATGGAATGTTATGGGGTAAATTAAGGTTTTGATCACAGGTAACATAAATTTTTCCCAAAATATGATAGGTCAGAATCATCAAATCAGAATTTTTGGCATCCTTAAAATGCATACAT
Source organism: Myodes glareolus (assembly GCF_982192425.1). Taxonomy (NCBI): domain Eukaryota; kingdom Metazoa; phylum Chordata; class Mammalia; order Rodentia; family Cricetidae; genus Myodes; species Myodes glareolus. Next base: position 65,107,632 of record NC_142038.1, read on the forward strand.
CTTGGTTAATCATGATTCTAATATTTACTTTAAAGATATAATGGATTAAAATATGAATTAGAAAATTCATATAAAAATCAAGTCAAAGTTATTCTATGAGTAGGAAGTTGGAAGCCTCTGCAAAGACAATGACAAATATTGTTAGAAGAGTTTATAGAAGCAAGAACTCTCTAGTGGTTGGCTACTTTGCTTCTCTGATTTTTCAGCTTAAACCCCAATATCTGTCTGTGGGTTTTTATTAGTTGTGCTACATCTGATGCCCAATGCTTGGGGTATAAATTCATGCAAAAGCCACTTGCCTGTGACTTTGCAGCCACTGGCATAAACCACAGCTACATGTGGTTGGAGATGTCACCCAATGAGCTAGGTTTTCCTTTGGTCTCTCCTGGTGGTCTTTCCCTGAGCCCCTTCTCTGTCTCCTGTCAAACTAGGGAACTACCTTGAAATCCTGGCTAACTTTCACTGTTCTACAAAGCAACAGTCAATCTCAAATCTTCATTGTTATTGACAGCATATTTGGTGATAAAACTAGGAATTCTTACAAGGAAGAATTAATTAAAACAGAGGTTTTCCCACATTAAAAAATGGGAAGCACAATTATGATTGAGAAAGTTAGGTCTTTATATGATTATGTAGTGCATGATTTAAAGATGGAACAATTAAATGAAGAGAAAATCAACTTAACTGGAATTGACATACTATTAATTATCATTTTTATAATCCTATTGTCATTTTAATGATCCTTGGTTTACCTCTTAAAAGTTGTTTTGTATGAATGTTAAGATGCAGGCCAACATAATAAAACTGATCATAGAGATATTCAAATTCAGACAGAAGAATTTAATGGAGAACCAATTTTAGCATTGCATTATAAGAGAGGAACAGTCTAAGATTTTCAAACAACCAACCTTAATATATCCAGTAACCTTACAGGAACTGTTAAATGACAGATATCCCCAAGACCCAGTAAGAGCTGAATGGACACATGCAGCAATATTAAATTTAAAAAGATTCAAGGAAGTGATAGTCTCATATGGCATACATTTACCTTTTGTGAAGCAAATGTTAAACTCATGGTTAACTTGTAAAAGGATTATCACTAAGGACTAGAGAGACTTGGCTACAACAGTCATGAAACCTGGTCCACAATTTCAATGGAAGACCTAATTGGAAGAAGAGGCTAAGACCATTGAAAAACAGAGTAGAGCAAGAGGTGTGGAAATTTCCTGTCAGCTTCTTGGAGAAGGAGATTATGCTAATATATAAAGCTAAATACTATATGATGATCACATTCTGACTTTATTCTGTGCAGCAGTTTTGAATGCTAGTGACAGAATTGGAGAAGTAGGAAATAAGACTAAGCCATTTACTAAAGCCATGCAGGGCCCAAAAAAAATCCTTCAGTGATTTCTTACAAAGATTTCTTACAAAGATTGACATCAGTAGTAAATAGAATGATACCAAATACAGACTATACTGATAATAATTGAATCTCTTGTTTTTGAAAACACTATAATGGTAACAGAGCTAAGGGTTGCTATTAAGGTAATTCAGCTAATGGTCTCTCTGCAATTTGGAGTTCCTTTAATTTCTTTATTGCCTAAAGGATGTCCTGTTTCATTACTATACATTTACAAGAAAAAGAGAGAGAAAAATTTGCCTTCATAGTGCCTATATAAATGATTCTCAGCAACTAAGAGATATCAGTGGAAGATTCTCCCACAGAGAATGTTAAATAGCCTTACCCTGTGCCAATATTTTGTAAGTCAGCCATTGGAAATAATGCATAAGCAATTTTCTCAGTATATAGTTTACCATTACATGGAAGATACCTTTTTAGCTACTATACTATACTATACTATACTATACTATACTATACTATACTATAGTGTAGAAACTTTGGAAAGAATGTTTGAAGAAGTAATGAAAATTTTGTCTTGTTGGAGATTACAAACTGCTCATGAAAAAATACAAAATGGAGATTCTATTAAGTATTTAGACTATAAAATATGTTTATAAAAACTTAGACCCCAAAAATTTCAAATTAGAAAAAATCAATTACAGACTCTTAATGACTTTCAAAGATTGATAAGAGACATTTCCTTTCTTTTGGAAAGAAAGTGACGAACTGAATAATTTATTCAAAACCTTAGAAGGTGACAAGGATTTGTAAAGATGCAGAAAATTATCACTTGAACCTGAAAGAGAATTGGTTTTGGTGGAAAAGAAATTGCAGAATGCACATGTGGATCTGAATCTCAACTGCACTCTGGTCATATTACCCTTTAAACATTACCCTACAGGAGTTTTAGTACAGAGGGAAGATATTATCTTAGAATGGATGATTTGACAACATAAACTGAGTAAAAAAAAATAAAAACATGTGGAAAAGGTCTCTGAGTTCATTATATAAAAGAAAATCAAGAATCTGTCAATTAGCAGGAATAGACCCAGCAGAAATTATAGAACCATTTACTAATAACAAATTGAAATTGACAAAATTGAAATTGACAAATTATGAGTAGAAAGTGAACACTGACACAAACCTTGTAGCATTTTTGGGGGAGGAGGGAGGATTAACAACAAATATCCCAAAACCAAGAGAATTCAGTTTATAAAGAGAACTAGCTGAATTCTTTCTCACATTGTATAGAAAACACCAATATCTGGGGTCCCTACATTTTATACTAAATCAGGAAAAGAAGAATACAAATTAGAATATTTAAGTAAAGTTGATATAATCCCTTATGATTTGGTACAAAAGTCAGAATTATATGCTATTCTAATGGTACTAATGGATTTTCCATAACCTCTCAACATAGTTACTGATTCACAATGTGCAGAAATTGTTTTGCATATTGAAACAACTTAATTTATACACAACGATACAGAATTGATTTTACTATTTATTCAATTACAGAAAATAATTAGGAATAATAATCATCCCACATACATAACATACATTCTATTTTGTATGGGTCTGCCAGGTACTCTAGCACAAAGTAGTGAAGAAATTGAAGAACTATTAATTAGAATGTACTGGAGACCTCAGAATTTCATTAAAAAAAATCATGTCAATAGCAAAGGTTTAAAAAAGACTTTTCCATCATCTGTCAACAAGTCAAATGTATTATAAGGAAAGGTCCTACTTGTTCTTTATACAAATAAACACCACTACCTACAGGAAGTGACCCAAAGAATATTCAACTGAATGAAATCTGACAGATGAATGTGTTTCATTTTGTAGAATTTGGAGAACTAAAATATTTACATCACACCATTGATACTTATTCAGATTTTCAATGAACAATTGCTTTGAGTTTAGAAAAGACTGATTCAGTAATCACACATTTGCTAGAAGTTATGGCCATCATGGGTATACCTGTACAAATAAAGATAGACAATGCTCCAGCAAATATCTCTAATACAATGAAACAGTTTTTTGCTGATTATAATGTGAAACATATTACATGTCTACCACACAATCCTACAGGGCTAGCAGTTATAGAAAGATATAATAGAACTTTATAGGACATGATAGATAAAAAGAAAGAGGTAATAAAGACCCCTAGAAATAAATAAATTTCTTAGTGCTCTTTTAACTTTGAATTTTGTAAATGCTAATGAGAAAGGAACAACAGCAGCTGAAAGACACTGGATAATAGAAAAAAACTATGGAATTAAATCAACACGTATACTTTAAAGATGTGTTGACCTAAGAATGTATATGGTGCGGGAGAATTATCTGTATTCTGTCAATCATATTTTAATAAAACGCTGATTGGCCAGGCAGGCAGTATAGGCAGGAAAGCCAGACAGGAAGTAGAGGTGGAGCAAAGAGACTGGGAGTATTCTAGGAAGTTCCCTCAGACACTCCTGCGCAGACCACCGAAGAGGCAGCATGTAACTTGCCCAGCTGAGAAAGGTACTGAGCTGTATGGTTAACATAGATCAGAATAATGGGTTAAGATAAGTCATAAGAACTAATAAGTAGCCTGACCTAATGGGCCAATCAGTTTATAACCTTATGGAGTCCTGTGTGTGATTTCTCTTTGGGATTTGCCGACTGTGGGGTACCGGGCTGGACGGAAACCACAACAAGCCGGACCCCTCATGTTACATGGATATGTTGTGAAAGGGGTTTTGCTTTTTTTTTTACAGGAAAGGAAAAGCTATAGATACCATCAAAATTGATAAAGATTCAATTGGAACAAGAGATACCTCTTAATTAGAAGAGATAATAGTTCATCAAATGACATGGCCATTTAATCTAAACTAACAAATGCTTTTCATTTTGATCAGATATAATTTACCAAAAGAGAATTCAAAATTTATAAGATGTATAAATATCATGTATATGTGTGTATATACATATGATAAATATATATAAAATTTATATTAAACTTTTTGTGATACTATATTAATGATCATATAGAGTACTAACTAATCATAGAAAAAGGTCCATCTACTTTTTTGTACATGATTTTGGGTTTGAGTCTCTATCAGTTTTCTACAGTGGACCATAATCAAGCCTAACAGCAACCTATGAAGTCTCTGAAATGAGGGTAGGGGACCCATGACGTTTCCATCAGGACTATGATATACCACTAAGCTTAAAAATACCACCTAAAGATCAACTTTGGACTACAAATTGCTCAGAATAATTTTGAGTTGGCTAGCTGAGATGATCCAACCTCACAGACTTCTTCAGCCAGGACTTGAGAAAAGCCCTACACTTTTTCATTACACAGAGATGGAACAACAAATGATATAGTTACCTCTACCAAAACTTGACAATTAAGCCAAATTTTTTTTTCAAGATCCCCTAAAGATGCCATCATCCCCAGACAACATGAAGTAAATTTAAGAACATAACACTTACACTCCCAAAAGGTGGTGTACATGGTTCTGGCTTTTCATTGGGTTATGAATATTTGTTATTGTTTAGGTAGATTGATTAAAAGTTGTTATTGGTAATAGTTAGGAAAATAGCTAAACAAAGGAGATTAGATTCAGAGTTCTTATTTTGAAGAAAAGAGGGGGATACAGAGATGATAGAAAAAAAGGTAAATTATTAAATTTACTCTGAGAAGAAAAAAGGAAGAATTCAAATACGATTAGACAAAAAGAGAGATTAATATACTCCTAAAAAGCAGTTACTAGTTTTAAATATTTTACATTGCATTGTACTCTTGTATAGTATACATAAATTTTGTATATTAATACAAATTTGAGATTAATTATAACATACCGTACATATGTTTCTAATTTTATTCAACATATTGTACCTATATAGCATACTAGGAGGTAACAGGCTGTGTCCCGCTGCCCGGCTAGCTTACACCCGAAATAACCACACAGAAATTGTGTTAATTAAATCACTGCCTGGCTCATTATGTCTTGTCTCTTACTGGATAACTCTCACATCTTGATTAACCCATTTCTATTAAATCTGTGTATCACCATGAGGTCCTGGCTTACTGAGAAAAAATCAGCATGTCTGAACTGGCATCTCCATGGTGGCTCTCTCTCTGTCTGACTCTCTTTCTTCCTCCCAGAATTCAGTTCTGTCTCCATGCCTACCTAAGTGTTGCCCTATCAAAAGGCCAAGGCAGTTTCTTTAGTCAAGCAATGAAAGCAATACAAATATAGAAGGACCTCCTGCACCAATACAGTTCAGTTCTTATCCTTAAAAGTTATCATTAACAACTAATTAGAATATAAAGAAATGTAAGATAGTAGTTAGTCATTGAAATCAAACTGGTAGTCATATTATGTATGTTTTCAAGATCAAACAAGCATATATTTTAAATACCCAGGTGGTCTTTAAACACTTCAGAGATCTATAGAGTATGGCATTTAAGATGTTTTAATAACATAGGTTCTTTTTATGACAATAAGACATGTTTGCTCCTTGAAACACCAATCTACTTTGGAGAAGATGATGAGCATCAAAGAAACTTGACATGAAGTTTGATTTCTTTGTGGCTAAAGTAATCTACTGTGCAAGAAATACTCTTGCCTCAATTACGAATAGTATACTGTCCAAATTTGACAAGCAAAACACAAAAGACAGTGACTACCAACCTTGCCAAAACAAGGCAAGAAAGTTCTTCAAAAATCCTGCTTTATAGAAAAATCTGTCAAATATTCTAGGCCTATAGGTTGAAAATGGTGTCCCAACATTGCAGAAAAAACCTTGAATATCTGTCCAGGCAACCAGCTGTTTCTGTCATTTCTGACATATTTTGGGAACCGGTTACTTGCACTTCCTGTTTATTCAGTTAATATTATTTTCTCCACAGATCTCTGAGGGACTTGACAACTAGATAGTTATTGCATTTCTTGCTTATCAGACTCAGAAAAGAACTAAACAAATGCAAATTATATATAACGCTGAGAGACATAAAGTTGGTATTGCAAGTTAGAACATGACCCCTTGTTCAATATCTTCATCAGTTTTCTGTCCTTCATTGCCTAAACTTGCTATCCTGAAACTTGCTCTGTAGACCAGGCTGGCCTCAAACTCAGAGATTCACCATTCTTTCAGTCTGGGAATGAAAGGTGTTCCCCATCACACCCAACTCTAAACTTTTCTTAGTACTATTCCAAAAGTTGAAAAGTTAGCTGTGTGGGATCTTGCCCTGAGGACATCATTTCCTTTATTCCATTTCTTAATCTGTTCATCTCTTTGAACATAGGATTTAGCTCCATTACACTTTCTGATGCTCTTTTTCTCTTTAAATTTTAAACTTTGCAATTTACACTTCTCATCTTACTCCTCTTTATTATAAATCCTCAATGGAGTTATCACTAATAACCAAAGGACAGATTATACTAGGCTGTTTTGAGATTGCTTCTGCCAAGAGAATTAATCCAAAACTCTTCACTTTAGCCTCACCCAGACTCTTTTGACAAGGGGAAAACGCAGCAACTTCCTTTACCAATATATCACAAGAATGATTTATAGGTAATATATTAATATTCTTCTCCTCTGTAATCTCTTGATGTAGCCCCCCACAGTTCATCAAAACACACTCAGCACCACTGTCTTCCATGCTCCTGCAAGTATTGCCCATTAAGCATTACTCAAGGCATTCCACTGTTTTCCTAACCCAAAGAAGCAAAGTTCATATTACTCCAAACAAAAACTTTGTCAGGTCTATCACAGCAATAGCCCAGTCCTTGTTACCAACTTCTGTCTTTATTAGGGTTTCCACTGCTGTGAAGAGACACAATGACCATGGAAATGCTTATAAAGAAAAGCATTTAATTCAGCTGGTGGCTTAGAGTTCAGAGGTTCAGTCCATTGTGATCATGGCAGAGAGCATTGTGGGATGTAGATAGACATGGTGCAGGTGCCTATATCATAGAGACAACAGAAAGTTGACTGAAACACTGGGTGGTATCCTGAGCATAGGGGACCTCAAAGCCTGTCCCCACAGTGATACACTTCCTCCAACAAAGCCATATCTCCTAACAGTACTGTTCCCTATGTGATTATGTGGGTCAGTTATATTCAAAGTACCTGAAGTAACGTGATTATAATAAGTCTTAGTTTATAAGGCGGGTGTTATTAATAACGTCAGGTTAGTCAGTCAGAACGTAGATTCAGCATCAGACCCTTACATACTCTTCCACATGACTCATGACAGGAGTGGCACTGTGGTGTGGCAGAGAAAGGAAGTCTTTCAGCAGCTTTCTAATGAAAGAAGTAAATCCTTACCCCTACCCATTATTACCAACAAAAATCTATTTTGAATTATCAGTGTTTTCTTAAAATGGGAAATTAACATAAAATGAAAAAACATGTCAAGTAAATCGGAGCATTTACTCAACGAATGGGTAAGCCATAGCAAGATGAAAGTTATGTGTAGTGCCTTTTTATCTGTGACTATAAAGAAATAAAAAAAACTGATAGTAAACTATAAAAACCAATGTTTAGTTATAAACATACTACAGTATGAAATTATTTTGTTTTTTTATCAAAATCAATGAGGGCAGATTTCAATAACAGGTCACAGATGAACCTCATAATTATAACATTTTGTAAATGACCCTTGGTGGAGTCAGGAGCTATCTTTTTTGTTTGTTTGTTTTGTTTGAGACAAGGTTTCTCTTTAGCTTTGGTGCCTGTTCTGGAACTAGCTCTTGTAGACCAGGCTGGCCTCGAACTCACAGAGATCCACCTGCCTCTGACTCCCGAGTGCTGGAATTGAGTCAGGAGCTATCTTACGGAGCATCAGCACCCAGGTGACCACACCAACCAACAGCAGGCTGTGATTTATGTTTTTGTCGGAATGAGGAGTGCTTGGATGTTCGCTTTGAAATAAGAGGGATCTAGGATTCCTTTATAATGATTCTATTGTAATAAAACATTAAATATCATGAGGAGTGCTTGGATGTTCGCTTTGAAATAAGAGGGATCTAGGATTCCTTTATAATGATTCTATTGTAATAAAACATTAAATATCATTTTCAATTCAGTCCAACAATAATGCATACAATTATTTGTTCAGTCTTTGTGAGTGAATTTATATTATATGCAAATAATAGACTTATGAAGTTGCTACACATCCAAGGAAACTTCCTGCCTTCTATGAAGCCACAGAGGAAACAATTATTCCAGAATCAGTACTATCTCTATTGACTAATAGCCACAGGAAAAAAAATGCAGGATGCTGCTGGTGACCACTGCAAAGATGCATCTCATTTTAGCCACTAGTAGTGATGACTATGTGTGAGTTTGTGAAATTAATTTTTTAAGTTAGCATTCAAAGCAATGGGTTTCATGATGGTGTCCTTATTCATGTGTAACATAATTTGTTCTAATTTGACTCTGCCCCAACTGCCCTCTATTTTCCCTCACCCTCCTCTCACTTGCTTTCCTTCCTCCCTAGATATAGTCTTCCAATTTCTGCTTTTACATCAAGTCATATATATTCCAGTGTGCTCTCTTTGCCCCATTCCTTCCCACTTAAGATTTTTTTCCTTCTCTCATGTGGTTTTCTCACTAGATCCACTGTGCCTGCACACCTACAGACACAAGGTTCCTTTTAAAATTTATTTGTATGTTTTCCTATCATGGCCCCCTTTCTACAGAGAGGCTGAACTTGCTTGTTTTCCATTTAGAAATAATGCAGCCTTAGTGAGCTTTCCCCATGCACAATTTAAACGAGAAAGATAATGCACACAGTTTCATCCAAGCTGCATATGCAATCTCCGGTAACTGCTTTGGGAAGCTCATTAACAGCTATTCATAGCATAGGTCCTTCCAACTTTAGAACCTCAGTGACCAACTTAGAGCCTGATGCATTGTGAACATCCATTTTTGTTTGTTTGATTGTTTATTTCTCAAGACAGGATCTGTCTGTGTAGCAGTAGCTCTCCTGGAACTCTCTCTGTAGACTAGGCAGGCCTGAAACACAGAGACCTGCCCACTACTGACTCCAAAGCTCTGAAATTGAAAACATGAGCCACCATAGTGAGTTTACGAGCATACATTAAGTATGTGTTGAATAATATTCTAATAAGAAAAATTTCAATTTCATTATATTATATATGTCACATTCTGTAAGATAAAATTTAAGATATAAAGAGCAGTGACTTTATCATTTGATGATTTTCCTGAGAAATGGCTTCAGAGGGTTCTTTTTTACTTAATGCAGCATATATCTCTAAAGAGAATCTTTCTAGCTTTATAGTTATGACTCTATGTATTCTCTAAAGGAATGAACTGATTGAGACCTTACATGATTCCTATCAAGGAAAATGTTTTAAAATGGGCTTATGCAATTATAAAATACATCAGAAAATATCCACCATGAATGACAGTTGATCTCTCTCTCTCCATGTGTGTGTATATATATCACAGTAAATTGAAATCATGCAATGATTATATTTAAACAGATATTTAAATATATTTTTCAATAATTCTATTATTTTAAAGCTTACATAATGGGAATCTTAGATACATCTCAAGTGAGTTTAAAATGGTTGCAATAACAGACTAAAGTAAAATCCTCCAAGATGTATAAAAAGGAAGCTGGACTCAAAACTACTGGGGATTCGGCTACAAAACAACAGATTCAATATTCATGATGCCTCAGATCCTAAGACAGAATCCAGAATACAGCACAGAGTAATAAAGACAAAACAGAAGAACAAGGAAAGACTTGCAGGAAAAACCAAAGTGGGGAGGGGTCATAGATAACAGGGGAGAGTAGAGCATCCAAAGGTTCTTATTGACGCATCGTCACAGTGGATCTCATGCAAAGTATACCCATATACTTTATTTATACTGCGGCCTACTCATATTGGAAGGAGAACGGTGGATATAACACGCTTCATGTTTAAGTTCTAGTACAGAAGCAGTATCTGTAAACTCTTTGCTTTCTGTAGTTCAGGCTCAAAGGGTAATCGGTACTCAAGGTCAATGGCAGCATCTGTCCTCAGTATCAACACATTCCTCTATGTTCAGAGCATGCTTGAAATTCCTGAGACAAAGTCTCACTATTTGTCAAAGACTGTCCACAATCCTGTGATCCCGTCCCAGCCTCCAGCTAGAATTAAAAGTATGTGCTGAGAAATATTTTTGAAATACATGCTTCGTATTTTCCTTACTTGTTTTTCTTTTTAGGTATTTTTCTGTGTATGTTGACATATGTATTTAAATGTATCGGGCTTTCTTTTGGGCCTCAAACTGCTCACAAATCACTACACTAAGACTTATTATTAGTTATGAATGCTTGGCCTGATCTTATGCTTGGTTCTTGCTGGCTCTTATAACTTACATTAACCTCTTTTTTTCATCTGTATTTTGTCTTCGGGAATGTTACCTTTCTTTCATTCTATTTGTCTTATTTCATATCTGAGTGGATGGTTCCCAGGCATCTCCCTCTTTCTCTCCCTCATTCTCTCATCTTCTTTTGTTCTCTCTCTTTTACTTTTTCCCTTTGTCCACCAACCAGCCTTGCCTATTCCTCTACTGTCTGGTTATTGACTAATCAGCCTTTTATTTGACCAGTTAAGTGCCTTAGGCAGGAAAGGAGAGACAGCAACACATCTTTACATAATTAAACAAAAGCAATATTAACAAATGTAATATATCATTGCATCGTTAAGGTAATATTCCACATCATTTGTGTGTTTTCCAGTGCACACGTATATAAAGATACATGTGAAGGCCAGAGACCAGCCTTGGGTGTCATTCCCCAGGCACCGCCCACCTTTGTTTAGTTCAGAATCTCTTACCATCCTTGAGTTACCAATTCAGCTAAGCTGACTGGCCAATGGATCCCAGGGATCCAACAGTCTGTGCCACTCCCTGCTGTGTGGATTCTGGATATCAAACCCATATCCTTACACGTGTGTAGCAAGTGCCATATAAAGTGAGTCATCTCCCCAGACCTTGCATCTATTTGTTAAATAAACACAGCCATCTCTATTTCCTTTCATGTTTTTATATTGCCATATTTGTATCCCCATTTCTTTTTTTCTTTACACTGTGAAATTTCTCTGCTTAGTCGCACCTGATTCAATCACCATTCCTGGAATTTCCATTTGTTATGCTTTTCTAAGTAACAAAAGAGAGAGAGAGAGAAAAAGAGAGAGAGAGAGAGAGATCCTCAAATGGTATGAAGGACAACATGACATGGAAGATGGCTAGGCTGGGTTTTGGCTTCAGTATCTGTTCTCATAAGTGCCTTCACTCCTATAGGCAATGGCTGGGTTTGTCCTTTCTCAGAAAGCACAGTCCATTGATATTATACAACGAAACCTTCCATATTGACTCTCTGATGAAATAATTCAGGCAGATATTTTTATTATGGTTGCCCCCCTCCTGCTTTGATTCCTTGGCCCCATTTTGTTTCGTCTGATTTGTAAACCATCCTCTGTCTTTGGCACACCTTTAATGAATGATGGTTTTTATTCACTCTTGTTTATCCTTGAGGGAACAAGAGGCGAGAGAACAAGTCAATGTAGCTCATCCGCAGTTGGACGCATTGTTTTCCCACCCATGAGTTGGCCGCATCTCTTCACACTCACCTGTGTCCAAGGGGTTGTTTCTCTGAGCAGAGCTTCTTGGGCAGTTTTCTACATGAGGTCTCGTCAGTGCCACCTGAAGGCCAATCCAATGTCCTACACCTTCTCACTCAAGCAGAGCCCAGCAGTCTGTGACGGTGGAAAAGACATCTGGGTTCGCTTCTTCATTATACAACAGTTTTATCACCCGAGGTATTTGAAAACTGCCATGCTGGAGCATCACTCCAAGTCAACTGTCGCAGAATTTTCTAAAACACAAAGCAATGTTAAATGCCTTTCTTGAGACGGTCATGCACTGCTGCACCTGAGAACCACTTCCTTCATCGATGTAGTTATGCGGTACTCAGATGGCATCATGTTGTATCCTACCCAAGAGAAACTTAGGAATGCCTGTAGATCCTTGGCTGTCATGCTGAGATTCTGCTGTAGGGGAAATGAGCTGCTGGTCAACGCCACTCAACACACAGGACACTTTCTGTCCACAACAAATATCTCATCTGGTACAAAATGCCAGTAATGGTGGAGTCTGGAAACTGATGGACCTGGGACTTCTGTTTAAGCTTTCATTCTTCCATTTAAAGCATTCTGGGTTTTGCTTAAAAAAAACAAATAAAACAAAAACAAACAAACAAATAAATGTTGTGTGAATAAAAAAGGTGATAGATAGGAGAGGAGTGAAGAAAGGATTTTGTTTTCAGGTTATAACGTGTAGACGTCAGTAGACCCGAAAAGGTGTGTGCACAAGTGCTGTTGACAATAAGTTCAACTAAGACCAAGATTGTCCTATAGACCTTCTAAGTACGTTTTCTCTTAGAGTAACTACACTGAATTTTTGGTCTTTTTTGTAGTATAAGGAAGAAAACAGAATATGAGTCTGAAATCCAGTCATTGCTGGAACTGAAGATGAAGAATAACAATTACCTCAGACAGCTCTACAAGCAGGCATATCACATCGGGGCTATTTACCACGTAGCTAAGCATAAGACGGATGAGATAGAGGATAAAATAGCAGACACGAGAAGAAAATTCAAGGTCAGGTATTGTTCTCATCTCTAAATTTAAAAAAAAAATAATGTGATTAACCTGAATTTTTTTGACTTGATCTTTCTTCATAGTTAGATTTTAGTGCAGGGGTTAATTATCTTCTTGGAGACCAATAAAGTGCCCGTTACATAGGCACAAAGACCTGAGATCAGATCCTGATACAAAACGTGAAAACTGTACACAATAGAACCCAGGTACTAATTAAGAAGCCCATTGTCTGTTTAGCCTAGCCACGCCAATGAATTTCTGGCTTAGTGAGAGAGTTTGTGTCAACAAAGTGAAGTAAGTGAGAACTTCCACAAACCTACTCATGAACTACATGCATATGCACACCCAGGGACACTAGCAAGTGTATAGACACACCAAAGAAGAGAAAGAAAAAAATTCAACCATATGGTTTAGGTGTGTGTAGGCATATGAATGGTGCTTGAAGTCTAAGTTAGGGTCCCGTTCATATGAGGTAAAAGCCCTACCAAGTGTAGCTTATGCTAAGCTGTATTAAACCCTTCTTAAAACACATCTAGCGTGCAAGAATAAAATCATCCTTCTCCAGAAGATGAGGATTCAGTGCAGCTAGCTGATGGACTACCTTTGCTATGACCAATCACAAGCATCTGGAGCCAGGAATGCTGAACTTGGTTGAGTTATTTCTTACACACATAACTTACATGATAGGAAGTGGGATTCTAAGACACACCCTTTGACCCGCCATGACACACTAACAAGGAGTGCTTTATCAGGCTTGCAAGTGAGTGCCAGGAACCTTCTAGACAACAACAATACAGAATCAAACACTCATGTGCCTCAGTTCAGTCCTATTTAAGCAATAAGCAACTAATCAATATCTCCTGCCACTTATTGCAAGTCAGTACTATTTTCTTCCCCGAAGAACACACAAACAGAAGGTTTCCATCCCTCACATGGTTGCTGGCTGATGAAGAATATTTGTGCTGTATCCTGAGTGTAGTAGTGTTCATGTTGAAAAGCACTCAGTCACGGAACCATGTTCCCCAACACATTTTTTCTTGTAGGCATATTTCAATATTTGTCACCATGTACTGAAATTAACCCAGGATCTCTGTTATCCAGAAGATAATTACAGCCAAGTCATTTCTGGGTTATTTCTGAGAAATGGCCTCACTGTAGAAGTGGAATTTCTTCTATATTAATTTATATACCTATAAATTAATGTATCAGTAAAATTCCAGGCCCATTTTAGGCAGTTAATCTGAATAATCAAAGATATAAAAGAACTCCCAGAAACTTCCAACTCTATCGGATGATCTCTCCCAGTTTTTCCAAAACATTAGTATAGTCGGTCATTTTTGTCAGACTTTCTTAGGACTCTCAATCCACAGATAATGACATGGAGACTTATTAATTATGAAAACTTGGCCTTTAGTTTAGACTTGTTTCCAACTAGCTCTCATAACTTAAATTAACCTGTTTATATTAACATATATACTACCATATGCCTTTTTACTTCCTTTTTTTAATGTCTGACTGTCTTCGTGTCTGACTGGTGTCTCTAGCATACACCTACATTCTAACCCTCTGACTTTTTCTCTCTGCCCGGAAATCCTGCCAATTCTCTCCTCCTAGCTATTGGCCATTCAGCTCTTTATTAAACCAATCAGAATAAAACAGTGACACATTTTCATACAGTGTGATCAAATATCCTGAAACACTTCATATCAGTAACGTAAGCATTCAGGGAAGAAGCACTTTCCCAGAGTGCAGGGTAAGATTCACAGCCCTGATAGAATGCAGGACAGTAGTGGGGCAGTGGATCTTCAGTCATGATAGTAAGCAGATGAATGGTAACAGCCAAACTCGTCTCAAGAATGTGACATTGCACCAAAAAGGTTTAAGAGCTGTCACCAGATGTTAAACTCTTTCAGTTGAAGCCTCCTGCTGTTGTTATTCTGAACGTAATGCAATTCTGGCGGAATTGGGGTAGATCAAGTCTCTAGCTCTGGATTAGATTAATAGTGACCTAAGTGGGACCTCTCTAGAAAGGAAAAGCTGGGCTAGAAGGAAGACTGTATCAGTAAGGCTACTTTATGTTGGAGTGTGTGGTGGTCCATCTTGTCAACATCACAGGGTTTACAGTCATCAGGGACACACATCTCTGGGCATGTCTGTGAATGATGTTTTAGACTAGGGCAATCCAGGCCTGAACATATTCTATTGCCTGGGGTGAAGGATTGAAGGAATGGGAATAGGGAGTTCCTGTCAGCATGGCACCCTGTCATGGCAGTCTTGTCTCTCCAGAGATTACACTTGCCAGGTGCTCTGCCACAACCACAAAACAATTAGCACAAGAAAGTTATCTATTATGGTGATTTGGTTGTTTCAATATACACACTATTGTATAACTCTCATAGACACCTGGGAGATAATTGTGGATGGAATATGGGGAAGAGAACATTAGATTCAGGGCTTGTAGTTAATGAAACACCACATCTACATTTTGGCCAACAAAGGTTTCTAATCCAAGCTCAAAATTTAAAAGTAACCAGATGAGGGAGACAGTTTTCGTTTTAGAAAACAAATTAATGTTCTAGTTCATACTAATCCAGTACTTCTCTTTGCCTTTAGAAGACCATCATTTCCCTCAAACAATTTTTCATTATTTCAACCAGTCTCAATTCTTTGCTAGAGAAAATCCTTGCTTCTCCTTTCTATGGTTGCAGAAGACTCATGTTTCTAGTTTTGCTTTTCCCAGTTTTCAGTAGCTTTACTGATATCCAAAATACAACCATATTAAAAGGAAAATACTATAAAAAATACTCACATTTTGAGCATGATGCCCTGAGCAAACCTCCTGCAACCTTCTCTATTCATTTCACCTTATGTGTCAATCATCCCTCTGTCCAATATGTGTGCTTGATGTGCTTGGCCTGCCTGTCAGTCACTCAGTAGCCATCTTGGTTTACCAAATCAACTCTTATATTATCGCAGTATCGTTATCAAATACTAGTTTTCTGCATATGTGAAATTTGGATAGTAAGTTCCCTTTTCTTTAAAATTTCTGCGAGAAGAAAGATGCCTTTCATTACTTACCTGAAGTACTAGGCTCTCAACAAAGAGTTATTGTTTACAGTGTGTTGTTTTAAGCAAAGAGACTCAAGAGTTAAATCTTCACATCGTTAAGGATTTTTTTTCCCCAACCTGAACAGCAGTATAGATGGTCCCATATTATGGAACGTTCTTTATGTTCCTCCCTATTTCTTTTTAGAATATTTCCTTTATTAGATGGAATTAGGCTCCAAATTGGATACAGGGTTACTTATTATCTATACAGGTTCAATGTGGGGGTCACTATATTCAGCTGAGACTTGACAATCAGAAACTAATGAAGGATAAGGATATTCTCAATATCATATTTAGGTAGAGTCAGTTTCGGCCATCACCAGACTTTATGTTGAGGTCATGCCCGCCACAAAGCACCTTGACTCAGTGTGGCCAGGGGCAGTTCTGTCTTACCCAACTACTTCAGAGTGGCCTCCTCCCTTTTTTAACCCATAAATCTCAAATTTATTCCAAACCAAAGTCTTCTCCGACTTTCTTCCTAGCTCCTGTCCATCACTATTAAGTAAATGGAGGCTGTCGTTCTCCCTTTCTGCTTGAGTTTCCAGACACATCACACACAGGTCAGGCTATGCTTTCCAGGGGTTTTTAATGTTGGACCGGTGGTCTCTAGCAGTATCACAGCCCTCTGCTGCCACCTTCTGGTTTCTGACTGCTAAAACAGGGCAACCACCGTGTAGCAAGCAAGTCGCCTGTGAACGCTTGCTAGAATCCCAGAGGCTGAATCTCTTTTTAAATTCAAAGTTCCTTTCCTGTTCTCTGCAGTGATCTCTGGATCTCCTTCCTCCTTTTCTCTAAAATCAGAATTGAGTCACTGCGACAGAGACCCGATAGCCTATACAGCTTAAAAACATTGGCCTTCTCACCCCTTACAAGAAGTTTCTCTGACCCCTCCTCTGAAGATTTCAGTAATTGCGAATGTTGGCACAGGCACCGCTTGAAGCAGTGGGTGGAACGCCCTAAAGTGGGAGGAACACAGAGGGGGTGGCTGTCCCACTACGAAGACCTCACTGCACCCTTGTCCTCGTCACTGTGGAAGGTAGGCATCTGCTAATTGCTGGCCAAACCAGAAGGCAGTTAAATGTAGACAATGGACAAACAACCTAAAAGACCCCTTGCGGGAAGAAGAATTTAAAAAAGAAAAAAAATCAACCAACCTCCTGTAGGAAGAAAAGTGTGGAGCCCCTTGTTGAGACCTTGTGTGTCCCTACACTGCCCTCTGCTGATAAAGCTTGGCTTTCCCCAAGCTGCCAAAGACCACAGGACCCAGAAGCACGTCTTAAATCAGAGCTCAGAACAGTGAATGCCGGGTTCAGATGAGAGGTCGACAGGCACGTGTTCTGGTTCATTTGGGTCGGGTGTGATGAGTTCTGCAAAGTGCACTTGTCTATTAAAGCTTTAAGTCTTTTCCAGTGTTGGTAGGTGTGTGTGTGTGTGTGTGTGTGTGTGTGTGTGTGTGCTGAGACAGGTGGTTACGGGTATCTGTTGATCTTCAGAGGATCGGAGTTCAATTCCCAGCGCCCTCACTTGGGGCTCATGGGGGCCTGTAACTCCAGTTCCAGAACACCCGGTGCCCTCGCCATCTTCTGAATTCTCCAAGCACTGAACCCATGGGCGCAGACACACGTTCACATGACCAAAAGCGAGTCCTTTCGTCCTGTGAACATTGAAAGATCACACACAAGGTTCTTGACAGAATTTCTCTGATATAAATTTCTATATTTTGTCCCCAGGGCAATTCAGGTGAAATGCCCTGGAGAGCAATGTGGTGTTGTCATAACAGCGTATAAGAGAAGCACATCAAACCTGCATGGCATAAGTTATTTTGCTCATCACTAACGGTGTTCAGTCTGATCGTTTCATTTCCATTGCAGTCAATACGGATGCAGCCCACGCCCTTGTACATAGTAGGTAATCAGCTGCATATTTTGAGACAGGGTGCATCACTTTTCAGCAGACATTTGTTCAAAGGTCTTAGTATCTATTAGTGGGTTCAGAGTTGAACACTCTATAGACACCGTTGTGAAAGAGTAGTTTTCTGGGCTCTCATTTATTTTCCAGTGACTTTAAAACGTGAAGACTGCAGGAACTGACTGTGAGGTGACTTAAAGGCACTTTCTGGGAGAAGACAGGCTTCCTTTGGCTCCCCTACCTCCTTCCTCCATGAAGTGCTGCTGCAGTCCCAGGACTAGTTTGTCTGCCTTTCCACCATAACCCTGGTCCCCATATCTATGGGAAAAAAATGTTTTGCTAGTCAGTCTCTCCACCCACGCTCAAGGTGCTTATTACAAATGGATGTCTATGTGGTTGTAACATTTTAATGGATTCCTAGTATCTCGCGATCCAAGAAATTTTAAAGCTATGCTTTTTATTTTGAAAGAATCCAAAACAGCTTGCTTTCCCAACATAGACAGCAAAGTAATGTATCGGTCACTCGCAAACTCATTGGCCTTCCTATATTATCCTTCTGGAGAGTTCTGTTGTAGGCACAGAGTTGGAAACGGGGGAAAGATACCAAGGAGTCTAGGGCCAAATGCTCTAGAGTTCTCGTGTGTGTGTCCAGCAGTTCTTGGTGCTCATACTTGTTTGAAGACAAGAGTTATTTTTATTTTCTTAAAAAAAAACAAACTATATTTTTTCATTATACATACCAATCCAAGTTCCCACTCCCTTCCTCCTATTCCCTCCACTCACCACTCCCTCACCCCCATCCAATCCACAGAAAGGGTAAGGCACATTGCTTTGAGGAGGGTCCAAAGCCCTCCCTACTATATCTTGGCTGAGCAAGGTATCCAACCAAAGAGAATAGGTTCCCAAAAAGCCAGTACAAGCAGTAGGGATAAATCCTGGTGCCACTACTAGTGGCCCCTCAGCCTGCCCCAGCCATTCATCTGTCAACCACAGAGAGACTAGTTTGGACCTAGGCTTGTTCCTTCTCTGTCCAGTTGGAGTTGGTGAGCTCCCATTAGCTCAGGTAGACTGTTTCAGTGGATGTCCCTATGATGGTTTTGACCTCTTTGTCCGTGTTCTCACTGTTGCCACTCTTCAACTGGACTTTGAGATATCAGTCTAGTGTTCCCATGCAGGTCTCTGCCTCTGTTTCCATCAGTTGCTGGATAGAGGTTATATGATGATATTTAAGATATTCATCAGCCTTACTACAGGGCAGGGCCAGTTCTGGCACCCTCTTCTCTAATGCTTAGGGTTTCAGCTGGGGTCATCTTTGTGATTCCTTGGAAATTCTGCTAGCCCCAAAATGGCTCCCTCAATCAAGATATCTCTTTCATTGCTCTCATCCTTCCTCCATCTCGACTATCCCATTCCCTCATGATCTCCTCCCCCTCCTTTTCTCCCCTTGTCTACCTTTTCTGCCCTTCCCCCCGCCACAGCCCCATGCTCCCAGTTTTGTCAGGCAATCTTGTCTATCTCCCCTTTCCAGATAGATCTACATATGTTTTTCTTAGGGTTCACCTTATCACTTAGCTTCTCTAGGATCATGAACTATAGGCTCAATATCCTTTGTTAATAGCTACTCTCCACTTATGAGTGAGTACATACTATATTCATCTTTCTGGGTCTGGATTACCTCATTTAGGAAGGTGTTTTCTAGTTCCATCCATTTGCATGCAAATTTCAATATGTTGTTGTTAGTTGCCGCTGAGTAGTATTCTAATGTGTAAATGTGCCACATTTTCTTTATCCATTCTTTGGTTGAGGAGCATCTAGGTTGTTTCCAGGTTCTGGCTATTACAAATAATGTTGCTATGAACATAGTTAAACAAAAGTCTTTCTAGTATTATTGAGCATCTTTTGGGTATATGCCCAAGAGTATTATTGCTGGGTCTTGAGGTAGGTTGATTCCCAATTTTCTGAGAAACCGCCACACTGATTTCCACAGTGGCTGTACAAGTTTGCATTTCTACCAGAAATGGAGGAGTGCTCCCCTTACGCCACATTCTCTCCAGCATAAACTATCATTGATATTTTTTATCTTAGCCATTCTGACTGTTGTAAAATGGTATCTCAAAGTTTGCATTTCCCTGATGGCTAAGGATGCTAAACATTTCCTTAAGTGTCTTCCAGCCATTTGAGATTCTTCTGTTGAAAATTCTCTGTTTAGTTCTGTACCCCAATTTTTAATTGGGTTATTTGAAATTTTGATGTCTAATTTCAGGAGTTATTTATATGTTTTGGAGATTAGTCCTTTATCTGATGTGGGATTGGTGAAGATCTTTCCCCATTCAGCAGGCTGCATTATTGATTATGTCCTTTGCTTTACAGAAGCTTCTCAGTTTCAGGAGGTCTCATTTATTTATTATTGCTCTCAGTGTCTGTGATACTAGGATTATATTTAGGAAGTAGTCTCCTGTGCCCATGGATTGAAGGCTATTTGCCACTTTCTCTTCTATCAGGTTCAGTGTGATCAGATATATATTGAGGTCTTCAATTCATTTGGACTTGAGTTTTGCACATGGGGATAGATATGAACTTACTTTCATTCTTCTGCATGTTGACATCCAGTTATGCCAGCACCATTTGTTGAAGATGCTTTCTTTTTTTCCATTTTATACTTTCAGTTTCTTTGTCAAAAATCAACTGTTCATAGGTGTGTGGATTAATATCTGGGTCTTTGATTCGATTCCAGTGGTCAACCTCTCTGTTTTTATGCCAATACTAAGCAGTTTTCATTATTGTATCTCAATATTAGAGTTTGAAGTCAGGGATGATGATGCCTCCGGAAGTTCCTTTATTGTATAGGATTGTTTTGGCTATCCTGGGTTTTTTTGTTTTTCCATGTGAAGTTGATTATTGTTCTTTCAAGGTCTGTGAAGAATTGTGTTGGGATTTTGATGGGTATTGTATTGAATCTATAGACTGCTTTTGGTAGGATTGCCATTTTTATTATGTTGATCTTACCTATCCAAGAACATGAGAGATCTGTTCATTTTCTGGTATCTTCTTCAATTTCTTTTTTCAAAGACTTAAAGGTCTTATCAAATAGGTCTTTTATTTCTTTGTTAGTATCAACTCAAGGTCTTTTGTATAATTTGTGGCTATTGTGAAAGGTAATGTTTCTCTGATTTCGTTCTCAGCCTTTTTATCATTTGTATATAGGAGGGCTATTGATTTTTTTTAGTTGACCTTGTATCGTGCCACATTACTGAAGGTGTTTATCAGCTGTAGGAGTTCTTTGATAGAGTTTTGGGGGTCACTTATATATACTATCATATCATCGGCAAATAATGAAGTATTGACTTCTTACTTTCCAATTTGAATCCACGTGATCTCCTTTTGTTGTCCTATTGCTATAGCCAGAACTTCAAGAACTATGTTGAATAGATATGGGGAGAGCCTTATCTTGTTCCAGATTTTAGTGGAATCACTTTGAGCTTCTCTCCATTTAATTTGATCTTGGCTGTCAGCTTGCTGTATATTGCATTTATTGTATTTAGGTATGTTCCTTGTATCCCTGATCTCTCCAAGACCTTTATCATGAAGGGGTGTTGGATTTTGTTGAATGCTTTTTCAGCATCTAATGAGATGACCATATGTTTTTTTCTTTCAGTTTATTTATATGACAGATTAAATTGGTAGATTTTTCATATGTTAAACCATCCCTGCATCACTGGGATGAAGTTGACTTGAATATGGTGGATTTTTGTGATGTTTTCTTGGATTATGTTTGTCAGTAATTTATTATTTTTGTATCTATGTTCATGAGTGTGATTGGTCTGTAATTTTCTCTCTTGGTTGAGTCTTTGTGCAGTTTTGATATCAGGATAACTGTAGCCTCATAAATAGAGTTTGACAATGTTTCTTCTGTTTCTATTATGTGGAACACTGTGAAAGTTTGAGGATTCTTCTTGGAAGTTCTGGTAGAATTCTGCACTAAAACCATCCAGCCCTGGGCTTTTTGTTGTTGTTGTTGTTGTTGTTGTTGGGAGGCTTTTGATGACAACTTCTATTTCTTGCAGTTTATAGGTCTATGTAAACTGTTCACCTAGTCTTGATTCAATTTTGGTATATGGTATCTACCAAAAAATTGTCCTTTTCTTTTATATTTTCCAATTTTGTGGAGTGCAGGATTTTGTAGTATTATCTAATGAATCTCTGGATTGCCTCAATGTTGTTGTTGTGCCCCTTTTTCATTTCTGACTTTGTTAATTTGGATATTTTCTCTGTCTTTTGATTGTTTGGATAAGGGTTTGTCTATCTTGTTGATTTTCTCAAAGAACAAGCTCTTTGTTTCTTTGACTCTTTGTATTTTTTTGTTCCTATTTTATTCATTTCAGCCCTCAATTTGATTATTCCCTGTCTTCTACTTTTCCTGGGTGAGTCTGCTTCTTTTTGTTCTAGTGCTTTCAGGTGTGCTGTTAAGTCTCTAGTGTAAGCTTTCTCTGTTTTCTCTATGTGGGCACTTAATGCTATGAACTTTCCTCTTAGCAATGCTTTCATAGTGTCCCATAGGTATGAGTAGGTTGTGCCTTCATTTCCATTGAATTCTAGGAAGTCTTTAATTTCTGTCTTTATTTCTTCCCTGATGTAACGGTGGTTCAATAATTCAATTTCCATGAGTTTGTATGCTTTCTGCGAGTTAAATTCTAACTGTTAAATTCTAACGCTAGACCATGGTGATCCAATAAGAAGGGTGTTACTCCAATTTTTTTTTTAATCTGTGGAGGTTTACTTTGATACCAAGTATGTGCTCAATTTTAGAGAAGATTCCATGAGGTGCTGAGAAGAAGGTATATCCTTTTGTGTTTGGGTGGGATGTTCTATAGATGTCTGTTAAGTCCATTTAAGTCATGACATCTGTTAGTTCTCATATTTCTCTGTTAAGTTTCTGTCTGGTTGACCTGTTCATTGGAAAGAGTGTGGTATTGAAGTCTCCTACTATTAGTGTGAGGAGTTTGATGTATGATTTAAGCTTTAGTAATGTTTCTTTTACATATGTGGGTGCCCTTGTATTAGGGGCATAGATGTTCAGGATTGAGACTTCATCTTGATAGATTGTTCCTGTTATGAGTATAAAGTGTCCTTCTCCATCTCTTCTGACTGATTTTAGTTTGAAGTGTACTTTGTTATATATTAGGATAACTATACCTGCTTGTTTCTTCGGTCCATTTGATTGGGAAATCTTTTCCCAACCCTTTACTCTGAGGTAATGTCTGTCTTTGAGGTTGAGGTGTGTGTCTTGTCTACAGCAGAAGGCTGAATCTTGTTTCTGTATCCATTCTCTTAGCCTGTGTCTTTTTTATAGGTGGATTGAATCCATTGATATTAAGAGATATTAATAACCAGTGGTTGTTAATTCCTGTTATTTTTCGGTGGTAGTGTGTGTGTGTTTCTCTTCTTTGGGTTTTGCTGATGGAAGTTTATCTGTTACCTGTGTTTTTGTGGGTATGTTAACTTCCTTAGGGTGGGGTTTTTCTTATAGTAATTTCTAAGGGCTAGGTTTGTGGATACGTATTGTTTAAATTTGTTATTGTCATGGAATATTTTGTTTCCTTCATTGATGGTGATTGAAAGCTTTGCTGGGTATAGTAGTCTAGACTTGCATCCATGGTCTCTTAGTGTCTGCAGCATATCAGTCCAGGACCAGTCTTTCATGGTTTCCATTGAGAAGTCAAGTATAATTCTGATAGGTCTGCCTTTATATATTACTTGACCTTTTTCCTTTGCAGCTTTTAATATTTTTCTATATTATATACATTTTCCATTTTGATTATTATATGGCAAAAGGATTTTTTTGGTCCAGTCTATTTGGTGTTCTGTCAACTTCTTATACCTTCTTAGGAAAATCCTTCTTTAGGTTGGGAAAGTTTTCTTATTTGATTTTATTGAATGTATTTTCTGTGCTTTTGAGCTGGAGTTCTTCTCCTTCTTCTATTCCCTATTATTCTTAAGTTTGGTCTTTTCATAGTGTCCCAGATTTCCTGAATGTTTTGTGTTAAGAATTTGTTCGATTTAGTTTTTTTTTTTGACTGATGAGTCTATTACCCCTATAGTATCTACAACACCTGAGACTCTCTCTTCCATCTCTTGTATCCTGTCGGTTATGCTTGCCTCTATAGTTCCTGTTTACTCGGATTTCCTGTATCCAGAATTCCCTCAGTTTGTGTTTTCTTTATTGCCTCTACTTCAGTCTTCAAGTCTTAAGCTGTTTGAACTGTTTGTTTCTCCTGTGTGATTGTTCTTTTATTGGTTCTCTTGTATTTCTTTGAGAGATGTATTGATTTCTTCCCTTTTTGCCTTTTCCTCAATTTCTTTAAGGGAGTTTTTCATTTTCTCTTTAAAGGTCTTCACCATCTTCATCAAGTTACATTTAAAATTATTTTCTTCTACTTCTTCTAAGTGAGGATGATCAAGTCTTTCTTTGTATGACCACTGGGTTCTGGTGTTACCATGCAGCTTTTTAGGTTGCTAGATAAATTTTGCATTGGTGCCTACCCATCTCTTCCTACTATTGCAGTGTCTTTGTGTCTTGGTCCAGTCCTTGCAGTGGCTGTCTGTGTCTTTGGGTACTGTACTTGGTCTGGTCTGTATTGTCAATATCTGTGTCTCAGGAGGCCACTGAGGTCTCTCTTAGTCTGCTCTCTTGGTCCCCTCTGTGCAGTCACAGCCTGTGCTTTAGAGTTCCTCTCTTGGTCTTCTCAGTGTAATTGTAGCTTGTGTTTCAGCATTCCTCTGAGGTTGCAGGGGAAGTGGAGTGGGATTGAAAAGTTTGTGGGTGGAGCTTGACTTGTAGCTTTCAGGGTCTGATGGATGGGGTTGGTGTTGGAGCTACCTACCTGCAGGAAACTCCCCTGCTGTCTGGCTATAGAAGCCAAGGCAGATGGGGTAGGGTCTAGGGTTTTGCCCACTATGGAGGGTCTAGAGAGTGTGGTGTCCTGCTGGGTGGCTGGTCACTCACCTCTTCGTCCTCTCTGTTTTGTAGTAAGCTATGTTTCAGAGTTCCACTGAGGTTGCAGGAGGATAGGTGAGTTTTCTGATGACTAGAATTACATGGCTTCCCAGACCTCAGTTTTCTCATCATCGAAAGTACACAATAGCAGCTAGTATATTTCAGGTTTTGAAAGTCCCGTCAAGGACCCTTTGGTAAAAGCTTGGTCTCCAAGATGGTATATATGGGGTCGTAGGGATATCAAGAGATAGGACATAGTAGTTTTTTGTGTCACTCAAAGGGGCACCCTCCAAGGGGACTGTGGATTCTGGTGTCTCTGTTTGCTTCCTGACCATAAAGTGTATGCTTCAATCAAACCCAAGTTCCTGCCATAAAGTTCCTACTTGCCCTTTCCCAAGAGCCTGGGGTACATTGATAATTGGCTAGAGCTCTGAGATCAGGGCAGAACTGGCCCTCTCCTCATAATTGACCTTCTCAAGCTTTTGTTAAGACAGAAGGCTGACAAGCCATAGCTATGTCGCTAAAAAGCTATGAAGATAAGTCTGTACACACATATAGAATACACACAGAGACATATACACAAACACATAAGAACTTCCATCTGCCATAAACCATGCCAGTGGACCTCCAGCTTCTCACTCTACACCACTGGTTCTCAATGACCCTTTCATTGGGATCACATATCAGATATCCTGTGTATCAGATATTTAAATTACAATACATAACAGTAGCAAAATTACAGTTATGTAGTAGCAATGAAAATTTTATGGTGGGGGGTCATCACAACATGAGGTTGCAGTTTAGGAAGGTTGAGAACCACTGCTCTACACAGTTCCAGTGCGCACAAGTTTTAGTAAACTTCCAGTCACTCAATTAAGCCAGGATTTTGTGCAAAAAAACATGTAAAGGGGTAGGATACAGCGCATCCTCAAAAATTATACCTAATAAATATTAAAACAACAAAGCATTTCACAAATGCTGCAGCTCTCTGCCATCCTCCAGCTCCTGCCTTTGAATCTTCCCAGTGATGGTGCAATAAGAGTTTGAATAAGCTGGACTTGGTTTTAATTCAGGCTCTTAATATATTTTAAACCTGTGTTCATTGCCTCCTGGTTCTTACCTTAGCAGCTGCATGATTCATGCTGTGTAATTACAAGAGGACCTCAGCAGAGCTCAGAACTTTGAGGCATGTTTTGTTTCATAGCCTACTATGGGGTAACATGCAAACTGACACCTCTTCACCCCAAGTCTCAGCTCCAGCTCTCTGCAGCCTCTAGCATAGGCTCACGAACCACATAATTCCAAGGCAGATTCTTGCCAAGAGAGTGTGGTAAGGCTGACTCCTGAAAAGAGGGCGAGAGAGAGTTGGTGACTCTACATGAACCTGCCTGTCACTCTGTGGGGCCCTAAGAATCTAGAAGTCATTAGAAGGCCAGGCCACTAAGATCAAGTCCCTTAGAACCTTAGAACCACCGGGTTGTCTGAATTAGCATTCCAATTCAGCTTGCTATGGGCAAAGCCTTTGAGTGGGGAAGCTGCCAGCTTTGTGTTTGGAAAATTTAACTATTTGTCTCAATTTTCTGATATGAAAAACAAGAAAAACCAGGTAAGAGTTGCCACTTTATTTATTTATTTAATTTATTTAATTATGAAGCTAAAGTAAGATGAGTGCACACACAGTAGGCATATTCCTATTTAAGCTCTCTTCATAGCTCCAGTGAGATTTTCCTATTGAGTGCACTATTTCTGCATCCCACTCCTTTGTGATACCCTATAGTCTGATCATCAAAGGATTCTCTTGTCTCATTTGTCTTTTGTGTCCTTTTGAAGGACAGTAGCAGTCCCCCTAGGAAGCATCCGGCCTCTAGGTTATTGTGAGGTGGCCTGTGGTCCAGTTATTTATTATTATTATTATTATTATTATTAGTAGTAGTAGTAGTAGTAGTAGTAGTAGTAGTAGTAGTAGTAGTAGTAGTAGTAGTAGTATTGTGTAAAAAGAATGAAGGCCCAGAAAGCCCTTAGGCTTTTTTGTTGTTTCTCAGTTGTTGTGTGATTTTTCTTTGCAAACTTCTATATCTATTTTGAATCTGGAGAGCAGCCTGAAGGTAGAGTGACTCCTCTCTCAGATACAGGACAAGGCAGAAGGACCTAGAGAGGTGCACGTGTGTATATGTGCAGTCCTCCAGTGTTGGGCTGTGTCACATGGAATAATTGAGACCATTACCCAGGAAACAAAGCAAAACTGCTTCCTTTTTCTTTTGAATACTGTCTTTTGAAGAATTTTTTTTTTGAAAAATAAAGAAATTTCTCTAATCAAGTGGAGGATCTAATCATACTGTGCAAGCATCACACCTGATTGTTTTCCTTTCAACATTCAAAGTGTTTATTCTGGAAAGTAATATTAAAGGGAATTAATTGTTTTCTGGACGGCAGGAATGAATGAGTCAAGGACAGTCTAGATTTTTCTCTTTGTTTTTGTTTTTTGTTTTTTTTAAGTTTAGGATTGTAAGATATAACCTATATGAATCCTGAGTCCTGCTCTTTTCTGGTATTTAATTTAAATGTTTTACCTCAAAGAATATCAAGGCCTTTAAAAAAGCAATTATAATATGCAAATCTTAGTGACTACTTTGCTTTTAATCTTGATACAAGTAAACTCTATCTTATATTAGTAACTGCTGCTAAAAGTTATTTCTAAATATCCTGTGAATAAAGTCTCTGTTTGACAACGTCTGTGACACACAGGGTAGAGAGGAGTTCCTGAAGAAGCTCACACGCGCTCACATGACTGCTGGGATGGAGATTATGGTAATACTAATTTGGCTTCTGCATTTCCTTCTTCTTTTAATTTGCATTTTACTTAGCATTTTAAATTTGCCTGTAATGAGGCATCTTTTGTCACTGCTTGGTTTGCAAGCCAGCACTTTTCTCTCCTTAGCTGATGACAGTTGGCCTCTGTGTACAACTAGACTGTCTGATCATGCATAAAGAAACTGACCTCCCATGCACATATCTCATTTTGTGGCTTAATGGGAATTTCTGCCAGTCTAGGGAAAGGGCAGTGGCTCTTATTCCTAACTGTCTAACTCTTTAGTTTGCTTTCTGATGATGTTATGTTTTCTTTACTTTTAGTGTCTCTCACAGGGATTTCTTTATTTAACCCTCAAAAAAAATGTGCTATGATATTTCTATATAAAGGCTTTGAAATGGAAGTATGACTGCTAGCCAAACCAAGTTCAGTTTTTCAATCTTGCTTATCCCTTGGGACCAAGCTTTGATATTCTGACCTATTCCAGAATGCTTCCCCTTAGAAATATTTATATAAGAGTTGTGATTGTCATGATCAGAAAATTAAAATCACAAGTAAAAAAAATCCATATTCATGTGATGAGTCATTTTTAGCATCCTTAATCTAACTCTATAAAGCAAAGACAAATTTGGGAATGTCTTCTGTGCCTTTTTATTGATATTTTTTCTTTTGGATGTATCTTTCTTGTCGATATTTTCTCAATATTTCCATAGTTAGACAAGTCATTTTGCCTAATAGTTTCTCATGCCTGTCTTGCTCCTTGCTCACTTTTGTCTTCCATTTCAAGAATTAGATGCGGTCTAGCGTGTGTCACAGTGTACTCTTGGTCTTTGTTGTCTATTTGATTTTTCCCTCACGTTTGTTCAACAGCTGCATGCTGTTTAAAATACCGCGGTCTCACCTCTTACTTTTCCGTGAGGGACTGTAGTCTTTGATTTTAATAACAACAACACTAAATTTGTCTTAATAAATACATGTGTCATTAACACCGAATGAATGATTTGCAATCTTGGCTGGCAGAAAAGGTTATATTCCATTGAAGAAACTCAGTTCATGGAGATGCAGGAGTTTATAAGAAGAAAATCCCTCTATGCTACGGCTCTATCAGAAGTCGAGCTGCCACTGCGTCAGATAGAAGCAGATGCTGTACGAATCAGAATTCTCCACGGTCAACATGCGGAAGTAAGCATTCGCAATAATTCAGGACATGGGCAGTAATTCCCAATTAATTTTCAGGGATATTTAGGTTACCAAGCAATGTATGTGAAAATATTATATAGAAATTTGTGGTTTCTTATTGTGAAATCACAAACCCTCCAAGTTGTTCTTTCCTGGCCATGCCATTGATTCACTGAAGAACTCTACAACCCTATAGCTTGCCTTACATGACACTAGGGCAACCTGTCCTGAACTGAGTGACCAAGGACTTGCCTGGTGAGACTGCCCAGCAAGAGCACTCAGCTCAGTCTCTATTGCTTCTGAATGGGATGCTAAGCACTATGTTGACTCGAATATAAAATAGGAGGCACCTTGACATTTTCTAGGTAAGTTTTTGGTGAAAGTTAAGACAGCTAGGGTGAAAAATAAAGCTAATGTGAGTAAAATATTTTCAAAACTACACATTTCTGTCAGTAACTGATATTACTGGCCCTTCCCCCCCAAAAAATCATGGACAAATATGTGTGCATCCCGTCATTTGTCTTTCAGAGACGTGGAGGGCGTGTCAGTAGAGATCCATTCTTGTCTCCCCCTGTGTGGAGGACACACATTTACTTGGGCCATTTGGCAACACTGTAGGGCTTTTTTAAAATACTTTTTGCAAATGATTGTGTGACTTTGGTTATTAATAATTTTCAAAATGCCTTTGTTTCTAAACAGTGAGCTGCAAGGAATGACTTCTAAAATTTTATTTTTTGACTTTCAAAGTTTTGCATTATAAACCACAGAAAAATGGAGCCTAACCAAGTTGAGCAAGTGGGATATTTTTAAATGGACTCCTTACATACACATAACAGTACTAAACCTAGGAGGGTAACTGGTTTTAATAATGACTCCTTCTAACATTAATGAGTGGGGATTTATTAATTATATTAAGCATCTCAGTGTCAACAATTGATGACATTTGTTTCCCCTTTATATTCTAATAGTCTAGTTTTATATGTTCTTGTTGTTTACCAATCATTTCTTATTTTATGTTTTAAAAACTAATAAATTTTAAGAACTAGCACTTAGCACAAATTCTGGGAAAGTATAAGCTTTTGTACATTTTCTTTTTGATAATGGTTTTTGATCATTTGTGTTTAGAGCTTCAATTTTAGCTGAAACATTTTGAATATTATAATGAAATATTTTAATTTCTATGGATGTTCATCATGTTTGCTTATATATTTAAAACAGATTAGACCTTCCATGACTTAGATAACTCAAACAATGTATTGGGAAGAGAGGTGCCACAGTTCAGAACTCACAGGCTGTATACCATTCCTTTCATACATTAAAATAAAAATTGTGATTATTAAGATAATCACTACGTACTATTTATCTGAATCAGGGCAATTGAATCATAAATGTTATGTGACTTAAAATCTGAATGTCCTCTAGATGCTTAAAGAGATACGGGGGAAGAAAGATTTTGTAAAATGGAAAGTAGAGGCAACAAAGAAATCGCTACGAAGAAAGAACAAGAAAAGTCGTAAGGAACTCACACAATCTGAGGTGAAAATTAAATTTTCAACTTATAATTTCTTATGCCAATGAAAACTTATCAGGCAAATATAATTGTGAAGTGATGCCTTGTGTTAGAATTGCTCTCACTAAATGGTCTCTGCACACACATCTCTCTCACACACACACACACATGCACACACACACACACACACACACACACACACACACACACACACTGCAGCTGTCCATCCTGTCTTTCCCACTGCTCTAGTCTATAAGGCACATATCCTTTAACAGGAAAACAATCCAGAGCAACCCAAAATTCACGCTGGGTTTACGTAGAAATCTGCTGCTGTCTTGGCTCTCACACTGATCTCTACGTGGAGCTTCTAGGAAGCAGTGAGGCAAAAGAAAGATGAATGGAGAAAGGAAAGCAAGGCCCATAAGAAAGAGAAGAACATTGGTACCCTCCCATCATTCTACTCTGGAAAGGGTCTCTGTTGTTGGGGTGTTTGTTGGAGGAACTCGGTGAGCCAGCAAGGTCCTGAGGGCTCCACCCTTGTGACTGGGACAGATGCCTTTTAAATGCCATCCCAGGGGCCAAGCTCACTCCTTTTCCTATGTGAGGACACAGCAAGAAGATAGCATCTTTGCAAAAGAATGAGCCCTGAGCAGGCACCTGTTGTAGGAGAAGTGAGGGCCTGCTTTTCATCCTGGCCGCCCAGCTAACTTACACCCAAAATAACAACAAAGAAATTGTATTCATTTAAACACTGCCTAGCCCATTAGTTCTAGCCTCCAACTGACTAACTCTCACATCTTGATTTAACCCATTTCTAATAATCTGTGTAGCACCATGAGGTCGTGCCTTACCGAGAAAGATTCTAATCAGCGTCAGTCTCAGGCAGGAGCTTCATGGTGTCTCTCTCTCTCACTCTTCTTCCCGGCATTCTGTTCAGTCTACTCTGCCTACCTAAGTGCTGCCGTATCAAAAGGTCAAGGCAGTTTCTTTCTTCAACCAATGAAAGCAACACATAGGCAGAAGAACCTCCTACAGGCACCAAACCTGCTTGCCTTCTATTTCTGAACGTCTCAGTCTGTTGAATGTGCACTGTTTATACACCACCCATTTCACTTGTTTTACTACCCTGACGTGGGTGACCTGAAATAGGAAGAGAGGAAAAAGGAGGGGAGCCAGAGAGAGGAAGGAAGGGAGAGAGAAGAGAAGGAAAG
Organism: Myodes glareolus; assembly: GCF_982192425.1. NCBI lineage: Eukaryota > Metazoa > Chordata > Mammalia > Rodentia > Cricetidae > Myodes > Myodes glareolus. The sequence goes on from NC_142038.1 coordinate 65,139,428, forward strand.
GGAAGAGAGGGGAAGGGCAACAGAAGGTTTCAGCTCGAAATATAGTAATCTGATTTTCTTTAATTCACAAAGTCATCATTTATCAGAAATATGCTTATTGAATAGAAAGTTTATTCAGATAAATCCTCAACCATTAAGAAAAAATAGTATAACAATGATGTATAATTTAACAATATGGGTTATTATTTTTAAAAGATTAAGATTTATTTAAAATATATAATTTAGAATTTTTAATTTACTAGGAAATTGTTGGTTTTAGAGAGAATCTTTATTCTGATAGCTAAAGCCATTTTTTTCCCCATTCCTCTTGTTTTGGTCATACAAAGACTTAAGTTTAGTCTGCTTTGGCCAACAATATGGTAATACTCTACTCTGTATTGCCAGCATAAACATGTTAATCCTGTTTTATTCAGTGGTGATAAAAAGGTTTCTTAATTTTACAACCCTTTATTAGAGGCCAACTAACCTAAGAGACACTTCAGCATAGATTTAATTTCCTGGACTCACACCAGGAAGTTGTGCTGACAAAATGCGGTTTTGTGTTGTTTGAAAGATGAGAGAGCATCTATGCTTAGCTGACACGCCACACACACCCCTCAAGGGTCATCCTGTGCGGGTGCGAACCAGAGTTATGCGCGGGTGCCCTGAGACAGAAAGTTTATGTATTTTAGGACATGTGGCAGCCTGACAAACGACGTGAGTGGGCGATCAGAGAGCAAAGATGTGATGCTAAACTTAGGAAGCTTGTCTGGTGACGTTAGGGCACATGCTGACACCATGGCCTGCCGTTCTGAGAAATCGTTGCTCTTTTATTGTCTGCACAGCCCTGTCATGACGACGTCAACCTTGTCCCCTGTCACTGCTCTTCTAATGTCTGTGTAGCCTGTGTGGCCATGACTCTAACTTCCAAAGTGTTGAAGAGAAATCTTTGAAACTTTTTTTTTTAGGGAAAACGTTCACTGATTCATCAGGAAATAGAGCAAACTAAAAGTAAAACAATTATTCTCAATGAAAAAAGCAAAGAACTGAATAAGGAGATAAAAGCAATGAAACTGGAAAAAATACATTATGAAGATAAACTTGAAAAGCTGAAGTAAGTTTTGCAAAATAATAGTCATACTTACTCTATGATTAATAAAATCAGATTTTTATATTAAAATATGTTCTTAAGATGGTTCATATTTTCTCCTCAGAATTTTTCTGAAGTATGTGATAAAATATAATTTTAACCATTTTTTATTTATATGTGTATAATTACAAGTTGTTTTTCTTCTTTATCTCTCTCCTGGGTTTATTTTTATTTGAATCACTGGTGATATTTCTCCCTTTTCACATATGTGAGCTTCTCTCTGTTATTAATAATATCTTTCATTAATTCAACACATTGTTAGTATTTGTGAGCCATGTTTAATATTTTATGGTTTCGCCCTAACCTTGCAGGTTACAGTTTTGAGGGAAGAATTTAGAAACAAACATTCTATAGACTCTATCAACTTTTCACATCTCCCTTCTTCAGTGGCCCCTTCATGAGCACACCTCACCTGAAAAGGGTTCTTGACTCCTAGACAGTGCTCTCAGGCCCACGGGGTGTCCATGTGTCCTCATGTGGAAATCGTACTCTCATCCTGTATTCATGTTGACTCTGTTTCCTCTTTTGTTAAACATTATAAAATAGGTTTGCATAATGATTAGAGGGTAACTCACAGATCCCATTAGGATGATGGCTTAACAGGGAACAAAAATATTAGCACATTCAACACATGGCAATTAATTTGATAAAAAAACAAAAGTGGACCTGCCCTACTACAGGTGAGCCTCTGCCCTCCACACCAAAGCCTGCACTCATGCCCATGGACATCACACTCCACATACTCATGCACACACATGCATAAAATATAAGCAAAAAGCAGCTATGTGTAGCTAGAAACAAGATACTCTCTAGTGGACTTAAGTCAGTTCACCTTAGAGGGCTATAGTGATCATGGTATGTCGTGGTATATTATTTGTATTTTGATAAATAAATCTTACCTGCAGACCAGAGGCAAAGATAAAGCCACTAGAGGTCAGGCAACAATGACACACATCTTTAATTCCAGAATTTGCTGGGAGACAGAGTCAGATGGACCTCTGTGAGTTCAAAGCGTGTGTGTGTGTGTGTGTGTGTGTGTGTGTATAAATACACACACACATATATATATAATGTATATGATTTAATATATAAACCTAACTCTAATACCAATCTGGATGCCAAAGTTTATATATATAAACATATAAAACATGTGTATATGTAATATATATAATTATATATATATTATATAGTCAAATTACATATAATATAGTTAGTAATATATAATATACAGTCAAATTATATATAATTATATATATATAACTTGACCACATGATTATAGTTTTGATTATTATTATATTATAACTATAACTATATATAAGCATAACTATATAAAACTATAACTATATATATTGTAACTATAGTTAATATTATTATATTATAACTATAATTCTTGCCTGATAACTGTTTTATATATGTAATTTTACTATGTTAAAGTTAAAACCTTCCTTTTTATTTAGACAGAAAGGAGAGATAGTGTGGGATGCGCTTCTGTATCTGTGCTGCTTTTACTGGTTGATGAATAAAGCTGTTTGGGCCAATGGTTTAGCAGAGTATTCAGGTGGGAAATCTGAACGAGACAAAGAGAGAGTGTAGACAGAGTTGAGCACAGGACAGCCAGCAGCCGAGGAAACATGACATGGAGAAAATGAGGTGACTCCACAGTCACATGGCAATACATAGAGACATAGAAATGAATTAACTAAGATGTAAGAGATAACTAGAAATGTGCCTGAGCCATCAGCCAAATAGTCTGGTAATTAATATAGTTTCTGTGTAATTACCGGTCTGGGCAGCCCAGAAACAAAAGTGCAGTCTCTGTTTACAATGGTCATATGGCTATTATCTGCAAAAGACTAATTTATCTTGGTCATATCATATAAAAAGCAAGGAAAAGCCAGGTGGTGGTGGTGGCGCACACCTTTAATCCCAGCTCTAAGGTGGCAGAGGCAGGCGGATCTCTGTGGGTTAGGGCCCAGTCTGGTCTACAAAGTGAGTTAAAATCAGAATTGTTACACAGAGAAGCCTGTCTCAAAAAAGAAAAAGAGAGAGAGAGATGGAGGGAGGGAGGGAGGAAGGGAGGGAGGGAGGGAGGGAGGGAGGGAGGGAAGAAGAGAGGGAGGGAGGGAGGGAGGGAGGGAGTAAGGAAACACAGTGTTTAAATTATTAAACACCAGAAAGAATATTTTATAGGTCTAAAAGGTATAAACTTAGACTTATACAAATTGCACTAGATTTATAAAGACCTGAGATGGGCTACAAATCCTCCTCAACCTTCTTATTGGGTGCCGTGCACCCCTATGACAGAATACCTGACTAAAGTCCAGGGACCCTCTCTGTAGTGTTGCTTCCATGTTCTGATCACAGTTCACACTGGCAATAGCCTCTTAAGCGTGTTTATTGTTGACGCTATTGTCTTACTAACTTCTTGACGTTTTTTAGAGACTAGTATTTTTCTTCTGTAAGCCCTGAGTTCACATGTGAAACTCCTTCCACACAGCGAAGAGTTCTTCAGGCTGAGATTTGACAGAGAACACACGCAGGCTGTGTTTGACCATCTCGTGCAGGAGAAGCAGCACTGTGAAGAGAGGATCTTTGAGGAGGACAGGCGATTCCGAAAGCTTGTGGACATAAGAAAGAGCACCCTGGCCGATATACGGGTGAGTCCTACATGAACACAAGAGAAATACGGCATAGCCAAACACGCTGCACATTCTTCATTTGGGGCTGGTGTGATAGCGCTACTTAGGTTTTAAAAGTGATTGTGTTCGTGCAATAACCCTGTGACTTTCAATTTTCTTTCTGGAGTAGTCCTTGCGTGTTCACGCGGGGCATCGGACTTTCAATGCATTCTCTGTGGACTCTGACTTTTCTGTTCCTCGCTTTATTTTCCAAGCCTACTGAAGTAAGAATGTAGGTTGTGTTCTTTCAGTGGAGAGATAGGATGATGGTGCTGCTTTATTTCCATGCAAACATTGTTTGAATATTATTCAAACTATATAAAGCTAAATATATTATTAATTTTTATATTGATTCTAACTAAACACATGCATTATACTATCCCCTTTTACAATTTACAATGGTTTTTGTTATATATCATTGCAGTAAGCTAGTAAGAGTTTAAAAATGTGTTGAAATTTCAATTTTTTCATTGTACAATGCACAGTTCTCCTGAAAACAAAAGTTATATTTATTAAAACTAACTTTTGCCCAATTAAATAAGATATGTGCAATATTTTATAATAACTTTTATCAGCTTATTTAATCCTACTATTTTATACTTATATATTATATTATAATATATACACTTATTTCAATTTCCTTCTGTTCTTTTATAAGGCAAAGCAAGCTTTAGTAAATTTCTTAAAAATTGGCTCAAATGTACCTCACAGGAGCGCTCATAGTGGTTCTGAGTCATTCATTATTAGATAATTTTTAAATTAATAATAGTTTTGTAAATAGTGGTGGTAAGTAACAGTCTTTTACGTGAATGTGGCTTGGCTACTGAAAAGTTTTCTTCTTCCTTCCTTAAAAATGAGAGTGGTTGGCGCCATCTAGTGGCGATAAACGATGCCTCCTCCCTAGTCGAGGGATTCTGAGAACTCCCGAGTTTAAGTCTCAGGCCTGTGACCATGAGGACTCAAAAGCTGAGACTAAAAAGCAGCTCTCACTACAAGACTTTGTCATTTGCTTCCTCAAGCACTGTCCCTCGCCCCTGTGTTACTGAAACTGTAGCATCACTTCTCTGAGTTCAATCACATTTCACAGTTCTGGTGCTGAGCACACCTTGGAATATCAGCAATCACTCCTTGACCGGCACTTCAGCATTTCAGTGAAACAATTATCAGTGAAATGCCAAAAGAACAGTCACCAGGAGAGAGATGGAGAAAACAATACCTGACCTAACCAGCCGCTAGCTTACAGAGATTTGCCGTTCTTTCTACCAAAAATCAAGTCAGTGCCTTTCTACCCAAAAATCTCCAGCCCCACAGCCCCCTTAGGAGCATGAGTTTGCTCAACGATGGTCTCCATTTTAACCCATTTGATTGACTCACAGGTACTTGTTTGTGGTCAGTTGACCTCTTTTTGTATTAAGGCAGCTATTTTTTCTTTCCTGTGTCTCAAAAGCTCAGAGCTCAGGGAGGAAGTCAATGAACACTTGGGTCATGAATGGATGGGTAGATATTTACAGCCATGCAAGGATGGTTGAGGGCTGTCTGCTTTGATAAGTTTGCTGGCCGCATGCAGGCATGACAGTAGCAAGAAGCAGGAGTTCTTTCAGACTGCACCGCTCTGATAGTCCAGATGTGTCCGAGAACACTCCTGCTGTTTTCTGGTACCATTCTCTCACCCTCCTGCTCCTCCTCTGCTCCCACTCCTGATCCTTTCTGTCCTCCATCATATCTGAAATGTTTGCCACCCTCTCTATCCCCTTGAGTGAAATAGCTACGTCTTCTATTGTTTCTAACCTAAAGGATTCTTTGATATACCTCAATAATGCTCATTAGGAACCTGACTATACGAAGTTGACTCTTAATCTGCTTCTTGGATAGATTTATCCAAATGGCTTGCCATATGTGACCCAAAGCATAGAGTTCAACTGTGGGATAAGAACATTTAAGGTTCACTGGTTACTAAGTCTCCACATTAAGGATGCTCTTTGTGTGTGACTGACATTAGGTTTCTGGCAGTGAACAGTGTGGAAATGCAATATGGTTCCTTTTCTCCCAGTGGCTATGATGTCATTCCTCTTTAGAAACAGTAAGTTCATAAATGTCTCTACAAGGCACTCCATGACAGGAAATGTTGCATGAAAGCTAAATTTGGTGTTATTGATCTAGACTGTCCCCTTTGGGCAGAAAAAAATTGATCACAATTATAGATCACCTGTAGATGTTGTTTAAAAATTAACTATAATATCTTCTGTAGCATTGGTTGATGATGTAAAACACAGCAGCACAGAGTTAAAGATGTGAGCAACCATTAACAGGGCTCAAGATTACATTCTACTCTGTGTTCTCTTGGCAGCCCAGACTTTTTCCTTGGCAAAACTTCTCTCTGGGGGTTTTGTTTTTATTGTTGTTGTTTATTCATTTGTTGTTTCCTGCATTCAATTGGTGTGGGAGGTCCTTCTGTTTGTGTGTTGCTTTCATTGGTTAATGAATAAAGAAACTGTCTTGGCCTAGTTGATAGGGCAGAACTTAGGTAGGTGGAGAAAACAGAACTTAATGCTGGGAGGAAGGAGGCAGAGTTGGAGAAGCCATGGATCCTCTGCCAGAGATGGACACTGGTTAGAATCTCCAGTAAGCCACTGCCACGTGACAATATACAGATTAATGGAGTTGGGTTAAACCAATATGTAAGAGTTAGCAAAAAAGAAGTTAGAGCTAATGGCCAAGCAGTGATTAATTAATACAGTTTTGGTGTGGTTATTTCAGGTGTAAGCTTGCCAGACGGCCAGGACAAGCAAGCGGCCCACTCCTTGCAACATTCAATGTCTGCTCTTTGTCTTTTATGTTATGAGGGGATGGCAATGAACTACAATGGAAGAACAGTTCCAGACTGAGTACATACTCAGATGGTATCTCAGTGCTTTCCCCTTTCCTTGTTAACTTTGCTTCCTATTTCCCTGTGTTGTGTAGGGAGATATCTCTTCCCCCTGTTATTACCAGAGTCCAGCATTTTCCTAGTTGGTCATTCCTTGACCTTTTCACATGGAGAAAACTTGGCTTCTAACAAAATGGTGACCCTTCCCCAACCTCATGCGACAGTCAGGCGCCTAAATAACAAAAGTCAGATAACTTTAGCCTAGGCTCTAACTTCGAAGCTTGTTATAGTGTGTGGGTTAGTTCTCTTATTGAGCACTCACCATTCTTTCATTTCCCAACAACCATTTCATAAGTAGTACTCTGTTTACAGCACTCGGTGTAGTGCAATAAAATTCTAGGCGCTAAGAACTTTGCACCAGCAGAAAAATGGACTATGGACAGTAGACATGAGTGTTGAGACAAAACTCAAGTCACAAAGGGTGACCTTCATCCAATGTCCAGAAATATTGATGATTATTGCAGGAAGAAAATAACCGCACCATTTATGGTCTCAGCAATGGAAATTGATGAATAATAAACTGGTGGAAAAGAGGAATTGACCAGTGAATTTCCCTGACATGGAAAGTTTGTCCTAGTGATAACATTCCTGACATAGAAGCCATTTTAATACAACATGAAAATTTTTAGCATAAGGAACATGTTTCACATAATGAATGCTTCCTGTACCAGTGTTTCCGATATAGTTATCAGTGAGCCATAGAACGTATGAACTTGGCACATCAGAACTCTGTGGCTAACTGGGAAAAGCACATTTTATTTGATGGCAGGTAACAAGAAGTGTTAATTTTGCATCAAAAAATGGAATTTTTACCCAGACCTAATGCTGAACTGGTCATAAACACTTAGAAATCAGGAGAATGGTACTACATGGAATAGTGTGTTCTTAAATATAAATTCAAAAGATTATGAATATTTGATTTACTAAAGAAAAAGAGCTTTCCTTTCTTTTCTCATCTTTCTGCTAGATCCCAGAATTACTGCTAATACAATGTTAAACTGCATACCTGAAATCAGAAGAGAATTTTATTTACACATAGAAATCGCCACCATCTCTAGCTTTTATTTACGCAGAGAACTGGTCGCCATCTTTAGTTTTTATCTATGTAGAGAACCGGCCAACACCTTTAGCCTTTATCTCTCCCAGCAGCTTAAAGGTATCTCTTACAGTATTTGGCTGTTATTCTTTGTGAGTTTTCTATGCATATTTTTTCTACATAATTATAGCATTTTATGAATATAGTTTGCATGTTATATTTTTACAATTGTTTTCATTTTCTAGTACATTGCCATTTTCAGTGCCTCACCCACTACAGACTATCAGTAAAACACATAACTTTCTTAAATTTTTATTGACAGTTATTAATTATGCATTATGACAGGGTTCATTATGGCATTTTCATATATGTAAATAATGCATTTTAATAGTATCCACACCCCATGAGCCCCGTAAAAAGCAAATACAATGGTGTACATCTATAACCCCAGAGCTAGGGGCAGACCGCTGGAACTCTATGGACAAGTAGCCCAGCTACATTGATAATTTCTAGTCTCTGCTACAGAACCTGTCTCAAAGAGTAGGGTGGGGAGAACAATTGAAGACAACACCCAACCTTGACCTCTGACCTCCACACATACGTGCACCCACACGTACACACCAAAGGAACACAAACACCACACACAAATACACAGAGACCTGATCTTTTTTTATGCTGCTGTGGCAAGATGAGTAGTTCTGTGTTTTCCATGACAGAAGAGAAACTGATTTTACAGATTATATGCATATGTTGGAGAGGAATGCAGGATGTTAGATAATGTGGGACCAGTAAAGACTTCTGTAGGGACACCAAGACCTTCCAATGACTGGGGACCAGATCTGTTGTTGTTCCTATAGACAGAATATAAATGAGTCTGCTGTTGATGCTGAAAAGCATTGTCCAAAGGATCGTAACACTGATAACCCGATACCTCACGACATAGTTATCTAGAAATAGGGTCTGTGCGTTAAAGAAAATGTGTGAAGTTGGCTATATATAATATAATATAATATAATATAATATAATATATTACACATTTGGAGGATCTACTTGGTGCTCAGCAACAAATTGAAGCTAAGAATCTAGAGCTCATGGAGCAAGAGTTTGGGTGTAGTTGCCCTTATAGAAACTTTAGGGGAAGATGCTGCATGAGAGGCTTCATGAATTCAGGACTATCAGAAAAAAAAAAATATACCAAAGTCGATATACCAAGGCAGGTCAGCACGAAATGGGAAGGAGTGTGAGACCCCAAGACTGGACTCAGCAAGCAAGGTGGAGTCACTCCAGGAGACAGTGAAGTAGGAAGGGTGACCATGGGTATGAATGGCTAATGACTTGTGGAATTGAAGTTAACGTGATTTGAGTAAGACCATAAACTCCAAGATTAAAATGTTGGCGAGGCCATCCGGTTTGAGATTGAGGTAAAATGGGATTCTGGTGCGATGAGTTATATGAAGAGAGAAAAGGCCCAGTCCTTGAGCTAAACTCTTTTCTGGACTTGTCAAAATGGTGAGAAACCCATTAAAAACACTGCATTTGGCTGACTGGCTGTGTACTGTGTTCTCTAATCACATTAAAACTCAAAGGAAGGAATATCTTCTCACATGTGTAAGGAATTGTGGGTTGGAATCACTAATGAAGAACCAGGGTGGTAGTAAAACCAACCAGACTTTCTAGACTATGGGGGCTGTGAGAAGAAAAACTTCACTCCATCTCTGATTTAGCTAATTCCAACAACATTGTCTAACAAGGATGAAGCATAGAAATGTGTCTAAACTGCTTTGCCAGGGAATGAAACACTCAAGTTCACTCTGGAAAGGTGGAGACTGGGAAAATTGTCCAGTTTAATTAGTAAGTAGGCATTGAGTTCTTATTATATTCGGTGTGCAATTATTTCCCCCCGTTATTGCAAATTGATTCTTTTCTCATACAATATATCCTGACTAAATTATTGCCTCTCTTTTTCCTCCCAGTTCCTCCCCACATCCCTTCCCATCAGGATCCATTCCCTTATCTGCCTCTCATTGGAAAAGAACAGGCTTCTAAGATATAACAACAAAACACAACAAAGTAAAATAAGATAAAACAAAAAACCACCAGATAGAAGTTGGACAAGGCAGACCAACAGAAGGAAAAGAACCCCCAAAGCAGGCTGAGAATCAGAGACTCACTGGTTCACACACTCAGGAGTCCCATGAAGGGTTCTAAACTGAAAGCCATAGTATAGACACAGAGAAATCGGTGCAGACCTGTGTAAGCCCTGTGCTGCTTGCTGCTCCCGTCTCTGAGTTCCAGTGAACTTTGCTCAGTTGATTTAGAAACCCTTGTTCTCTTCATGTCCTCCGTCCCCTCTGGCTCTTAAACTCTTTCAGCCTCATCTTCCATCGGGCTCCATGAGGGACTTGTTGGAAACATTCTGTTTAAAATTGTGTGTTCTGTACTCCAATGTTGTTTGTCTCTCTGCCTCTGTCTGTGTCTGTCTCTTCCCTTCTGTCTCTCTCTTATCAGTGTCTGATATGTCTCCATGTCTGGCTGTAGGGCTCTGTATTTGTTCCATCTGCTGTAGGAGGAAACTTCTCTGATGCTGGTTGAATAAGGCGTTGATCTATGAGTGTAAGAGAATATCATTAAGAGTCATTTCATCACTACTTTTTAAAAGACCAGTAGTATTTGGTTTTGCTCTAGAACTCTGGGCAATCGGGTCTCTGGTTCTTCATCACCCAGGCAGTGTCAAGAATGTGCTCCCTCTCATGGAGCGTAATTATTAATAAAGATGATTGGCATCAATGACAAGTCCTCCATTCTAGGAGGTAAGGCTAACGTCACTGGAAGACTCTGAAGCATTATTTTCATACCTTGTTTCTAACCAGTAAATCAAAGGGGGGAAGGGCATGCACATGTATCGTCAAGTGACTGAAGGTATACCCAGTGGTAGATCACTTGCCAACATGTATGAGGCCATGACTTTTCTCTTCAGTGCATGCACACACATGGGGGGATAATAAATCTTTCCCCTTCTCAAAAATGTTTAAAATAAAGGGCCTTCAAGTCTTTCCATACGGTCATCTAAACTATATCACTAATTACTCATTGTTGTATGTTTGTGTGTGTGTGTGTGTGTGTGTGCGCGTGCGCACGCGTGTGTGAATATAGTGCAATCAGTGCAGTGGCAAGTAACATATCTCACTATTTTTCTTTCTTGGTTAATATAATTAGGAGTGCCTCCCATTATTCCATTATCCTGACCATTCACCTTTACGTGGCATCCTAACCTTCTGGAAGATCGCCTCAGCTTGCTTTAAGAAGTAGTGCTGCAAAAGTGAGACATCTGTAGGTTTCAGTGTTCATAAGCACAGATCTAACCAAAGTGATGGATCAGTCAGGGACCCATTTTCAGTTACCAGAGCTTTCAAGTATCAGAGGCTTCCCACTGAAGTCACATCACTGAAATTTTCCTGCTAGAATTAGGAGTTTTTAAAAACCTGGCCCTGACGCTCTAACAAAACATCACACAGTGTTTTGTTCACTGTGTGTGTGTGTGGGGTAGATTGTCAACGTTACCCAAATCACTCTTCCACTGCCTGATTTATTTTCTTGCAGAAAACACATATACCTGACCTCCTGAGGGAACTGCATATCTCAAATTTGGGTGCCATGATAATCATAACAGTTTGAGAGGAAATGAAATAGGCTATAAAGAGAAAGGAAATGAAATATATAAACTGTTGTATGGTGTCAAGTTCATTTTCAGTACGATATAAAATAATGAAAATGCTTTTCGATAACCTTTGTTGATTTTTATAATGTGAAACACTTTTTATGAAAAAGACAATGAATGTGCTAAACAAAAAAAAGTGAAAAAATATTCCCAGCTTTGACTCCAGTTTCTGCATTCTTGCCCATGAGTTTATATCAGAGTTGAATTCTGAGACAAAACAATTTTTAGGCAAAAGATTCTTTCCTACCCTATCTTTAAAAAAATTGAACAATTTTTTAAATTTCAATTGTAAGGGTCTTTTCCTTCATGAGCCAATTCAGTATGGTCGACAGCAAACATATTTCTCTAATTTTATACTTATATTTTGAGAATTTAAAATGAGTGACATTGAACGAAGCTTTCCCATCACCACTCAGTTTCTCAGATACAAATATGGGATTGTCATGGTCCCTCTCTCCTCCTCCAACATACAAACATCCCAGGTACCATTACTGTGGATTATAGGTACACAAATGGTCTTCTCCTTCACCAAAGGGAATTAAAGCCCCATAGGACTGAATACATGTTAGTAACTGGTCTTCTGAAGTTCAAAGGTAAACAGAATATAGTCAGCATATCTACACCCATGCCACTCATTCACTGGAAGATTAAGCTTCTGTTCACAAAGAACTTTGTCACGCACTAGGAATGATATCAACTCTCAATTTCTTTTGGCATCTGTCTCAAGACCAAAGTCATCACCTATCAGATAGGAAGGTACAGTCAGGAAAAACAGGGCCTAATAAAGTAGAACCTTAAATGATCCTCTAAAAAACATGCATTTGTAAACCAGACCTTTGATATCCTGCTCTATGGCCACCATACTTGGGTTAAGCAGAATTTAAATGACTCATCCAGAGGACACAGTGTCTATGAGACGAGACTGCCCACACTACAGGCAGGCATCAGCTGGTCACAAGTTCAGGGATCCCCACAACCACTCTCAAGCTTGAGAGTTTGCTGAATAACTCGCAGAGTTCAGAACATTGCCTTTATAACTATTGTCTCATCTCAGAGAAAAGATGAAATTAAAATTAAGCAAGGAAAGCCAAATGGTCCAGAGTTCAGGAGAAATCTGCATGTGCAGCTGCACCCCTCCTCTTCCGGTCACTGATGGTGTTATCGCCTCTCTGACCTGAGATGCACAGTACACACAGAGGAGCGCAGCCAAGAAAGCTGCTTCTTTTAGAATTTAACTGGGTCTTAATTGCACGTTGCCCACTTGGCTGTCCTTTAGTCTACAGTCAATTGTGGGTGTTCCTAAACATGTCTGAAGTACCGCAGGGTGGGCCAAAGTCTCCATCATAAGTCACAATGTTGGAACATGCAATGCCCCCATACAAGTAATAATATATTAGGGACTCAAAGATTCTTCCCAATAAAAGAGAGCAGAGGCCAAGATTCTTTTCAGACAGGTTGGTTCTTTTCTATGTATCGAATTACCAAAGGAACCAAGCTATGTTTGACATCATAGGACACAAATTCTTGCCCAGATCTAATCTCTCATTACCATAAAGAGAAATATGTAGAATTGCACACACCTTTCATTTCCTCTAGAGGAGTGAGAAATAAAGTAGAAGGCCCAGGCTTCGGAGACTGTAAGGACAGTACAAAACAAACTTGATTCTTTTTAAGAAGACACAGGTTGGGTGGATAAGGAGGGCATGGCTCTAGGAGGAAAGGGTGGATGTAATCAAAGCACACTGCAAAATTCTCTAAGGACCACTAAAAAATACACATCACACAATGTGTTCCTGTTAGGCTCTGCTATATCCCTGACTATTTTTTTGTATGTGTGTTTTTGAGTGCACGTGCATGTATCTGTGGGTATGCATGCATGCTTGTGAGTTTGCCTATGGAAGTCAGAGACAGTATTAGCCGTTCTTCTTCAGGTGACAGTCACCCTTTGTTTTTTGAGATGGGCAGTAGCACGACGGTGGAATACTGAGAGGATGCATGACAGTCAGGAATGCAGTGCAACTAAGACACAGACTTGCTTCTTCATAAACACTTGGTGCCACCGGAACTGTGGTCCCTGTGTAACTATGGTCCCTTCTAAAAGAAATGTCCTCTATAACCAGGTTCTACTACACCAAGAAAGTTGGAGTCCAAATTTATGGTTAGGAGACAGACTGAAACTGTGTCCAAATGTCACAGGTCTGATGTGATCACATTGTGTTGACTTGGATAATCCAGGGCAATCTCCCTGGTTTGGGAACATTTGGTTAACGCCCCTAGTACCATTTGTAACATCCTTTTCAGTAGATTAGTGTTGAATAACTAAGAGGATAATACTTTGGAGGTAGAAGCATCTTAAAATTTATGATAAATATTGATTCAGAGTCATATGTAGACCACTGATTTACAGGATTTTTCATGCCACTGGGGATATTGCATTTCAAAGTCTTACTCTGGGGATAATGCATGGATATCTCCTTATAGCCAAGAAAGAATAAGCCCAGGCTACAAAGCCAGTCTGGAATTCTGATTTCCCCTGACTTCAACTGTCTTCTTTCCCAGAGCGTTTAATGTTTTAACTTATTTGGTTGTGGGAAATCTTTGCATTCTGGTTTTAGCAGACTACCAAACTGAGGGGTTTATTAAGTTACTCAAATAAGCACATTGAATTCCGTGCCACTGAGACAGTTCAGACCCAACTCCCTCCATATCACTGGCACAGGGTTTGCACACAGCTAAGCACTGACTGGCCAAGCCTTTGGAAAACATTAGATGGAAATTGACCTTTCTTTGGTTCTTTATGTGATGCTTCACATTTTCCCTGTGAATGAGCATGACCAGTAATCACTTCGGACTTTTGTGTCCTTAAGGTGTTTAAATGGCAGTGGAAGGATCCCTCCATCATGCCTAGGAGTTTGTCTAAGCTGCGCTCTTGGCAGTCTATCTTCTTTGGACACTTATGATCCTCTGGGAATATTCCAGCAGAAACTTGGGACCATTGAAACGCACACTTCTGTTGTTGTCAACCTCACTCCAGTCTTGACCCTTGCTGATCAACCATAGGAGCCTGGAAGAATACCACTCCAAGACAACCCTAATGATCTCTCAAAGACCCTGCTCACCTTCCAACTGACTCTTTCTAGGATCAAGGGGAGCAAATCCCTGCGTGGCTAAACAGAAAGTCTATGTTGGGTGAAGTCAGTTCTTACGTAAGACCTGTGATTGGTGGGACTGGAAGCTGAGCTAAGATTAATATATAACAAGGAGAGATATTTCTGCAATTCTCCTTTTGTTATTACCACATTGAACCCATAAAATATTCCTCCTGGTTTTGTTATTGACATTGCATTGACATTGGGGAGGGGTTCCTATCTTTGACTTTCTTAATATGGAATAGGTTGAGATAGTAAAATAAACTTGAGGCAGTAGAGCACCAGAGACAGTAGTGGCGGTAGCTACAGTAGTAGCCATGGTATAACAGCAGTGTGGTTGCTGAAAGCATTCTATAGAGGACTTAGAGGCAGAGGCAGAGGCAGATGCAGTATGAACAGCAGAGGATAACCAAGGATGCAGGAGTGTGGACTCTGGTCACTGAAGAGCGTACAGAGCCTGTCAAAGCTTAGCATCTAAGGGTCTTGACATCCAAGATTGCACAACTAGTTAGCACTGACTGCTGTTCACCACTGCTGCTGCTAGCTGCTACCAGGAACTAAAGGTTTCCTTAGCTTCCAAGACCACTGACAAGTCATTAAATTCTAGAGCAGTATGCCTCCAACCTGAGAATCTGTAGCTCTAAGATACTAGCTTCTAAAGCAGGGAAACCCATTTCCAGTTGGCAGGCTTGAAGGTATGCACCTCTTAGCATTTCAGCCCAGCCACAAGCCTTGTGCACTCAAGGGCTCAGAGCTACAGGCGACAGAAGCAAGTCATTCTCGGTACTCATAGTTTTCATCTTACACAGCAAAGGGACCTCAAACAGCTGGTAACACACTTATATGAATAAAGTCCTTCTGATATAACCTTACTTAATTCTGTTGTAAGTCAACATCTCTAGGGCACACTCCCCTGTGTACTCTACAAGTTTTTATTTTGTTTTTTAAGGATGACAAAGATATCATACAGCAGTACAGCATACGAGGCATTCTCTGCGTGATGCCTCAGTCACACACACAACTCAAATCTGGTTCTGAGTTCGGAGGGAACACAATGTGTTTTAAAGAGGTCACCATCCCTTTCAAGAAGCTTGACCTGAAGAAGAAGCCATCATAGGTCATTAATGTGAGGAGAGGAAAACGGACAGCCTCATTTGGCAAAGGAAGGCTGAATTACAGCTGAGCTGAGGTGGCAGAGGAAAACAAGGGCAAGCCAGTACCCCTGCCTGCCTATGAGGTCCCCCTTCCTCAGTCCATCTGCAGTGGCCTTTCTAAAAGCAGGAGTTGGGGTGTAGCCCCTACCTTTCCGTTTGAGCACCAGTTTGTCTTGTGTTTGCGAGTCACCTGAAGTTACCCAGGAGGTGTGTCTTTAGAATCCGTTTTCCAATTTAATATAATTGAAACCAGCACAGTCCAGTGGCAGGTTCAGATCTCAGTCTCTGAGCAATCTGCTTCCCTTATAGACTGCTCAGATTCACTTTCCCTCCTGAGAATACGCTGTAAGGAAAGTAACAAGCCCAATACCCCAAGGTGAGATTAAGGAAGGAAACTCAGGAAGGCGGGGTTTTCTGCTGATAAAGTGACAGGCAGATCTGGAGACGTTAACATCCTTTGTGTCCCCATTTCTGCTCCAGTTTAGGCAGATTCAGCACAACATCATTAGAAATCACCCATGGCCGTGTTTGGGTCACTAAACGTGAGAAAATGCTTTCTTTGATTGCTGATCTAAACATTACTTGATACATCTGTATGGCAGATAGAAGTGGCCTGAGACTGGCGGTCATCATATACACCAGCTGCTAGAACAGTGCATTGCTGTTAAAGATGAAAACCCTAAGTGTAGAAACATATACTCACCCCTCCACTTTGTCTGCAGCAACTCGTTGGAATTGAAATCAGTAAAAATCCCTAGTGAAAAGACAGAGCCATATGAAATTCTAAGCGTTCTGAATGGCAAATGCCAAGTCTCATTGTCTGCATTTGAAAGTGGATACTAAGCATTTTGGAGCAAGCTTCATTGACTGCAATAGAGGGGTTTAGCCTGAACATTTTATGGTGTTTTGGCACATACTAGTTAACGAATAAATTCTTGTCAGAGACACAATTACGTAGATGGAGAATGATATCATTATAGAAGGTCAAAGGTGAATTATCTAAACCAGCAGAGATTTCTTGTGCTGAGTGGTGGTGACAGTGGCGATGGTAGTGATATTTTGTTTTATTTTTTCCCTTCAAACTGTACCTAATTCCTCTCTGTAAGGGTCCTGCTGGTGAACCACAAGAGCAGAAGAAAGTTGGAAACTACTGACCGACAGATACTTTAAGATGCTATTTTCTACGTAAGATCTACCCTAACATTTTACACCTAAAAACCATTAACTTCTCTCTCTTCAGGCATCCTCAAGATTTCCTTAGATTAAATGATTACCAATTCAGAGCACCCTTACTTGCTAAATATGTTTCTTTGTCAGAAATTTTATATTTTTATGTTCCTTCATATTTCTCTCCTGCTGTTGCCTGTTGTAACAGCCTTCCACTTAGGGTTTGAATATTATTTTCAAACATTTTTCAGTTTATAAAAAGAATTGTTTTATTTCCATAAACAGTGTTTTAATGTTATAGCTAGCATAAACAGACACTAGAGGACATCATTCAGACTGGAACTGAAGATCCCGGGGCGCTCTTTTCCCCCATATGTGCAAGTTTACAAACGCTTAAAGAGACATCCATAATGCACTCCTATCCAGTGTTACCCATATCTCTTTTCCACGTTCTCCATTTGCCTTGGAAGCTTACAAATTTATTTGTTCTTTGAGGCAAGGCTTTCCCTGTCATATTGCTTACTCTGAGAATACTGAGAGTTCCTCCGCCTGCTCATCATCTCAGGTTTCCCTCTGTAAGTCCCAATCCTCTGCCCCACCCCACCCCCAGTGACTGATGGAGGACAAGCCCAAGCCTCTTACCTGCTGGCTTTGTGATTTCTTCAGTACTCCATTCTGGTATGGAAACATCCCCAGATCTGTGGAATCCTTTCCAATGTTTGCTGTTGTGTTTCTGGGAGGAAAGTACTTGTCAAGACCCTTACCCAGGTCTGGGCTTCACCTTACTGCAATTCTTTCTGAGAGTTGGTAACTTTACACTGACCTCACCTCATTACGTGACTGAGTAGGTTAAGCAAACCCAAATAACAGGGGTTTCCTTCCTCGAGATTGTTGCATTGTTGTTGTTGTTTTCATTTGTGGTATTTGATGCTAATAACTATATGTGTTTTCTCAACATTTATTTCGTGGACTAAAAGGTAGTTCTTTACTACAGATTGAATTCTCATTTGCATTTAGTCTGCAGATAGTGGAAGCCTGGTGCAAACTACTGGTTGTTAAGACAGAATCTTGTAGGATTCAAAGTCTGTGCAACCCCCAAATGTAGATGAGTATTTAAATAACGGCACAATCGGGCCTTAGGTTGCAGTCAGTTTCTATTTAAGATTCCAGCTTCTTCATTTGGGGGTTACTGCATGCTAATTACTGACAATTACACACCTGGGTGTTTATATGTGTATCTGATATTAGATCTATTCTCTTGTTGTACGTTCACTGTTTCCGTTGAGTTGTTGATTTTCCTGGTTTTTCCTTTAATAGGAAATATTTAGTTAAAAATGTGGGTTCCTTGTAAGCAGCCATACCTCTTTTTACATCTTGAAAAATTCTTACTCTGTAAAACTATGTAGTATGCCTTAGGCCGCAGTAGTGTCTCAGAATAAACTTATCAAGGCTACTCCTTTCAGACTTAAACCTCTGGGATCGTCTACTAGACACACAGAAGAAGAGCTCTGGACATGTTTTGTGCTTGTGCACGTGTCCTGTATTTGTGATGGAATAAAACAAAAATGTAATACACACTCCAAAACACATTCTAAACATATTCTTTTCCTTCTTATTTGAAGTCCAAATTCATTCATAAAACATCTGAAATTGGTAGAAAAAAATTGAGCTCCATTTGTCATAATCCCAACTGTAAGATCCTTAGGTGCAGCGATTCTAGGTTAGAAGAATGGAGAAAAGATAGGTAAGTTAACATAAATAGAATCGCTTAAATAAAAAAGTTAAATTACACATGTTAATTCTTCCCATGATGGTTTTTGCAACAGAAATTCATAACAAGAACTGTTGCTGTCTAAAGGGTACCTGAACACGCCGTGAACATTCTATAGATCAGAGCTCAATGAAGTAAGAGTGAGTAATAGCCACTGACTGGAGAAACTTGTGGAATAAATCTATTTAATTGCATCTTTAGGGCGAGTTTTGCTTCTGGGTGGGGGAGCAGAGCTGAGTGCCCCATCACAGACCCAATCTCACCAGTGTCAGTGAGCTGTGTGAGTTGTCTCTATGGGTTGTAAATTGGATCCCCTCAGTGACCAGTTAATGTTTTCTGTATTTACGGCAGGATTTCTGTTTTTTACAGCCACCAGGGCACTTTGGCAACATAAAAATTTAAAAATAATTTTTAGCAATCATACCGTGCCAATTTTTTATAGTTAAAGGGGCTCATTTAAATTGGAAAACCTGCTAGTCTGAAATTTTCATCTGAAGGATTACCACCAGCCTGAGTTACTTGTCTGATGAGGGTTTCACATGGCTTATCTAATGTGAAATCTCCATGTGGTATATAGTTTCATTAAACGGTGATCAAGAATACATTAGTTCAAAACAAGAAAAGGCAATGGAGCTTAATCCGCCAGGCATCTTGGCGCAACAACTTTGAAAGAGTTAGTGAAGTGAAACAATTTGAGAATTAAAAGTCTCCCACTTATACCAGACTCCTGTCAGGAGCCTAAAAGTCAGCCTTTTTCTGTTTTCTGTTTGTGTTCTAAAGAGAGAGAGATAGAGAGAGAGACAGAGGGAGACAGAGACAGAGACAGAGATAGAGAGATTGCCCTGAAACAATATTTTGAATGCTGAAAAGACAATAGAAATACATATATGAATGATATTTACCTAATCCATTAAAAAATAGATTTATCAAGATGGAAAGATAAAGTAGCTGATAGAAGCACTGAAATAACCAGAGAAGTGAAATCTTTAGAAAAAAAAACACAGGAGAAACAATTATTACTACAATATAAGGAAAACAGATTTATGAGGTTCATAAGTATGATGCTTACTTGAGTTCTATAAACAGTGGTATGACAGCATCCTATTAAGGCATTAACTTTAAAGCAGGCAGGTGATCATAACACAAATGGACTATTTGAACAAGCTTTGATTTGATTGTGTGATTTATACATTAATAGGCTAAGAGTGTTAATTGTTTTACATTTTAATGTATACAAACCAATAATGTTGATGACTTTATTGGTAATCTTTTATATACATATTAGAACATAATTTAGGATGACAAAACACCAGTATATATAAAATTCATCTAATAGATAGCATCCAACATTGGCAGTCAGACAATGCACACATTCCTTTGATCTACCTAATCATTTTCTTCCATTAGCACTTGATGAAAAATGTATTAGCTTATGTCAAGAAATCTCTAGTCCCAAGACAAAAGATTTGAAAGAACTCTCATGTGCTACAGCACAAAGTGAAGCAAGGGACTTCTTTTAGAATGGTTACTTCTAATACATTTTAAATAAAGGTTAACATGTTATTTGATTGGACTAAGTAGGAAAAAGACAAACTTATAATTTAATTCCTCATAATTTTATTGTAGTACATTAAAAAATTACAAGACTCAAATTGAACAGTTCAGCTTCTGGAAATGCTTGTCACTAAATACTAATATTTGCCTCTTGATTTTGAGCTTGGATTTGGAGATACTGTAAAGTAAGTACCCACACCCACTCCATTTCTCAACCCACATATTTTAGCCTTAATCCGGAAGGACCTGTATCTAATGGTGTAGAGATATCTCAGGTTCTGTGTTATTTAATCTGAGTTCTCTTGTGAAAAGTGATGTATCCCATGATAAAACTGAGTTATAAACATATTTTAAAACCTCAAACGATACATGTTAGCTATTTCACACCTCTGTGTTTGCCTGCTAGTGGAAACGGCACATCCCAAACTCCTGTCTCCCTCTATGCTCCCTTCATATGTAGGCTTCAGATTTTGAGTTTTATTGTTGTTATATGGTTATATGTGTGGTTTTTATAATGTTCCTTCATCATCTGCTGAGGTATTTGTAGCAAATGCATGTTATAGCTTAGAGATCCCATGAGCATGCCTTGGCATGTCATACATATCCTGTCTTCCCCAGTTTGCTGCTGGGTAGCCTGTTAGAGAAATTAATGAAGTTCATATAGTTGGCAGCACGGCTAGCCACAGAATTTGGGCACTCCCTAAATTCAATCAGAATCTAGATAAAACACGGGTTCTATTAATGTATGGGTGCTGTTATACCCCTATTAATATAGTTGAAAGCCGTCAAGCACTAGTGATTCTCAGAAACATAAAAAAAGTTTGTATTAAAAATCACTGAGCAGTACAAGAATGGGAACAATACATATAAATTAAACTCAATGCCCAACTTCAGAAAACAACCCCCAGTATAAAAGATGGCCTGTGTTTGCAGCATATTCCTCACCGCAGTAAATGCAAGATTTTCAGCAGGGGTTTGCAAACGATTAGGACTTACTCTATGATTGTTTTCTTTTGGTTAAAAGGATAAAGATTTTTTTGAACCACAAACCTTGCTGTACTTTTATTCTCCCGGTTGTAGGGGGCTGTTTTAAAGAAAGTTAGTGGTAAGAATGGTGTTGTTTACTGTGGCCTGCGTCTGTCTGTTCACAGCTGAGCACCTCTCTTGTGTATTCACTGACAAATGGCAATCACGCCATCATTTATCTTATGACAAATAGCAGATCCAGCCACAAACTGCTGGCCGTAGCAAACTTACAGGATGAAGTTCTTTATTGTTTATGGTTTCTGGGTTGATGTATTCATGCCTTGTTTATTTGTGAAATGAGCAAAAATCAGTAAGCAGGCATGAACAGAAATTTGGCCACGCAATCAATTGTAGTTCTTTTTTTCCTCCAGTCTTCCAAGGACCTTACAAGGAAATTCGCTGAACTAGGTCTAAGCTGTAAGCTGCCTTTAGAAAGAAAAGTCATTACAGGATGCATCAAATTGTGACATTATGCCCTTAAGCCAAAATAACACTGAATAGAGTTCCTACCTCGCATTAACCTCCCGAATAAGGGTCTTAAATTTGATAGCAAGCTATTGTCATAGACAAGTGGCATAGGCCAAGAGTAGAAGGAAATTACCCCACTATACTCTCAATTTCAGCAACGTGATGAAGTTCTCACCCTTTGTTTCATACAAAGGAAATTTGCAACTTGACTTTGTGCATCAAGGTGCACTCTACCTGAATGCCATGCACCAACTGTGTCTGTGTTGTGTGGTTTCTCAGCGTTATCATTCATGTAGCTCCTATGATTGATACATAGGAAGTATTAGTCAGTCACATACTAAATCACGTTCGACACTGAGCTCAAGCTGTTCCCCAGGAGTCTCTGAGCACCCGCCAGGACACACTCAAAGCTGAAACATGGGATTCTGAACAACGACATGCATCTAAATTAACCATAACAGCACAGTAAAAAGATGAAAATCAATGCTACTTCTTTAGATCTGTGTCTCTGAGAAAGCCTGTGTGACATTTTATTAACAGTATACCTTTAACATGTTTATGACGCTACCCTGACTCTAGGGAAATGTATCACAATTATTGATCAATCACCAGTAAGTATAGCATGCTAAAAAGCGTTAACTCAAAAGGTAAGATTTCCTTCCCCCTTTATTTATTTCAGAGTAAACAGAAAATATAAAAGCATTTTTCTATATTTGAATAAGAAAAATAAGGTTCCTGTGTAGGATATACAATAAAGATTTTTTGTCTGGGTTGTTGGCTGCTATCAGATGAGTGAGGTAACCCAAACAAGACTGTATAAAATCCAAAACTCAGTAGGGAAAAGCAGTCCTCAAAGGCTTCACAAATCATGGTCTCATTTGCTGAAAATTCAGTTAATTGCTTTCCATTCATATTCTTAAATGCTTCACATAAAACCACTTGATACATGATCTCAAACTAACATGCATGATTTTACCTTAGTATGAGTAGCCTTTAATCAATTATCCACATGGCCCATGGTTTTGTCTAATAAAAATATTAGGAACTTATATGAACCACATTTATAATCACTTCTGTCTAGAAAAGTTTTCTTTTAAAACAAGAACAAAACCAAAACCAACTTTCTCTGTCCAGTTAATATCAGTGAGATTTGTTGATTGGTGGTATTAAAACTAATATTCCCATTGGATGTGGAAGTTGGAGGTTCAGGACAAGCTGCTACACAGATCTGAGATTTGCATATGCTCTCCTCTTGGCTCATCGGAGGTGAATGATAGTTCCTTCTGCACACAGCTATAGGACAGTCTTGATGCAGTTATTTGGATGAGCAATTTGATTTGTAAATATTGCTCCTATCTCGCATAGAAAGACTTACTTGGGGTATATTTCTTTTGTGCTACAACAGTAAGTAAAATAGAAGTAAAAAGCTATATACAGATGGAATTTGGTCAAATAATTCACTGAGAAGGCAAATCATGTATGAGTTGTGATTATTTAGCAAATAATGTTAGTTCAAATTACTCTAAAATAGAGAAATCACCAAGGACTTGCAATTCATAATTAAAACAGAAATATTTGAATTAATTTCATGTTCTTTTCTTTAAATACCTTTGTTTTTACAAAGCTGCAATGATTGCATATTTAGTATTGTATGCATTTTAACGTAGCAGATAATTTCTACACTGTTAAAAATTCTTCAGGTATATCTAAATCTAATAGATAGATATTGATAGATATTTGAGTGTTTTAATAGTTGTGCTTGTCTTGTCAGCTTGATAGGACTTAGGACAATCTAGAGTACACGGTCAGATATATTTTATGTCTGTGTGTATATTTCCAGAGATTTGCTAAGTTTAAATAGCACCATGAAGTGGGTTTGCCACAGACTAAGTAACTGGGTGGAGGTGGGGAGTATGCAGAGAGCACCCACCTCCCTTTTCTCTCTATCTCCTCTTCATCATGGAGTAAGTCGCTCTGCTCCAAACCTATCAGATTAATAAACCTCCCCTCCTTTCAGTTGTCTATTCCAGCCATTCTGCTTCATCAGTGGGAACAGCAGCCCAGCAGTCCAGTGGAGAACATGAGTGCCCAGTGCTCCTGGTTGAGTAACAAGTGCTGGATAGAGTTGAAGCTTGAGTAGGAAGTTACTATGACCTTGACTCAGGCTGCATACCATTTACAATTCAGACAGAACAAAAAAAGTAAGGAAGAAACCAGTTCAGGTGATGAATGTGTGAAAAACAGTTCAGAAACTACATAGAACAAAACAGAGGGCCAAGGTGTGTTTTTCCAAGACGACTTTGGCTTAAATTTTTATTTTAAACTGGAAGACTGAGTAGGAGCTATCCATGTTTTTAAAATGTGTAAGAAAAAATTTGGATAGTATTTTTGGAAAGAGGAAACAGGACATGTCAAAATAAAGTGAATTTCTGAATAGGTAAGCTCAACAAAACAAATGGAAGCTGTGTATGCAAGCATTGTGGGAGGCTGAGGAGTTTGAACATTATCTTGAAAGAACAGAGGAGCAAGTGATAAAGTTTGAGATGTTAATGGTTCCAACAGTTTTGACTCCTTTTAAGGGAGTAACTTTGACAGTAACATAAAATTGAATTTCGGTATGTAAAAGCTTGGAGTTGAAATTAAAGGGAAGGATTCTCCTTAGCTCTAGGCCTGCAATAGTGGCCATTTCAAGAAACACACACACACACACACAGAGAGAGAGAGAGAGAAAGAGAGAGAGAGAGAGAGAGAGAGAGAGAGAGAGAGAGAGAGAGGGAGAGGTTTGGTGGAAATAAATTAAATTAATGGAACATGGTGAAACCTTGATTATTCAGTGGCTGTAAGAATCATTGAGATTGAGGAATTCTAAGTCCTAGGTTTCTAGGCTGTGAGACTGGCTAAGTTGGGGGCACCTTTCATTAGGAGGAAGAAAAGTATAAAAGAAAAGACTTCAGTCTTAGAAATATTGAATTAATTTCTGTATTGCTGTATCACCCACATGATCATTGAAGTACCGCCATAGGTCTGCAAGTCCACACAAAGGGAATTGTTGCAGAGATTGAGGAAATATTTTTCTATGGAGTTATTAAAATATCAAATGATGTACACTGAGAGGTAAGAGCAGATGGTTAAGGTCTGGCAATATTTGAGACCTTGAGAATTTCATGACCTCATCATAAGCTGTGGCCTGAAAGATTACATGAAAACAAGCAGCATGACTGTAATGTTGAGAGCATGGTTTACACAGAAAAAAAAAAAAGATGTGGTCATAGATGACAAATACCACCGGAAAACAAATGAAGTTAGGGCTAATTAACAGACCACACAATTCATCTTGATGGTGGAGGAAGACGGCATATTTTATTGAGCTGATGAGAACTTAAGAGCACAAATTTGGTATAGAAAATTCTTCCCAAAAAACACAGAATGTCAGGAAATTTAGATTTTGTTGTTGTTGTTTGTTTTGTTTTTCTTTGTTTTGGTTGGTGGGGTCACCTGAGCATCCTTGTCTGCCAAGAAAGAAAGTCTAACAAAAGAGAAATTCTTTTTCCAAGAACAAAAGAGAGGTTTAGGAAGCCAAGCCCCCAAGGATGTAGAATAAAATTGGACCACAGAGAGCCCCGGTGTGAATGCCAGCCTTCAATAGAAGGATCTTAAATGCAAAAACCGCGTATGGAAGCAGATGAGTTCTCTTTTGAGATTTATTTTTATTTTTATTCTTGTGTATGTATTTGTTAATGTCTGTGCATATACATTGTGTGAATTGGGAAGGGAGGTGCAGATGCCAGAAAAGGTGTCGGATTCCTTCCTATTAGAACTACAGGAAGCTGTAGACCCCCTAACAGGGACACTGGGAACTGAGCTGGGGTCCTCTGAAAAAGCGGAGTTTTCCTAACTGCTGAGTTGTCTTTCCAGCTCTCGTTTGTTTAAGGTTTATTTTTACTTCAAGCAGATGACTCTAAGCTAAGCTACAGAGAACATCCTAGTGAGGCTATGAGTTTGGTGAATAGGTTGGTACCGAAAAATTTGCAAGAGATGTAGCTGGGGACCCATTAAAGAAGACAATTGCTTACAGACCTTGAATTTTTAATAGCATTGGAATGTTACTTTGGCCCAGTAAATGTAAAATAAAGCCCTTTTTATATATAAAAAAAAGAAAATCCAGAGTTTGCTAGGGCTGCAAGGGACCTAAACACAAGTGAGAGGCAGATGTATATTGAGGACAGCAAATAAGTACTCAAAATGGTGTCGTTACTGTCTGAAGGGGTAGAAAGTAAAAGAACAAAACATTTGCTAGTGTTTGCACAAACACAAGGATAAAAATATGTAAAATTTTTAGCCAAAGAAGGGAGGACCCATTCCTTACAGAGAGAGAAAATGGAAAATCACTCTGAAATCCTCAATGTGGAAGTTGTCCCAAAATTCAGGTAGCTAAGGGAGAGGGATCCTGAGTTCAAAAGCAGCCTGGTCCATACAATAATATTCTGACAGAATAAAGACTGGGGAGGGAAGAGAGGAGTTAAGGGAGAGGGTTGGAGAGAGAAAGAAAGTGAAGAATAAAAAAATTTAAAAAATAGCAAAGGAAAGAAAGGGGAAGAAAAGGAAGTGAATGACAGAGAAGCTGAGGGCTTCCTGCAGCTTTCCTCTTAAAGCCCTTCCCAGTGAGAAAGTGAGAGTTGGGTCCCTGCAGGGGAAACCAACCAAAACAGGAATCGAAGAACTGGTAGTGACAAGATGAAACGGCATTGCTAGAATCTCAGAAACGGGGCCTTTGAAGAGAGCACAGTACCCTAGTAGACATGGGTAGTTACCGAGACAGGCACTGCAGTCGAAGGAAGCTGAATTGAGAATATCTGATCAGAGGCCAGCCAAGCACGTTCTCAGTAGAGCATGAAATCAGAGGCAAGGAAGTGTGCACAAAGCCTTCATTGGAATTTATAAATTAAAAGCTGGAATAATGACTTTCTGGGGGAAAAAAAATAAGGAAAAGGAATACTGAAATGTCAAGAAGCCCAAGGGGTACGGAAGGGCAGAGATGGAGTTTTAAGTATAAAGCTTAGGCCAAAGCATGCCGACGTAAATTGTCTGTCATTGCCTTCGTTCTCGCTAATGTAGGAGTAAGTTGTTGGAGTGGGTGGCCAATAAAAACTATGGAAGGAGGAATCATAGTTGCTACCACTCAATCTAGCTTTAAAACAAGATGAAGATGAGAAAATTGAGACTCAGAAGGTTGATTTCAGAAGGAACAAATACAAAAAAAAAAAAAACAAAAACAAATATGAAGCCTTAGGAAAATGGAATGTGAATCACACTGTTCTCCACTTATTGACATGTAACCTTGTTCCACAGTGTGTCTCTGTTCTATTCCTGATGTCCTCACACTTCCTCCCACCTCTCTATGCACACTTCTCTAGCTACTTGTCAACAAAGACTGTTCTTTCGTTTTCCGATGCCCAGACCCACATAATCACACAGAAGCTATATTAATTACAACACTGTTTGGCTAATGACTCGGGCATATTTCTAATTAGCTCTTATACCTTGAATTAACCCATTTCTATTAATCACATATTGTCATGAGGCTGTGGCTTACCAGGCAAGGTTCCTAAGGTTCCAGCATGTCCTTCTGCTTCAGCACCTACATGACGTCTCCTTGACCCCACCTACTCTCTCTCTTTCTATGTCTCTGTTCAGATTTCCCACCTGACTTTGTTCTGCTAAACCATTGGCTGAAACAGCTTCTTTATTAACCAATAGTAGTAACCCATGTTCATAGCATACAGAGAAGAAAACTACATCATCTACCTGTGAACACACACTTGAGAGACCAGAGCTCAGTAGTCCTATCCCCAAGCATTCTAAGTCTTGTGCTTATGAGATCCTGAATGATTCATTGTGCTTCTCTGGATTTCAGAAACATGACAGCAATTCAGAAGCAGCAATGAGAGTACAGAGGCTATCTCTCTTGTTCTATTGTTTCATACCTCTGTCAACTTCAGATTAAGATAGATGATAGATAGATAGATAGATAGATAGATAGATAGATAGATAGATAGATAGATACAACATGGACGTAGGAGATATTACCAAACCACTGTCAGATACACTGAAGAAAACTCTTTAGTGGATGGAAGTTTCTGATACAGGAAGAATACACATGGCACAAATCAGGTTGTAACATGAGGGCCGGCTTCTTGGGGTTTCTGTCCCACCTGGTACCCCACAGCCAGCAAACCCCAAAGAAAATCACACACAGGACTCCCTAAGATTATAAACTGATTGGCCCATTAGCTCAGTCTTCTTATTAACTAATTCTTACATCTTATGGTAACCCATAATTCTTGTCTGTGTTAGCCATGTGGCTCAGTACCTTTTCCAGCTGTCAGCTCACATGTTGCTTCTCAGATGGTCTGGGCAGGAGTGGCGGAGGGAGCTTCCTACTTCCCAGAATTCTCCTGTTCTCATTGCATCACCTCTACTTCCTGTCTGGTTTTCCCACCTATACTTCCTGCCTGGCCAATCAGCATTTATTTAAAATATGATTGACAGATTACAGACAATTCTCCCGCACCACCAGGTAGAGATAGGAAAGAAATAGAAAGAACTAGGAAGAAAAAGGTGTTCTATACCTTGTAATAAAATTCTGTATTAAACAAAGATGTGGAGCAGAAGAGAATGCGTTTGGAGCAGAGTCAAGCCTCAGATGCTGTTCTGACAGAGAGAACAAGAAAAGCAAGTTCCTCAGAGGGAGTGTGTGCTAGGGATAGCATGTTGTCTTCATCTATCATTTTATCCAGGTATTTATTTACTTGTTTATAAATATATACATAGTGGTTTTTCAAGACATAGTTTCACTGTGCAGCCCTGGCTATTGTAGGACTTCCTCTGTAGACTAGGCTGGCCTCAAACTCACAGAGATCCTCCTGCCTCTCCTCCCGAATGCTGCAATTAAAGGTGTGCACCACCACTGCTGGCCTTTATCCTGTTTCTACAGAAAGCCACAGTATTCAGAATTGTGAAACCCTTGGTGAAAGTTTAATATCACTGCATTTTAATAATAATAAAATATAATAATAATAACAATAAAAAATAAAAACCTGCATAGGCCATAGACCTCAGGAGAAAGAGAAGACAAGGAACTCATGTATTTTATTTCAGAAAAGAATTCAAGGAGACAGATTTGAACCAAAAGACCCTTATGAAGATTGACTTGATAGGGATTTCCATTCAAGAAGCATGTTTGTAAATTATTAACAGTCTTAGACTTTTATTTGCAAAAAGTATAATACTAGTGCTTATTGCTACTAAGAAAATATTTTTTAAAAAATATAACTCAGATTTTTAATTGTATTTCCCAGAGTTAATGTTTTATTTTGTGATTATTAAAATGGAAAACACAAACTTTAAAATGTACCCACCAAAGAGATTCACCCTATAAGTCATAACAAGGAATCTGAAACATGTATGTCCTGGGTTGCACAGTCTACTCTGACATCTGGTTTCAAGCTTCCTAAACAGAGAATTAACACAAGTGAGTCAGTGACACAGGGCTTGTTGAACTCCCTCGAATCTCATTGATCCTTCATTCATACTGGCCCTCTCCCCATTCTGCACCATGGATGAGCTGCTACATGATACAGATTCCCGGGGTGAAGCTCAGAAGCACACCATCATTGTACTTAATGAATTTTTTACTTTGAGGAAGAGGCAGCTGGTATAAGTGACTAAAAGGACTGAGGTCTTGTTTGTTATTAATTTTGATGATGAATGTCTTTATAAAGTAATCAACAGAGAGGTGGTCCTTAAACTACTTAAAGCAATGGTTCTCAACTTTGCTAATGCTGAGACCCCTTAATACAGGTCTAAACTCCCATTCCTAAAATTATTTTTGTTGTACTTCATCCCTGTAATTTTACTAGTGTTATGAATCATAATGTAAATAATATCTCTGTTTTCCAACAGTCTTATGTGACCCCTGTGAAAGGGCCATTGGACCCTCAAAGTGGTCACTACCCACAGATTGAGAACCACTGGCCTGAAGGCTCTAAATCACATTGAACAACTGAGTCAAAATGCTAATGCTGCCTTCCATAAACATTATATCATTACGGATCCCCATGTGCCACAGAAGGAATATGGTTAAGCTATTCCGAAGATACATAGAACCAAGAAATACCGCACTGCCACAAAGCCTCTAAAATAAGGATTTTTAAGCTAAAAGCTGAAATCTGATAGAAGGAACATAAAAACTGGTTGATTCAACAACCTGCCTGCATTGTTTCAGTGTAAGCCTAGACTTATTACTCCTGTCGACTTCCTAATTCTTGGTTTTGGGTAATAGACCAAGAAGAAGTTGTTAAAGAGTGACAGTTGCAGCTGATGACATGAGACCTGGGCCTTTGCCTCCTGATTCTAGAAGCAGAATTTTTCCCAGTGACCCCCTGCATTCTGCACTTCCACAGTCTTTAAGCATTTCCAACCAGCCAAATTTTTCTATTACCAAAAATCAGTTAACTGCATGGTTTGCTCAGGCTGATCTCACTAGCTTAAATCTCCCAGTGAAATGTATCCCTAAGAGGAATGAATTGTTAAATTAGCTGAAATTGCACTTTTGAGAAACTGAAACAGGTGTGATCTGAATGCACATTGTACTTGGATTTTAATGCCTGATGGAGAAAGAAATCTGAGCAATGATAAAGAATGTACTCCTTGCAAATTTCCTTAGGTAACCCACAGTTTTAGATTTGTGGGTGTAATGGCCTGCCTGCCCTGTTACAATGGTTTGAAATGAAAATGCCTCTATATACCATACAACGTCCACCACCTGTCATTTGAGAAGAAAATGACCATTTCCCTTCCTAAGACATTATTTTCATTTGCTCTAAATATACCAAACTGTAATTCCAACACCCGCAACTGGATGTTGCCTGTGAAATGTGATACACACAAAGTAAACATTTGAGTAGATGAATTGTAGCTCTAAATTTTATTTCTCTATTTATTCAAATGCATTAGCTCAATTAAATGCTCTTCATTCGGCACCTATGCAGTCAGTAATTAACAGCAAATCTGTTACCTCACCTTAGCAGCTCTGAGACATGGCAGTATGACAGCTGTGTTCCCAACGTGCATTCCAAATGTTGTTGCTTGTGCTGGTCTATTTGATATTGACCCCATTTAGCTTATCAGTTTCTACTTGTCCATTGTTAAATTTGTCATCTAAGCCACCATTTCTCAAAGCATGGCATAGGAGCCACTAGTGTTCCATCAGATCCTCCTGGGGAAGGAGGGCAGGCAAGATGTCTAATAATTTTGGAATAATATCCAATCATCTGAAATTTCTCAAGCAACAAGGGTTGCAACTACTGAGAGAATAGCGAAGACAAGCAATGATTGCTATTGAAGCTCACATTGCTTTCCTCATGGCCATGCCCTTCCCCAGCCTTGTCAGTTAAGAATTTTCTTGGTGTTGTAGTCAATATTAACTGCATTAAACTTAAGGATTTGAGTCTCTTTATATCCTCTATGATAAAATAAGATATAATAAACATCTACCATCTCCAGAAAAAAAATGCTTTTCGGATACTTGGATTCTTGAATTGAACTAGCCACATTTTTAGAAAATATCACTTTTAGTTAGCTCAAGGAGAAGAAACACTCTGGTTATTCATGCTCAACTCTTTACTATACATTGTCTTAAAATGTAATAAAATGGACCTGCCATTTCAAAGAAACAAACTATATTTGTTGCCCTTGGAACAAATGAAGCGTTTGTGTGAAAAGTAGAATTTAGAATAGCTTGTAAATGCAATGATTGTTTTTTCAAAAATTAAATAATAATAATATATGCATGATACTGAAAAACACAATTGTGTATTCTACAAAAAATTACATATGTCACCATTTCAGAGATTTGTGCAAGAGCATAGGCGTTATGCTCAAGAGCTTGAACTTAATCTTTAGTTTAAATTATTAAAAAGGAGATTTTTTTCATAGTTCTATAATCTAATATTTTCAAAAATGACCAATAAATGGCAGTACCCATGGACTTTTATTTAACAGCTTATGAAAAGCTCATAGAAATGACTTCATAGTGCAAATTGAAAAAACAATTCAAAAAGTTGCAACTTTCTGAGTTTTAGTGTAATAGCAAAGAAAGTGTTATCAGAAAAAAATATCTGCAAAATTCATGAGGATGATCCTCCTATTTCCGGGTATGCATATATATATATATATATACATGTATATATATATATATATATATCATGCATGTGAGATTATGTTTTCTCATTATTATGACCAAAGTGACATAAAATATAAACTTTTGTGGAAACAAATAAAAGAATCCATTATAGGCTTGGAAAAGGTACAAGAATGCTACTATTGTTAGAAATAGTTATTTTCATAAGCATCTGTTATGTAGTGGTATTATTTTTAATGAATTACAACATTATTTTGTTTCTTAGTTTTCATTTCCATAATGATAGATAAAGAGAACTCACATAATCAAAATTCCTTTGGGCTCCTGAAGGGTTGAACTCAAGGATAAAATGTTTTGAGGCAGAGACAAACTTCGCTCTTGTTGGAAACAAGGCTTAGATCTTTCTTTACTTTTTTACTCCAAGTGATTAGTTTTGACTACAATAATGACTTGTTTTTCTAATGAAATGCAAATTACTTCATTGTAGGATAGGCATACCATTTCATTAATGTCAGAATTCTTGAAAATGGTAGTAAATATCTGAATTGATTGACTGCATATAGAATATGATTAGTAAAGGTAGTTGTCTCTTTTCTCTTTTTCATCTAGTACCCGACTTTTTATTAATAGTTGATAAGCAAAGCCTCTCATAATGAGAGAACCGAAACTGCCCGTGCTCAGGCCATCTCCACTTCACGAGGACCCCTGCATTAGTTAAGAACCTTCAATTCCCCTGCTTAAGGCCACCTACTCTAGCCAGGAACCACAAATATAAGTACCAAGTCCACCTACAGTTCCCAGGAATTCTGCTCTAGTAGCCCAGCCCACTCAGCCTCCAGAAGCAAATAAAGTATTCTGATTTCCCAAGAGTATGCATATGTATGTAGCCCAAAAATCTCTTGCACCAGAATCTTAACTAGCATGACCTTCTATACCTTGTTTCCCTTTCTTAAGCCTTCCTAGAGTGTCCAGGTATAATATTTTAAAAATGAATAAAACCAGAAAGACAGAAAAGGCTGAAAATATGTATTCCAAATTCTGAAAGACCAAAATTGTAAACCAAAACTGTTATGGCCAGCACAACTATATCCCAAAAATTAAAGGAGAAATGCAAACATTTCATAAAAAACATTAAAAATTTATTTTTTAATGATTTCATCTACACATATAATATGTTTTGCTTAAATCTACCCCCACTCCCTTCCCTATATTTAGTACCCCATTTGCCCCACCACATTTTCTCCAAACTTAACAAGTAGTTTTTTAAATTAACTGAGTCCATTTAATGTTAGTAAGTACATGAGTATAGAACCATAATGGGGCATGGGAGCCTCTCAAGGGTCATATCCTGAAGAAAAGTGACTGACTTTACCCCCATAAGCCACCACATGCCAGTAGCTGCTCAACTAGGAAATGGGACTTTATAATCCCCTCGTCATTGATGCTGGGATTTTTGCTGGTCTGATCTGGTATTGTTCTTGCGCATGTTGTCACAGCTGTGTGAGTTCATGTGTGCAATGACCCTACCACAGAATGTATAACTCTGAAGATAACACTGTAGAGGGTACTGGGAGGATACTTCAATCTGAAAAGAAGGAAAAAAAGACTTTAGAGGTCACTGGGTCACAAGTAATAAACAGTTCCAATACAAACCGAAGTGTGTCTAAGAAAAGATCACCAAACAACAAAATGACAGGAATTAATAACCATTCTTTAATAATAACTCTAAATAGTAATGGTTTCAATTTCCCAATAAAAGGCACAGATTAATATGTTGTATTAGAAAATATAATTAATCATTTTGCTGACTCCAAGAAGCACCATTTATGAGCACCACCATACATCACCTTTGAGTGAAAAGGGTAGTTTATTGCCACCTGGTTTTGTGTCAACTTGACATAAGCTGTAGCCATCTGATAGAAGGAAGCTTCGTTTGAGAAAATGCCTCGACAGTATTGGGCTATAGGCAGGCATATAGGGCATTTTCTTATCTAGTGACTGATGTAGAAGGTGGTGCCATCGCTGGGCTTATGGTTCTGGGTTTTATAAGAAAACAGGAGACACGAGCTATGAGGAGCAAGTCAATAAGCAGCACCCCTCCATAGTCGCTGAACCAACTCCCGCCTCCAGGTTCCTGCCTTGCTTGAGTTCCTGTCCCGACTCTTTGATGATGAACAATGAGTGCATCATTGCTCATCATCAGAGATGCTTTTATTCTTTTTAATCAATAGATGACCATCGGTATAAAGACTCACAATTGTTCAATATGCAAAGAATAAGAGAGTGTGGAGTGGTCAACTCTATAGCTACGAGGCTCACTATCACTGTATAAAAGAAGGAAGAAGAATGTAAGGGTCAAAAGAAGTGGTCATCTGCAGCAAAACAGTGTTTATTAGACATGCCAGTGCCACTGCACTCATGGCTTCAAGTCAGTTATGACTATGCACAGGACCCACATATGATCAAGCCGGCCGAGATATGGATGGGTGAGGGGATCATTTGACCAAACACATTATATATGTATTCCTGAACCATAAGTACATGCACACACATGCACACACACATACAGATACATACACACATGAGCACACACACACATACACACATGAGCGCACACACATAAACACACACATACACACACACACACACACACACACACACACACACCAATAAGCAATAGATAGGCCATAGTTTAGTAAGAGAAATAAGTTCTCATTCCATTTTTGTGTATCACCCCAACAGTTCTTCGTATCCTTTCCTAGCATATTGTTACAGCTTTATGACAGCATGAAGCTTGTCTAGAATGAAGTCAGTGTTGTAGAATATGGGCGGGATGTATGTGACATGTTTAGTCTATCCCGGTATTGCCAAATAGAGACACAAATATGTTTAACCCTTATCTTCTGAAAATTTAACAGTCAGAAACTTATTTAAATGATATAAAGAAATAAGATCGGACTTACAAGTCAGAATTGAGAAAATCTTTCCTACAGTAATCCTATAGACTATCTGAAGGTAACTATGAATAGAAACAGGATGATTCTACTAAACCCTTGCATTTTAAAGTTGGTTCTTGCCACAGCAGACAATTCTAACTGTGTATGGACTCACTGAAACCACGAGGCTATAACATATAACATGATGAAGGATTCCTACAAAAGATGGGGAGAGAAGGGGGAGAAGGTAAGGGAGAGGAAGAGAAGGATAGAGAGCAAATCTAAGCTCTTTGAGGAAGCTCTTTTATACATACATACATACATAAGCCATATGACATAGAACAAGCTTCCTTTTTTGTACAGTGCTAAACCCTAACAGACATGTCACCAAATTTCTCTAGTCTTCCAGACAGGCAGTTTTCATTAGCCTGCATACTATAAGTTAGAAATGAAATGGAATGATCACAAACATCATAAAATCTATAACTTGGTGGGATAAACTATTTTTCTTTCTACGTAAGAATGTGATCCTCAAAGTGGTGTATTTAAATTCAGATGTCTAAGAAATTAGTTCATGAAATAGTGCACAGGAAACATGAAAAAATACTTTGTATTCACTTACAAATTGGACTTTCCATGTCCTTACGACTTTTTCCTGGTGACTTTTTTCTTCCCAGTACCTACAGCAGGTGAGCTATCTCTGCTCTTTCTTTCCCTTTTATCTGACTTCCTCCCTTCTTTCTGCTCCCTATTCTCCTACATTCTTAATACCTTGCAATTGAAGCTGTGTTCCTTTAAATTATATATGTGATAAGACTGGATTTATTGTTTCCAGGTTCTGACTATTACAAATAATGCTGCTATGAACAGAGTTGAGCAAGTGTCCTTGTGGTGTGATTGAGCATCTTTTGGGTATATGCCTAAGAGAGGTATTGCTGAGTCTTGAGGTAGATTGATTCCCAATTTTCTGAGAAACCACCATACTGATTTCCAAATGGTTGTATAAACCTGTACCCCTACCAAGAGAGGAGGTCTTTCTCCGTTACTCCACATAGGATCTATTCCTGGTGCAAGAACTGATTTTTTTGAAGCCCATTCTGTATAGTGGGATGCCTTGCTCAGACTCGTGTGTGGGGAGGGGGGCGACTTGATCTTATCTCCTTAATATTCCAGACCTTGTTGACTCTCAGTGGGAGGCCTCCCTTTCTGAGGAGTGGATGGGGTGGGTTGGTGGAGGTGGGGGAAAACAGAAGGAGGAAAGGGAGGGGGAACTCTGGTTGGTATGTAAAATGAATAAAAATATAAAAAAGACTGGGTATATTTATATATATATATATAATATGATATATATATTATAATTTTTATTTTTAAAATGTTATTGTGTCTTAACTTGCATCACAGGTAAAATAGCTTTGCTGGTGATCTTGGGAAGGTAGAAGTTCCCAAATGATTTTGTGAGGCTGAGAAAGAATCCATGAAATAGGAATTTAGAGAGCAGGAAGTATGTAACATGACAGTTACTTACAGGAGCTTAGAAAACGTCATAGATTCTCCAAACCAAGAACAATAGATGGAGACTTGGAATCCATTAAAAAGATACACACTTGGCTGGGCGGTGGTGGCGCACACCTTTAATCCCAGAACTCGGGAGGCAGAGGCAGGCAGATCTTTGTGAGTTCAAAGCCAGCCTGGTCTACAAGAGCTAGTTCCAGGACAGGCTCCAAAGCCACAGAGAAACTCTGTCTAAAGAAAAAAGATACACACTTGCTCTAAGATGCAGACTCTAACTAAAATCACATACAAGACAAGGACTTAATACACATTTGGTTCAGGAGACATATGATGCTGATAACAACCATATAAAATCCTGATCCTAAACAACAACAACAAAATTCTGCCTTCCTAGTAGATCAGTTGATCACTTGTGTGATATATATATGTGTGTGTGTGTGTGTGTGTGTGTGTGTGTGTGTGTGTGTATGTATATGGTGTATTCATCAAAGATACCAAATACAAAATCTCTGCTTGTTTAGGGAAATGTTGGCAATCAAATATTATATACTTTGCCCTTTCTGCTTGTTTAGGGTGTGTTTAAGAATCAAATCATACATATTCCAAAATGCAATAGATGATATTTTTAACAAGTTTCAATATTTTTATTTAAATTAAATCATATAGTTTGCCAGTAAAAATGCATACACCCAAATATCTATGAATGTATATTCAAGTGTTTAGCTCAACTCAAGAAAATATAATTCAATAACACTTGTATTTGCAAATACTGTGAGAGATGTAGAATGTGAAAATGAATATGAGAGTTTAATTCGAAACAAATTGTACACTTGGATTAGGTCTTTGGAATTAAGTGTTCCCTTTGAGCTGTCTTAAGACATGCAAGCAAATCTCACTCATATGGAGAAATGAGGGTGAGTGGTTTTTTCTTGGGTTGTCTCTATTCCATGGCTTCTCTTCTTGAATCACATATGTGGCACATGTCTTCCTCTTTTAAAAAGTCTAAATCTTGTTAGCTTTTTAAAGAGAGAGTTTAAAATGTTCGTTTTATATTATATTATTTATAATAATATGTGATTATTTTGTACCCTGCTGTTAAGAGTGTTGTTTTGATACAGGAACCATCCACTCTATTAAAAGTGTTTTGTTTTGTCTTGTTTTAATAGATTAGGGTTAAATAACTACCGCTACGCCAATATAAGTATTAAAAATCCTGCCTATTGTCACTCTGATAGTTTCTATTTAAATCAAAACATCTCATTAAAATTTATTTTTAATTGTTGTAGTCTAAATAGTGGTCACAACAAAATTCTGCATCTTAACTACTAAAATTTGGGAATGTAGTCCTAAACACAAAGGACACTCTGAAGACACTACTAAGGTGAGGGCGCTCACATGGGGACAGCATTCCTTGGGTAAGTTGTCAGTGTGTCACAAAGTTCTCGTCAGAGAGAAGAACTGAGATTGAGCAACAGTGGGAAGGGGCAACAGATCAATGGGAAGGAAAACTTGATGCGATGGGGGCCACTGGCCAGGAAAATGGAAGAACTAATTCTGCTTACTTCTTGATTTTAGCGTCATGGGATTCATTACTCATTTCTGACCTTTGAAACTGCAAGAGAATAAATGCTTGTTTCTTAAACCACTTAGTTTGTGTTACTTATCCCAGCCTTATTAACAAGCTAATATTCAACAACAGAGAAGCAAGCAGTGATATTCCACTTGTTTCCCAGCAATTTCCTAAAAAGAGGGGAATGAAAAGACATGATTCTTCTACAACAGAAGTGTGCCAACACCTGGAAAATGATTGTTACCATCACTTTTCCCACTCTTGCCCTTCATTACACAGCCCACAGAGTGCTTGTAGCCCACAAATGTATGACTATGACCCATGGTAAATTAATCATATGGACTCCACCATCCCATGATGCAGGACCTATTGTTTATTCATAAGAACCAAGTTCTTCTAGGAAGGTGAGATATTTCTATCATGCATGCTAATTATTGCAAATCATCATATGACAATAAGCTGCCTTTGTCCCTTTTCAAAAGAGCGAACCTGTCAGGTTGTCATCTTGCAAGCCTACTGCATTTAAAATATGCATTTTGAGTAACTAAACTGCCTTTCATCTTGGTGGGCAGTCTTGGGGTTTAATGAACCTCAGGTGTTATTATAGAACTGCTTTTTTCTTGTCTCCAGACAATAACTTAGGAAAAATTCTTGATCAGTCATATAAGTGGAGATAAAAATTATGAGTCAGAAATTTTTAAAAAACATTAAAAATTGTAGCTATGCTACTCGGTATTTTTTCCTGTCTTAGTTAGCTTTAGCTGTCGATTTGACCTACTTTGGGAAAAGACCCTTACTTAAAGAATTGCCCTACCAATGTCTACGAAGCATTTTCTTAATTGACATTAAAATGCCTGGCCTGCAGTGGTCATTTCCATACCTGGGCAGGTGGGCCTGGGTTGCACAGGAAAGATAGTTAGACAAACCAGAGAAATCATCTAGGAAGCAGCTTCCTTTCAAGGATCTCTTCTGTTCCCGCCTCCAGATTCCTGCTGTGAACTCCTGCCCTGACTTCCTTAGATGTTTAATTATAACCCTTCCCTTCCCTAAGCTGCTTTTGCTCATGGCGTTTATCACAGCAACAGAAAGAAAACAAGAACAATCCCTAAACAAGTCGCTGCCTTTTTACTGAGTATTTTAGGTTAGATGGTCTTGAAAGCCCCATCAGAGCCCATGTCCAAAACCCAAGCAGTGTTCATAACAGCTGTGCTTAATGTATAGAATGTATAGAATGTATAGAACAACACAGTTACTGAGGAAATATTAATGGATCTAAATATATATAAATTAATATATATGTATTAATTGTTGTTTTTAAAGTATTGACTCCGTTTTAAATTCCTAAATTTAAAATCAGTTTTCATTGCTATTTTAGAACACCTGACATGTAGGCTTCAATTGCTTTGGTGGTTTTGTGGAAATACAGTACCAAATATCAAATTCAGGTTTAACAACACGCTCTGTAGTAGTGTGGATGGAAGGCAGACATTTGCCAAGGGAATTTGGAGCTATCAGCTTTTTCGTAAGATTACTATGAATCTTTGCAATTTAGACTGTATAGTGGAAACACAGCTATCAATTTTGGGAAATGCACACAAATAATATTACAGAAGTGTTAAGAGATGTATAAGAAAGCAATCTAAGCAGCTGTAACATCACGGGAAGCAGAACTGCTTTTCTGGCCCACTTTAGGGGAAAGACAATAAACAAAAGAAACAATAAGATTATTAACAGGCAAGAATGTTTACAAAAGCTTTCCCTAAACCATTTGTTAAAACAAAACCCTCAGATAAATGAACATAGCAAATCTGTTACACCTGTGTCTTATAAAGCCGAAAGAGCCTCCAAATTACTTACTTGAAGAAACAGTAATTTCTGTTGGCAAGATGCATGGAAGTGTTAGCCTCATGGGAATCCATTTGTGACAAAAGAGAAAAAAAGCAGTCCCTGTTTTGACAGCAAAAAAGTGACAGATAACGCAGAAGTAATCAATCTGAATGGTATAGAATATTGAAATTGTGAAATGTTTGAAAACGAGAAGGTGGACCTTGAGATCCATACAGGAAGCTGCTGAAATTCCAAGCAATTCCGCAAAGCCAGGAGTAAAGACAGCAGGAGGATGCTGAGAACGGCCGTGCCTATGTGTTTCAAAAAGCAAATATCATTGTTGGAAAGATTGTCTTTGTAACAAAGAAAGCCTTCCACCATCCAAAAATACCTGAAAAGAATAAAATAACATTTATCCAGGACAAACAGAATTGCAGAAAGCATGGAACAAATAAATTCTTAGGTTGAAGATGAGTAACCAGTTTTCTTAGTATTTCAGTAAAAATATTCCCAAGAAATGAAATTGTTTAGATTGAAACAACTAAGAGGAGCATTTTACTCAGTGTGTATGAATAGACAATCCTTTGTCAGGACAGCCCCAGGAATTAAACATGTGTGAGTGAAAACACCATGCTCTTCTCAGGGCTGATACCCCACATAGCTCAGGGGTGATACCCCACAGAGCTCGGGCTGATACCCCACAGAGCTCAGGGGTGATATCCCCACAGAGCTCGGACTGCACAGAAGGAGGAAGAGCCTGCGAGAGGACCAAGATCATCAGGCGCCTGCTTCTTTTGTCAAAGACTTCTCTTGACAAATGGTGGCCATTTTTCTAAACAAGATCTTCCCATCCATAATAGAAATATTCTCTGACAAACTGTATTTCAAATGCCTCATTGTATGTACAACTGGGCATGAGTCATCACCTTTCCCATCATTTCCACCACGAAACCCATCCAGTATGCAGGAATGTTATGCTTCTGGCTCGGCTAGTCTCTGCCCTTGACTTTAATGCAAATACTCTCCATCCACTGGGGGTTTTGACTGCATCCCTACACTCAGGCCATAATGCAGATCACTCTCTGGCTCTTGTAAGAGATGCCGACTAGTATTTCTTCTTCGTGCTTGACAGAACTCACTTGTGGTAGCTAATATTTCAGAGAATAAGGCTAAGTATGCTACATATTTGTAGCTCCTTTTTTCTACTCGTTTCTTTTTCATTTGAAATTAGACGACCAGAAAGTAATGCACTCAAAATTCCCTTGATTACTGTGTTTTCAATTTGATTGATTTCTGTTCCTATTATTTCCTTCATGCTACTGATTTTGTGTTAAGTGTCTTTGTTTTTATCACTTCCTAAAGTGAAAATTCAGTTCACTGAATTAAAATCCCTTTTTTGTGTATAAACATAAAAAACTATCAAGTTTTATCTGACTGATCACAGTTTTAGGTGTATCAAAACATTTTTTATATTCATCTTCCTTTCTTTCTCAACCAAAATTTCAAAGTAATTTCTTCTTCAGTCAATTGAATATTTAGAAATGTGTTGCCTAATTCACTAATGTTTAAGTACACTGTAGTGTAGTGTCGTTACTTTAGAATGAGTCTTTGAAACAGAACATAAATTGTACAGATTCATCTATTTAACTTACTCTGGCTTATATTGTACTGTGATATATTGTCTAGGTGGAAGTTTCTAGGTGTGTTTGAAAAGGATCTATATTCTACAGATGTTAGATAAGAGTTTGCAAATCTCAGTAAAGTACAACGCCTCCGGAATCTGTTATGGTTCTTTGTCTAGTTTATTAGTTACTGAAGGCAAGGAAGGTGTTCATTTCCCCTGCTTTGGTGACAGATTTACCCATCCATTTCTCCCTTTTCTTCATGTACTTTGAAGCTCTGCAATGTAATTTGAATGTATTTGAGATGTACACATATTTAGGAATGTAGGGTCTTCCTAATCATTGATACTTTAATCTTTGTGAAATGCCCTTTATTGTAACCTTTTATAATCTGACCAATGTAAACGTAACTCTACTGATTTCCCTGTGTATGTGGTTACATGGTGTATCTCATTCAATTTCTTAAGTTTGTCTTACAGAGAATTTTGTTTTCATCTGGTTGTTCCTGTGGTGTGTGGCATTTCAGATCTAATCCAGAACCTTGCTCTTTCTAACCAAGCCCGCCGCCTCTTCAACTTAGCTTCAGGCCTAGCCCTTTAGTTTGTCTTTCTGTATCTTTATGTTTATACTTTATCTCATGTAAGAATTATGTAGTTATGTTTGTATTTAGTAAAATCTATTTATTTTTGTTTGACTACTTATATTATTTAAGTCATTTTTATTTTTATCATTATGATCTACAGATGTTTCTCTTTTCATCCACCATTTTGCTGTTTCTCATTTGTTTGGATACAATATAACAGTTTTAATATTCTTCTTTGAAACTTCATTCTCCTGACCCTATTTCATGTTTGGGACATTTCTATTTGAGAAGAGAACAGAGTGATAACACATAAAGTCCTTGAATACTCAACCTAGAAGTTATGTATTCTTTTTCTCAGCACACTGGCCAGTGAGAAACAGCACATGTGGGGGTTTGGGAGGTGACTACGTAGAAATCTTTAGTGAGAAGCCATTGCCACTGCTGTAGTTGACACTTCTGGTTGTAAAATGTCCCTTTGCTCCTTCCTTTATTGTGACATATTCTAAGACAAATGGAAAGTTTTACATTATCATTAATTAAAGTTTGAAATATAATGTTTAAGTAGAAGACATTTTAAATATTTTCTGCTTATGACTCTCATATTCCTTAGAAATTTTATGCAATCTCAGACATGTAGGTATATAACATAGACATAAAATCAATTCACTGATAGTAATTCATATTTATTTAATCACTTAATAAAGACATTGCCTACTAATGAGATAAAGAATTAAATCTTAGCTAAATATTTTTTATAGAAGAACATGGTAATTCACCTTTTGACTGAGTTCATTGATAGTTTGATTTTATAATAATAGATGAATACCAATTAATAAAAACTACAAGGTATAAAATGTCAGAAATGATTTGGTTAGGGTCATTTCAGAAACTATTTAAAAATTCTGTCCTATTTCCAATCCAAAATTCATTTAAGAATACCTTTTAGTGAAAGGACTGAAATTCAAAGGGTGATTTGTAAAAATCGTAAAACAATATAGTTTGAAGACACAATGATTTTATACTTAGATGCTGGAATGATAAAAGAAAAATATTTAAAATCTGTTTTCCATAATTGGATCATTATTATTTTTCTGTAAGACTGAATCCCATGTCAGTCCACACTTTTGAATCCAATCCCACATGTTTCGGAAGGATTAGTGGAGCTATGCAGTGGGATGACATGCAGAAGACTGCACGTATGCACTGCGGAGACAAAGCCAGGCTACAGGGTACAACATGGGCAACACTGCCAGAAAGACTAGAGAAGTTAGCACATAGGCATGCCAAAAGTCGTCAATACCGTACACAGGTTTAGAGTGAAGGGGTGAGAAGCAGGCCTCCATCATCTCATTAGCATCATGACACTCAACTTTCAATCGATAAATAAGACAATATAAAAGCAACAAGTAAATTCCAGAAAGGGAAATTAAGGTGGTGGTGGGGGGATACCTGTCCAGCAGCCTTTGGAACTGGGTAACTGCTCCTCAATATGACGGGATGGGCTCCTAGGAAGAATGTCATTGTTCTTAATGGTTGTTGTTTGGCCATATTTGAGGGATGGTAGTGGAACATTCTCTTTGAGGAGGTTTAGTTTTCTTAATTAAGATTCTCCTTATGGAAAGGTGAACTCTCTGTAACTAGTAACAGTCAAACACTCACCACCACCTGCAAAGGATTGCTTAAAGCACTTCTGTCACACTTACAGTTAATTCTAAGCAACTCTGAAGTCTCCCTTTCTCTGTTGTCATATCTGGCACTCCTGTGTGCTTAAGGAGTCACTGTCCTGGGGTTGTCACACTTTAGAAAGTTTAAATCCTTGGATTCAGTTCTTCTCTAAGAAAACTTTGTTGGAACATGGCTGGAAAACACAAGAAGTGACTGCCCTTTAAATCTGATCTTATCACTCAAGGCTCAATTTTAAGTTGTTTGTACCATAAGGGCCTTCTCAATTTTATATCTTACTTTTGCCAGGCATGTCATTTCATAACTTTCTCCAAATTTCTGCTTTGGGGTTGAGATATTCTTTATCTTTCTTATAAGGCTTTTCCTAACTAGGTCAGAAAGAGCCAGTAAAAGTTTATAATGATCTAAGGTGTGTAAGTACGAAGTTAGAATCAATTCATTGCATTCAAGGGTAGCAGTGCAAGTTATCACTGGGACCCTGGACCGGGAACCAACATCATCTGATTTGGTTGCTGATCTTTAACAACTGTCATGAACAAAATCATGATCTTTTTAATCTCTACCAGACTATACTTCAAATGCTTTGGTTTCATTTTGGTTTTATTTTCAGCATCATTGTATGTATATCAGTAGCATTATTTTTATATGAATTTCTGTTATAATCAATATTGGTTCAATGTGTCTAAGTAATAAGTATTACTAAGTATTATTACTTAGTAATAATA
Organism: Myodes glareolus; assembly: GCF_982192425.1. Lineage (NCBI taxonomy): Eukaryota > Metazoa > Chordata > Mammalia > Rodentia > Cricetidae > Myodes > Myodes glareolus. Next base: position 65,183,863 of record NC_142038.1, read on the forward strand.
ATTCCCAAATCAGGCAGCTTAAAACTTCCAGTACGTATTTGTAATTAACACAAGTCTAGAGGTAACTGTGGTTCTCTAGGGTGTCACTGGAACAAAGTAGCCAAAGGTACCTGATCCCTTCCGACCTCTGGCTTCACCGACTCCACTAAAGGCTTCCTGGTTTCCATGGGAGAAAAGACATGTATATTCTGTTAAATGTCTTGACACCAAAGGGATTGGAGCTTCTTCTAATTATGATCATTTTGTCAGACCGGGGCTCATGTAAAAAGACTTTCCTAATTCCAACAAGGCTGAACAAATGAGGCAACACATGGATGTTTGGGCAATAGTGTCTCCCACGTGTTCAGTCCTGCATCTGAAAAGCACACAGCATTCAGAATCAAAATTGTGCACTGTGATGGACTTTGTGAGATGTCAAGCATTCTGGGAATAGAAATTCACAGTTGAAAAAGAAGAGAGGAAGGATATTCCCAGAAAGAGAACTGTATTAATAAGATGTGAGTTGGGAAATTAATGGAAACATTATGTAAACACAAATGTCTACAATATGACTGCAGAAAATAACAAAACTTAAAACTCTTTTCTTAGCAACTTTAAGAAAGAAAGCTTTGAGAAAAATGAGTAACACTAATGTGGAAGGAACAGAAGGTTTATAAGTAGAATCACGAGAAAACGCTTTTTGATTGGTAGAAAGAACCAGATGGCAAGGACTGAAACAGACTAATTAGGACTCATTCTTAAACAATTGGCCCAAACCTTTAAAAACTTTAAAACCGAGAGGAATTTGGTGTCTGGAAATTGAGCTCAAGATGATCGCATACAACAAAGTCAATTTTGGTCACCACAAATATGGGGTGTCCTTGAGCAGTAGGTTGAGGTTGCCAGCACTGTCATCGTCCAGCAAGAAGACAGAGAACAGGAGTGCTGTGTGGGGTCCAGGTGGCTGACTAGTTTCCCTCAGATCCCAGCGTTAGCTGTTACAGGTGACACAATAGTCTTAATATAAAAAAAACCTGAAGAAATGGTAATGCAGGCTTTTATTATTATACATAAAATACTGCATGCTAATTGCTTGTTTCTTGTGTTCACAACAAGTCAATAGCCTTTGAAGGAAGTTTCATAGAACCTGATAAAGAAAGCAACTTTGGTTAAGAGGCAGGAAACAGTTCATGAGACTGCTATTCTAGGCATAATATTCTTTCTTTATTAAATCCACTTTTTAATCCTTAAGTCTTTTCATTACAATTTAAAGTATTACTTGTAGTCTGTATTTTTCCATTGTTCAGAAGTATTAAAAAACGCATTTTGTATTACATTTTGAAATTTCTTGGTTGTACTATTGTTAAATTTTATTTGCATATTGTGTGAAGTGATGAGCTCCATAAAAGCCATGTATCTCAAGACTCCATGTGGACGGACACAATCTCGGCTGCTATTTTCCCCAACCTCTTTGTCATGAGACATTTGGCAGCGCTGGAGGAAGGGGTCTTCAGTACCTGAGAGCAGAGCTGGAGAAGAGCACAGTGGGAGGACTTTGGCTGGGGTCATTTTGCCCTGCTTTTTCTGTCCAACAGTGGGCTTGAAAGTAGGTGAAGTCTCTTATCCACTACACGAAGCAGCATCTATTACCTTCTTAAAATTAAAATCTTTACTTCCTTTTGTAATTTGTAAATATCTTCCTATGTGACCTGTTAGGATGTCATGAGTTTCCAATATTAAAATCTATGCTATTTAAGGATAAATCTTAGAAAGAGCAGGCATGTAAAATAGGACAAATTTAAGGAAAGCAAAATAAAATCACAAATGACACCCAGTGAAGAAACCTTGAAAGGGAATTGTCTTTAATTAGTTCACAGTTGGAGATTGTTCACACTGCTTATTTTAGTTAAGTCTTTCATTTGAGGAGAAACAAGCTATTTAACTTTCAGGATGCTTGCGGGGAGTTGTGGAGTAGCTTGAATCTCCTATCTTTTTGAATAAAACTCTCCTCAATATAGTGTAACTCTGGTCAATAAAAATGTTTGTAAAGCATGCCAGCCTGTTGGGATCTGTTGCATATTAGCAACAAGGATGACTAAAACAAAGTATTTAGAAATTTAAGAGTACAGTATACATGGGTCATTGAGATGTATTTTAAACTAATAGTCTGGGGACCATGTTTTGTTGGGCCTTAACACAAAGATCTTGGCTGTGGTCAATGGTCTTGCCAACTTGATGGATTATGGCATCACATAGAAAATACAACCATGTATCTGTGAGAGCATTTTCAGGTAGATTTAATTGAGGACAGAAGATGCATCTTGAATGTAGATGGGACCACCTCGTTGACTGGAATCTCAGACTGAATGAACATGCGAAAAGGGAAGAAGCCATCTCATAATCAATTGATGGACAAATTTCCTCTCTCTCTTCCTCCCTCCATTCCTCCCCCATGCTTCTTGAATGAGAACATAACATGCTCTTACTCTCTCTGTACTCCTTCTTATGTACTGCAAAGGACCATATCCCTAAAACCATTAGCTACAATAAACCCTTCCTCCCCTAGCTTGTTTTTGTCATAAAAAATTAGAAAATAGCTAATACGTAAGATCATACTTTGGGGAGGAGAGTCACTTGTATAAAAGAATCTGATGGATTTTTTGACATAAAAAGCATATGGAATGAGAAAATTCTAATTATTTTCTATCAAATTTCATGAATAACTATGAATATAATAACAATTTCCCAGTGACACTTAGGACCACAGTTTTGCTAAAACTTGGCTTTTTATAACACTACAGTCAACCATTTTGTAGTTGACATGAGGTCTGTCCACCATAGGTGTCCCTATATAGCAATGCAATGGAACACTATCATGGATAGCTCTTGAAAGTGAAACAATTTCCCCAAAGTTGTCTGGGATGTGTCTGAAGCTTGCACTGTGATTGACAGCACTGTATATTTTTCACAACCTTTACTTAGTCACAATTTGCTACATCAAAAATATGGAGATGTAGCAAAGAATACTTATTGGTCAAGCTACAAGCATCTCTCTCCTCCAACCAATAGTGTGACAAGGACATGGCAAGGACTAGGCAAGGACATGACTGCCAACCACGGAAAATGCTTAAAAATTCCTTGAGACATTTTAAGTGGTCACATACCTGTTGAGAAGAGGTCTACAATGAATCACACAGGCTTCCCTGACAAGGTCTTTATCTCAAATGCCCATAGAGGAAGCACCATCCACACAGCCTTTAGTCCTCCTTCAAGGACCTGTGGTGCTTCTTACTCATGTGTTCAAGGTGAGTCTTGGTTTGCATTCGTTGGTGAGATGCTACTATAGCTTGCATCTGTCTTCAAAGCCCATGTTTTAAAGGTGTGGCCTCTATCTTAGTGCTATAGGGAAACAATGCCAGCTTCAAGAGTTAGAGCTAGTAGGAGGTCTATGTCACTGAGGTCACCCCTTCAAAGGAGACTGAGAGGCCCTCCACCACTACCTTTTTGTAGCCTAAACACGTGGTGAGCATTTTGCTTCGCCATGCACTCCCTGCCATTTTGTTCTCCCTTATCATCACAGTCAAACCAATGCATGAACAACCTAGCACAGCCTGGAAACTCCAAAGTCAAAGCCCAAACAAATCTTTTCCTTTTATAAATTGATTATGCCATTTATTTGCTACAGTATCAGAGAGTTAACCAACGCAGGTGCTTTCAAGTTTTGAATCACATACTGTTTGTCCCCATTTTCATAATTCATTAAAACATAAATCGTATAGACATTTTTTACCTAGTACACTCCACCCTGTGCTATCTTCCTGCTTTGCTTCTTAGCAGAGACACCAATGTCTATATTTGTTTCTTTTGACAACTCTGTTCTCTTCTGGTCTGCAAAGTTTGTTCTTCTCTTTGGGCCATGTTTTCTGTACCCTCTGGACAAACACGGGGACACTTTAACTGAGGCAGTTGTTTTCCATTAGGCTTCAGGTAACAAACCCTTTCATTCAGAATGTTACTGACCTTTTGTTACTCACGTCTCGCACTTCAGTGCAACTCACAGAGTAAGGAAAGCAAATGTGTGCTGGATAGGTTTTCTATTTGCACCATTTGGCAAGGTCTTAGTATTTTCTAAATATTAACATAAGTGATCAAATGTCTAGTGTTTCTGAAGAATGGCTACGTCTATGAGTCCAGCATCATCACCAAGTCTCAGAATGTCTGCTCCACCTCTCTGTCACCCTTTTCACTCATTCTGCTACCAAATTCTTCCCTCCATTTAGTGATGTTTATTTCTTCCCTTCCATTTCCTAACCTCAACAATCAAGTTCTAATCAACCCCAGACTCCTACTGGCCCTTCTCACCCCAGAATTCTACTTCTGTCACTACCGTGCTATTATTAAATTCTGCATCACCCCTATCCTACACTTCCATCGTGTCATTTCATGATACTGGCTCTTTAGTATCGAGCAATGTCATGGCACCACATATATCTTAGCCCCTGTGCATGCATAGGGGACCTCCAATGTTTTCAGTTTTGGCATTGTAGACATTTGAGGATGAATAAAACTTTGTAGGGAACCCTGTCTGGTACACTGTAGACTTCTACTCAACAGGTATGTAATCACCTAAAATGTCTCCAAGAATTTTAAGGCGTTCTCTATGGGTGACAGTTAAAATCACTTCCAGTTAAGAGACATTGCTTCATTACTATTCACGCTTTGTTTCTGTTACATTAGTGTTCAGTGTCAGGTAACCCAACCGTGAATGACTGTGCTTAAGACACCTCTGCTTTGTTTGTGTAAACAAATTTAAATCTGTGGGTGAGTGGTTGCTAGCATTGATACAGCTGCGCAGTGATGCTGGGGTTCGTATCCTTCTTAAATGTTTATTTCTTAGAAAATCAGCATGTAAACACTTACCTGTTGCTCAAAACATCTAATGTGAATAACCCGTAGAGATTAATTGTTACTTTCTACAAATCTTGTAAGTTATCATCTTGAATTTTAGGATTCTCTTATAATTAAAATTGTTTAATCAATATAAAATTGTGTCTTGACTGAAGGATGGATAAGGAAAATGTGGTACATTTATACAATAGAGTACTGGCACAGCAAAAAAATAAAATAAAATAAATAAATAAATAAATAAATAAATAAATAAATAAAAACCCAACATCTTGAAATTTTCAGGAAAATGAATGGAGCTAGAAAACAACATTTTGAGTGAGGTAACCCAGACACAGAAAGACAATTATCACATGTACTCACTCATAAGTGGTTTTTAGACATAAAGTACAGAAAGCCAGCCTACAAATCACAACCCCAAAGAGCTTAGACAACAATGAGGACACTAAGAGAGACTTACATAGATCTAATCTACATGGGAAGTAGAAAAGGACAAGATCTCCTGAGAAAGTTGGGAGCATGGGGACCTTGGAGGAGGGATGAAGGGGAGGAGACAGGAAGGGAGGGGAGCAGAGAAAAATGTAGAGCTCAATAAAAATCAATAAAAACATTTTAGCTCACCAATACATCTTACTCTATCATTAATGTATGATTACAGTTTTATTTTATATAATATTAATAACATTCATTAAATTGAAATATAGTTGGCAACAATGTACTAAGTGAATTAATTTAAGTTCTACATTTTGGAGTACAGTATGCATGATATAAATGAGCTTACAGATTCCAAATACGAAATGCCTATTCAAAAAACAGTGACTATTATACTTCTAAAGCAAGAATGAATTAATCATATAAGATCAACAGATGCTGGTTATAGAAGAAAAGAAAACTTTATCATGTTACTTTGAATAAATAAATTACTTGGTAAATAAAAATGTTTAATCCTATATAAATATCTTTGGAAAATATAGATGAGGCTTTCTAGGTTTGATTTATTCAGTTTCTATATTTTGCCATGGTGATGATAGGAATGAAGTGGACAGACTAACCTAAATGCAAGCTTGAAATGTTATTTTTCTTTCAATATAGCATCTAAGTACTTAATATTTCACAAATGTGCACATGCATATTTCCACAGATGTGGTCATATTCACATAAGTACATACATACATACATATATGCATATGTATGATTAGGACAAATTGATTAAATTACCTTTAAGGTTTTTATTTTGCATTGCTAACATAGTATGGATATGTCTGTCAAAGTTTTCATATTATTTTCCTTTTATTAAAAGCAAAATACGTTATGGGGGTGCAGCTCTGTTGACAGACAGAATGGCTGCCCAGACTTGTCTGGGACTCGGAATTCAGTGTTCAGCACCACACATACCAGACACCCTAATGCACATCTGGAATCCCAGTACCTGCAAGGGGAGGCAATAACACTAAAAGTTCAAGGTCATATTTGAGTATACTGCAAGTTAGAGTTTGAAGTTAGCCTGGGTTATGGGAGACACTGTCTCAAGCAAACAATCAAAACAAAAATTCATTTTTTTTTAATATTTCAAGCAGCAACCAGTCTTTTAGACTTCCTTCTTACTGGGTGTGTGCTCACAATAAGTCATCACGTGTGCTTGAGAACCAGCCCTTTCTCGTATCACGTAGCTGGTGATAGCTACTGTTAAGAGATTTGATAAAAATAACTCAACAGCTGTTTTCAGCAGCTGGACAGGAGAAGTTCAGAATTTTGGGAGAGCACAATGGTGTGTTCATCCCTCAAGGTTTCACAGCTACTTAGAATCTTGGGTAACTGTAAATGACAATATATTTATGCCCTCTTTTATTTATTTTGCTGTGTGCTTGCTTGCTTTTAAAATTTTAAGAGGTGTATCCCAAACTTTCTTTGAACTCACAATCCACTTGCCTCTTCCTCTTGGGCATTTCTGACAGGTTTAGACCCAGCAAACAGTCACCTTCCTAAGCTGCATATACAGTTTTCTATCTGAATTCGTGTTAAATCAGACTAGACCTTACATTTCCATATTAGAGAAGTGAAACTTTGAACACCTTCCTATGGGGTGGAAAGATGATTGAGTGGATAAGGGCTCTTGCTGCCAAGACTGAGAACCTGCTTTCATCTCTAAGCCTCACATGGTGAAAGAAAAGAACAGACCCAGCACGTTTTTCTCTGATTAACACGGGCATGACCTCAAAGCTGGGATGAATACTGCCCACAAGCCTAGAGAGATATCAGCAAATAATTAAATAAGTTGTAATTAAGTTTCATATCCTCAGATTAATCGATTAACATAAAAATGACTGTAGCAAGGGAACCTAATTATCTACCTTGTCCATTTCTTATTACACTATTATATACATAGCTATTCACGTATAGCCTTATGTGGGGAAAGAAAAAAAGAGAATCCGTATTCTGGACTTGGCTTCCACTAATTGCCCAAGAGATTGTGACTTCCAAGTTCTCACCTTCTATTTGGCCAGTAGCTAAATCTATTGTGGCAACATTCCTAATTTAGCTTACGTATAAACAGAGATGCAGAAACTAAATCCACCTGATTTGCTATGGAAATTGGTTGTCTAAAGTAGAAACCACACACCCATTGAGAAGGAGCTCTAGTAAATTAGTTGATGCCTGGAAATAATTGCTTTTCCACATGGGCTTATAATGGATTTATGAAGTATAAATAGAACAAAAACCAAAGTTCTTAGATAAAAGATGGAAAGGTTTTGAGTTTTGTGTATGTAGAAAAAAAAATCAGCAAAGAATCAGCAGCTCCAGTACTGAGGTTTCCTTCAAAGTTTGTACCCAGTAGTAGGAATTTATATGAATGTGAATACAAAAGGGACAAAGCAAGGTTTTCTCTGGTCCTTAAGATTAATTCACTTAAGGTGATATTTAACTACTTATTTTTAAATTTTCTGATAATCTGTAGTGGTGCAGTTCCTTGACCGCCACACTCGGGAGGCAGAGGCAGGCTGATCTCTGTATTCAAGGCCAGCCTGGTCTACAAATCAAATTCCAGGACAGCCATACCTACACAGAGGAATCCTATCTTCAAAAAAATAAATAGTTAAAAAAATCCTTCCTTCTCTTTAGATTGTAGTTTATGAGAACAGTTCAAGCTAGCCAAACCCAAGCTTGTTAGAAAAGGGTTCTCATACCTGGGCTGTGTAACAGAGGCTTGCTGAGTGCTACTGCAAGGATTGCATGAGCAACAAAATCTTTTCTACTGAGAGTAGCATTTTGATTCCTTCACCATGTGTGTATAAGAAAGAAATAGGACTACCTCATCCTCCAGTTCCACCTTTCCTCTTTCTTGCTCTCTCTCTCTCTCTCTCTCTCTCCTTAATTCCCTTCTTACTCATTTAACATCTTCACATGGACCAAGGAAAAGCATATTTTGAATGTAGGTCTCTTAAGCTATACCTAAGATTTAAAGCATTTTTTGTTAGTACTCCCGTGGTCTTACGCTTACTCCTTCCTCTGGGAGAGTGTAATGATTGTTCAATTCTGTACCATTTGTGCAGGCTAAGAGACAAATTCTAAAAGGTCTTTTTAGTTTGGGTTTGAAGCAGACAACACAGATCAGTTTCAGGAGGTCATAGACCCCTCTTTGTTGACAAAGAAGGGATGTGGGAACTAACAGACAAGGAAGAAAATGTCAGTGTCCTATGGTTCCCATTAGCGAACTAGATACCATCTCCAAAAATGTTTGAAATGGGGAAATCCAAAATTTTAATTTTACAACATTCAGAAGAGTTTCAAGTACATCTAAGGCATAGACCATAGAAGTAGATGTTGTTCCACTGAAGAAGTGGGCTAGTTCCCATTAGTATCTGTTTTTTTATTTCTTCTGCTGTATATATTCTAGTATACATTTTATAATGCTATCTCAGATAAATTCTTACTGTGCTGCTCTGTGATGCCTAGAAAAAAAAAGTAATCCATTCTGGTGTCTTATTCTTTATTCTAAAATAAAGTATTTTACATGCCCTACACTTGTTCTTACTAAGTTTTGTACATTTATTTCCTAGGTTTATACCATGTTTCAATTAAAAATTTAAATTGATCATGTCCTATGCAAATTGCCCCTTAAAATGGTAACTTTTACTTTACTAATTAATGCAAAACACTTTTTAAATTATTAATAACAAAATTAGTAAGAATGTTAAATATTAACCTCTGTTTCTGCTGCACCGTACCCTTTTGTATGAGTCAGATAAAGAAGACCACCCGACACGCTGTGCGCTTCAAAAGCCTACTAGTAAATATTGTAGTGAAGGTGCATTTGAATTTTATTTTTTCCTGAATTATCTATCTGTTGGTGTCCTATTATAACAAAAATGACAATTTAGCTTGGAATCTTAATGAAATAATGGGTTGAAAAACTACAAACTTTAATCTGAAGATGTAGACATTTATTATCTTATTATTTGCATGTTTGTGGAAATTATCTCCTGCACATAGTTTTGCCTTGAAGCTTCTTCCCCAGTCTACTTGTGATTACATCACTTTTGCTAATGGCAGTGAAGCATGGAAGAACTCCTTGTTTGCCTTGTCCGTAACCTATGAACAAGCCTTTGTCCTAGGCAGTGTATATCCATTTTGCATGTAATGGTAGTTTAAATAAATATAAAATAAGATTAGCAGGCATCAGAAAGGAATGTGCATGAAAAGGCAATGGAGGAAGGGAAGCCAAAGGACAACTGGTTCTTCCTAATGTGGACTTGAAAGTAACCTTACCTCGAAAGCAGAGGCCATTTTCTTAAGATTCAGCTCTGCAACTCTTCTTATGTGATAGGAATAAATTACATATTCCAGTGGCTAGTAGCTAATGCTTTGAAGATACTATTAATTTTTCTAAGTTGCATTAAAAATGTTCTGATCCTTATTAGAAAATTCCTCAAAACACTTGAGATAATTAAGGATTTGGACTTACAATGACTATTTTCAAAACAGTCCCAAGGCTAGGTTCTAAGTAAATTCCAGCGAGTCTCTTAAGTAAAGCTTTTAAAAAATTATCTTGATTCTTAATTCTGAAATCCTATAAAACATTTAATAATATTTCTGAAGCATGTTAGGAGTATTTTTGGATATATATATATAAATCAAAATGATAAATTTACAAGTTCTCAATGACTAAAAATACTAAAATATTTTTTATTATAATCTGTTATATGCACACTTTGATGCATAAATTTCAAACATCTTTCACAGCTCTTATTCCTTTTCCTATTGCACGAGAAAGGTCACAGCAGCGAGGTCATTGTCCTTCAGGATGATTTTCAGAAAATTCCATCTCTGCCTGCACCACATCAGCTCTTGTACAAAAGTGTGCCTCAGACTGAGACGCTCGTTCTGTTGTTTGATACCTCCTTAGTTTACATTCAAAGTAGAGTTCAATTACTGTTGTGGAGAAATTAAAAAGCAGTGGTCACGAAAGAAACAGCTTTGCCTTGCGTCAGGGTTGACAACGCTTCCGTTGTAAACAGTCAGGTATGTGGTGGTGGCGAGAGGACCTAGGACCGTGTGTGGCCTCTCAGCGCCTGGACCAAGGGTCTGAATGTAAGGAGGCATCGAAAGAGCTCAAATAAGAAAATTGGCGACGCTATTCATAGATGTCACTCAAATACATTAAATATGAACTTGTAATACATATTCCACATGCTTGTCATAGAAAATGATGGAAGAAAGACCTTGCATGCCTGTTTTTGAAAATGTGTTACACATAATATGAGAAAAAATGGATTTTTGTTTGTTTCTGCTTACGCTTTCAACACAACCGAGAGGATATTAACATTGGACTTAGTCAGGCTTCCATGCTTCCCCTGAAACCTGATCTCATCCTCAACATAGGCTAGAATCTGGAAACCAAGTGAAACCCCTAGTAAAGGACAAGTGAAACAGTGAGTTTTCCCATTCACTGACTTTCAACGGCATAGAAATTAATTTCACCAGAAGTAGCATCTTCTACCTTTTGATCGATTCCTGCCAGTGTTTTCAATGTCATTTCCAAAGCTGAGACAAGATGACACCCGTGTGCTCTTTGAATCCCTCAGAGTGGAGACTCCCCTTGTTTCCTTCTCAATACATCTGAAATTTATTTCTGTTCTCCCATTAGAGTTAATTGGAGTTGCTAACATAAATTCCACTTGTTCCAAACAGAGAAGAGGTTTCTTCTTTAATGCTGTTTTTATTTTTTAATAAGGTTAGACTTAAAATAGAGTTTGCCGTACATTAGTCTCGATGCTTTGAGAAACTAAAATGCCTTTAACAACTTTTAGGGTTAGGGAATTGAAATCTGGCGCATAGTTTTTTGTTTGTTTTAATTCTTGTTCGTTACTTTATCATCATTACAAATTACAACTGGTAATGAGAGAAATAAGGATGGCAAACAATAAAAAGCTTTCTTTTCAAGCAAGCCACCACTGTTTATACGCTATCTGTAGTCTTATTTGGGGAATTGCTCTGCAAATGGGGTATTATTAACACTATTTAGAAAAATCTTATTTGTTGCTCTTAACAACAAAGAGAATGAAGCAGATATTATATATTGAGAGAAAAGTACAATCTTCAAGTAGAAAGAATAGCTCACACATTGTGTATGAATCTTATTTTCAAATAAATGAAAGTCCTTTCCAATGACGTTTTAGCTTTGATTGTTAATAAATAACTGTCATTTGAGCTATGAATAATATCACAGGTATAAATATTCTTGAATTATTTGAAATATTATTGAAATGAAATCTTTACCCTCAAACAACTGTATATATGTTTGATTTGCCAAAAGGAAACATACCCAAAGACTCAGAAAGATTAATTAACTTGCTTTTAGCAATCCCTGGCATCTCCTTCTAGGAAAATATTCATGGGTAACTCACACATTCAAAAGAGTGCATACCCATTGGCTTCACTATTGTTTTTCTTTATTAAAATTTGGATGTTTCCAATGAAAACAATTTTATCATATTTTAATTTTACCAAAATGGAATCATCCAACAGAGGTCTTATTTCACTCTTTCATAATCCTTCTTATAATATCGTAAACTCATCAGTGTCCACCTATGCAATTAATACAGAGATGAGGACAGGGGCTATAAAATAGTCACTGAAAAGATGAAAACAGAATCAGTTCCCAAAAGGGCAAAAGGTGCCCAAGATTCTTAGCCAGAACACACAGAGAAATAGCTGAGCGTGAAGGGGTAGACAGCCTCCCCATGCTCATAAGGGAGCACACACACTATCCTCACCTGCATACAGAGTGTTCATCAAAGACCCTACTTTGTCTGTGCTCTGCATTTCATACCTGAGAAGCCTACATCAGTCAGCCTGTTCTACACTCTGCCCTGTGATTTTTCCCTAGTTAAGAATATGGAGCCTCAGGCAGGTGAAGTGGCCAGTACTTGTTTACCAAGCGTATGCCTGTTTCTTTAAACTAACCATTCAGAACAGAAAATATGTCTGACTTTCATTTTGTATGTGAAATATATGTGACCGACTAGATATATTAATTAAGATAGCCATGCCTCTATTAGCTATCCTGAAATTCATTGTATTGTATTAAAATTGTATTGACAATTTTAAACATTTTTCTTAATCTACATAAAAGTATATGTTTTCAAAAATATTTTGCTGTAAAAGAAGAATATTTCTAATTTAAACCTGGAAGTTGTTCTTATCATAGCTGTGGATTTTCATTTATGGTTTTGTTAAAATTGTTTTCCCTTTTGTTTCCGTTGGTGAAAGTCACAGATAAATAAATATTCACATATATTAAATGGGATTTTTTCAGTTAATGGAGTTATATGCACAGAATTATCCTGAGATAACTCACCTACACTGCAGATACTGATCCAATATAGGCATAAGTTTAAGAGAACCTTTCATAATCGATAGTTTAAATGATCTTTGGATGTCTCATGAATGTCTTTGAATAAAGAAATAAATCATCATGTATTCTATCATGAAAGTGTCCTTCAATGAAACATTAATGGGATAATTTGGAAATATAGGTCTCATTATACAGAGTTCTGTACTCAAGTCCTTGTCTAATGGACATATTTTTGTTTCATCGTTTGTGCACCAGCGATACATATGCACTGGAAATAAAGTAATCTGCCTGTTGCTGGTATTTTCCTTGCCCCAGTTTCAGTGATGTCAAGTAACTATTGAAATAAATATCACTTCAAAGATTTTGGCAGTCCCATCAAAGGAAAATCATGATGAGTTGTTTAATTTCATTTTGTCTGATGAAAGGAAATGCACATCTCATCCAGGAAACAGATAAAAATGAAAACAGAAAAAAGTGCTACTGTGTCTAGGCTACCATCATGTCTGATATGAACAATAAAAGTAATTACTGTAAGTATAACATGTCAGACACAGCTGAGCTAAAATTTTCCCTATTAATTTCAGCCACGATTTTCGATAATCACATTAGTTGGTCTTTATTTTCTTGTATTTCTCCATTGAGAATGCCCACAAATTGGCACCACACAGTTGCTATTGAGACAGACATGTGTGGTGCGGTCCCTTGTCTGTCATATATCAGCAGAGTAAACACGGGAAGTGGCTTTACCTTCCTCAGGCTCAATTTTCTCACTGACAAAATGAGAATAACAAAACTACATATTCATGGATATTTGTGAAGATACATGTATATATAAAGATTATACTGCCTTAACAGGATCAGTCTGAAATAAGACAGTACAGCAAAAATTTTTATGCTGGTCAGGTATGTTGGTACACACCTGTGCTCTCAGTCCTTAAGAAGTGAACAAAGGTCTTGAGTAAGACCAGTCTCAGGTACCTAGTGGGTGGAGTTCAAGACCACTGAGGAAGTAGCACAGACACTGAAAGAAACAATTAATAAAAGGGACCTCCTGAAACTGAAAAGCTTCTGTAAATGAAAGGGTATGGTCAACAAGACAAAACAACAGCCTAAAGAACGGGTAAAGATCTTCATCAACCCCACATCAGACAGAAGTCTGATCTCCAAAATATACAAAGAACTCAAGAAACTTGTCATTGAAAATAAATAAATAAATAAATAAATAAATAAATAAATAAATAATCCAATAAAAAATGGAGTACAGACCTAAACCAAGAACTCTCAACAGAGGAATCTAAAATGTCTGAAAGACACTTAAGGAAATGTTCAACATCCTTAGTCATCAAAGAAATGCAAATCAAAACAACTCTGAGATTCCATCTTACACCTGTAAGAATGGCCAAGATCAAAAACACTGATGACAACTTATGTTGGAGAGGTTGTGGGGTAAAGAGAACACTCCTGCACTGCTAGTGAAAGTACAAGCTGGTACAGCCCCTTTGGATGTCAGTGTGGCGATTTCTCAGAAAATTAGGAAACAACCTTCCTCAAGACCCAGCAATATCACTTTTGGGTATATATTCAAAGGATGCTTAAGCATGCCACAAGGACATGTGTTCAACTATGTTCATGGCAGCATCATTTGTCATAGCCAGAAACTGGAAACAACCTAAATGCCCCTCGATTGAAGAATAGATAAGGAAAATGTGGTCAATTTACACAATGGAGTTTTACACAGCAGAAAAAAAATAACGACATCTTGAAATTTGCAGGCAAATGGTTGAGTCTAGAAAACATCATACTGAGTGAGGTAACCCAGGCCCAGAAAGACTATTATCATATGTATTCACTCATAAGTGGCTTTAAACATAAAACAAAGAAAACCAGCCTACAAACCACAACCCCAGAGACTTTAGACAACAATGAGGACTCTAAGAGAGACTTACATAGATCTAATCTACATGGGAAGTAGAAAAAGACAAGATCTCCTGAGTAAATTGGGAGCATGAGGACCTTTGGGAGAGGGTTGAAGGGGAGGAGAGAGGTAAGGAGGGGGCAGAGAAAAATGTAGAGCTCAACAAAATCAATTTAAAAAGACTACTGGAGAAACAAAAGACTGCCTCAAAAGACAAAAACTTATAAAAAATAAATAAGTGTTTATTTTCTTTAAGAAAAGCTGAAAGTCTTCAACTCCATACTTTTACAAGGAAAATTAAAGCATTACTATGGCTAAAATCTGGATATATTCTAAAAACTGTATTTGCTTTAAAATATTTAATGTTATTTATTGCACAGAAATGTTTTTCTTTTCATTACTAACCTTCATACTATAATATTTACTATACATTAGTCTCAGTATTTATCTATCTTGAATGAAATACAGCTATTTTGTAGTGCTCGATATTATGCTACCAGAGAGCGTAAGTCGGGAATGAATTCCTCTGTGTGTTGAGAAATCATATATTTTGAATGAGAAGCAGAATTCCCTGTGTACTTGAGAACAGATTAGAATGTCTGACAGGTGGCTGGTTAGATTGCGCAGGTAGAGAAGGTACTACTGAAGACGCCTGATGACCTGAGCTAAATCCCCAGAACACACAGGAGAGGACCAAGCCCTGAGAGTTGTCCTTTGGCCTCCACACACATGCCATGGCACAACACAATGCATGCAT
Organism: Myodes glareolus; assembly: GCF_982192425.1. NCBI lineage: Eukaryota > Metazoa > Chordata > Mammalia > Rodentia > Cricetidae > Myodes > Myodes glareolus. The sequence goes on from NC_142038.1 coordinate 65,199,274, forward strand.
GTTTGCATAAACATGCACGCGCATGCACACACACACACACACTGTACATGCATGCATAATATTATTGTATTTTAAAATGTCTAAAAAGAACACTGCTATATATTTACTATTATGAATTGATATTGAATAATCAATTTCTTATGAAGCTAAGTCCAATGTAAGAAATAAAATAATGAGCAATTACTGATGTTAAATTCCCTAAATTCATAAGAAAAGACTGGGATGTATTATTATTTCAAATCAATTTAGGTTTTATCTGTGGCACCCCTGAGAAGAGTGGATTGTAGATTGCACAGTGGTATGGCTACAAAAAAGTCAGCATATAGGTCTGCAGACAAAACGGACGGAATAAAAGCACGTTCTCCACTCTTTTATGTGGGTTCATTATTATATGGATTTTTTTCTGACGGGACCATATCCAAGTGGCAGCTCTAACAGATGGGCTCTGGTTGGGTTCCACATTTTTAGTTATTTAGGACTTTAGTAAACAGTGTTTTTATCCAGTGTGTGATTGGAACAGATGTGATCCTATCAGGGTTCCACGTTTTTTTCAAGGGCATAAAATTGCCCTGATTTTCTGTACAGTGCTAGGGTTTACTTTCTGTGGCTTTAGAACCAGCGTCCTCTTCAGTCGGAATTTGCCCTTGGGTTCTAAAGCATCATAATAGGGAGTTAATGTTTTATTCTCTATTAATCCCATTAAATCCTTTTAATATTAGAGCATGTGTTGCTTTATAGCATTAACTAGTGTCTTGCACTCAACAGTATTTTCACAGTTTATGTCACTGCTTAGGGCATTAACAAACAGCTGTTTGAATTAAATGAGCAGTTAAGGACCCTGTTCATTAACTCAAAAGTTTCATGTATTTTTAATTCCTTAAATCTAATGGTATCATCACCCTCAAAGAAATCTATCTTTGATTATAATTTGCTCCGGCCACCACTGGTTATGGGGGGTATGATTGTTTTGAATATGAGTTATATCAGGGGTGGATATCATTAACGAATCTAGACAGTCTCTTGATTGTTTCATTCTTATGGGATATAAAACTTTAAAAGTTGTTTGGTGGCACTTGTGTTAAGATTTTCTCCAATTTCGGTTACTGATGACTTCATTTAGCTAATGTAAAGAGGCGGTTGGAATGGAATTATTTGCATTTGAAATGGCGCAATCAGAGGTTTGAGGCTGGCTCATTTACAAAAAGAAGAAAATTGTATTTGGACAGTGACAAATTATGAGATGCAGTCCCCTGTGCAGGGCAAATGTCAGTCAAGGATCTTTCTCCATCAAGGGATAGCATGCTTTCCCAGTTCTTGAGAAGACGCCGCTTTCTGTGCCATCATTCTTCCCGGAAGCCCCACTCAGTATTTTAGAGAGAAGCCTTTGAGGAGCAGGCATGTGGCTCCTACTCAGAATAAGCTGCAAAACGGGTGGATTTCTGACTGATTCACTCTGGCGTGGTATCCTGTGGCCACCCCATGAAATCCAGGCTTTTGTGCGTCCTACATCCTAAATATCACTGATAGAATGATGGACATCTGAAAAAAACTTTTGATTTCCTATTTCCTATATTCCCCAGAAATCACCTGACCTTCAGTCTTCCTAATTTTCTTTAATAGTAAGGAATGGTGGGTGGTTTTTCAGCTCTTTGATAGGCAGATTCAGTTCACAGGTGGGAGATATTAATGAGAAAACACAGTAAGCCAATCAAGATGTTCATTATCATCTGTTTTAATTGTTATATTTGCTCTTTCACTCCTAAAATGTCATGCATTAACAATTTCAAAGTTTGATAGGTATATTTTTTACTTATGCACAAAGGTAAATTATTAGAAATAGCTTGTTAAATGCAGTAGAAAAATGTTTGCTATTGACCTCCAGAAAATGGTACATCAGTCATCCAGCATAGTTAAGAATAAACTTAAAAGGGGGTGGATTCTGGACTTGTTAGTGATTTTTTTTTAATTGTCTAAACCGGTTTGAAACTCACAGTTGCCCATTTCCATAAAGTATCCTTGAAGACTGGTAGGTCCGTAGACCACGTCAGAGATGTCCATATCCTCGCCACCGTGAACAGTGCAAAGTAACCATCTAAACACCAAGCTTGTGTGGGGCTTTGACCTGCAATACTCCCCAGAGTGCAGCTGTGCTCTAATCTTTTCTTAAGCCAGACTCTCCAGCCCTGTGTGCGTAGGTGCTGCTGTACCAGTGTGCTCCATCAGTATCTAAGAAATGCACGGAGATTCACATGAATCAACAATAGACACATTCTCTGAAAATGCCTACATCTAGACTTGAAGAAGTATGAAAAATGAGACCAATTTATATATACATACTTATGTATATATATCCAATTTTATATGCACAGAGAAAGAAGAAATAGAAATATATTTAGTGCATTTACATATTATATCTACATTTTCTGAATTACAAGCATTATGTATATATGTTTAATTTACATAGGTATGTGATAGACATATATCTACATATTTATATTTATTTTAAATATAAGATGTATACAGATAAACATGTTTAATATGTGTATACATATTAAGCATATAACTAAATTAGATATTATATTTACTATATACTTTATACATAGTAAAAATTATGTATATACACATATATATATATTTATATATATTTAAATATTGTGATTTCCTCTCAGCCCTGTCTGGCCTCCAAGGCCACACTTCTAGCCAAATCATTACTATCTTTGGTTTATATTAATCTCTGAATTGGTTGCCACATCTTCACATGTACCCAGATGTCCTAGAACTCTGATTTATATAGTAATTTAGAGGGAATTGAGCAAAACAAAACAAAATCAGCAATAAACAAATCTTCAAAACTCCTGTCTGGACTTTTGATGCTAGGTACAGGTTTGAGGTTTGCCTGATCTCCTGAGAAATTGGGCTGTGAACTTCTTAATGCATTCCTTTTGTTTTTATCATTTTAATTTTTTCTTAAAAAATAGACTATCTTTTTTATTATGCATACCAATCGAAGTTCCAACTCCTTCCCCTCCTCTATTTCTTCGGAAGACACTTACCCCCACCCCACCCCCATGCAGTCCTCAGAGAGGGTAAGGCACATTGCTCTGGGGCAGGCCCAAGGTCCTCCCTACTGTATCTAGGCTGAGCACAGTATCCAAACAAAGTGAATAGGATCCCAAAAAGCCAGTACAAGCAGTGGGGATAAATGCTGGTACCACTGCCAGTGGACCCTCAGTCTGCCCCGGCCATACAACTGTCAGCCACATTCAGAGGGACAAGTTAGACATACGCTTGTTCCTTCTCAGTTCAGCTGGTGCAATACCACTCTTTGGCATATGCCCCAAAGATGCTCAATCATAGTACAAAGACATTTGTTTAACTGTGTTCAGAGCAGCAATATTTGTAATAGCCAGAACCTGGAAACAACCTAGATGCCCCTCAACCGAAGCACAGATAAAGAAAGTGTGGCACATTTACACATTAGAGTACTACTCGGTGAAAAAAGAAAAAAAAGAACAGCAACAATAACAACAATGACATCTTGAATTTTACATGCAAATGGATGGAACTTAAATATGCCATCTTGAGTGAGGTAACACAGGCCTAAAAAGATGAATATGGTATGTACTCATTCATAAGTGGATACTAGCTATAAACAAAAGGTATTATTGAGCCTATAGTTCATGATTCTTAATGCACTTCTATGGCATGTTAATTACACCTGCCCATCCATATCTAAGGCCACTGGAAGGACTGTAACCAGTTGTAGGCTGGGCACATTACCTCGTTAGCTGTACCTATAGCATCACTGTGCTTAGTTCTCATCTAAGTGACACGTAGGTACTCTATGACCCACAGACTTCTCTGTCCCAGGGGTCTGCTGTCAGAGCACATTCTCAAGGCAAGCCTGGTCTTTGCAGCCTAGCTGGTCGTCTTTCTGGGGTTCCCATGTCTCCCCTGCCACTCGTCCAGCTGGTGATCTTTCTCAGGTTCCTGTGTCTCCCCTGCCGCTGGTCCAACTGGTGGTCTTTCTGGGGTTCCTGTGTCTCCTCTGCTGTTCCTCCATCCTACTTACAGCAGCACTGCCCAATCATTCGTGTGACTCATTTGTATGTTTTCCAGCTAGAGGTAAGATCTCTTTCCATCACTGGGCAGCTGTCATCTTGCAGCCAGAGGAGTCACTTGGGAAATGTTCAAATACCCATGTCAACTCTGCAGGTTTCTTTTACTCAAAAACATAAAGACACAATTTTTTTTTCAAGAAAATCACTTTGCACTACTCAAATTTTTGATAAATAATTAGTCACGTATGATCAATATAGGTGGTTTTAATACTGTCATTAGCATTCCTTTCTGCCCTTATTGCCCTGTCCTTGCAATCAATTAAGCTACTGGTGACCACAGTGAGTGTTTCATGTGTTAACTGTATTTATTGATGATTTTAAATCAAATGTTTTATTCTTTTTCTTTTGTTTTAAATACCTTCCTTTGTTTTTCAATAGCTTTACAATATCTGGTTTTATGCTGATCTCTTGTATCATGACAAACTCAGGGCAAAAATCAGGATGGGGATAAAAGATAGGTTGAGGATTTGAAGCCTGCCAGACTGGGAATATGAGTTAGGAAGTAGACAGCCACCATGTGTGGGGCATTGACAAGAACATGATGGGGTTGGGGGGAGGAACCCACCCTGGCAAGAGGAAATGCTATAACACCATCCAATCCAGTAAGTGTGTGCAGGTGGGTAGGAGGGCTCGGCTGACCGGAGACATGAATAAGGGACTGGGCACAAATAGTCCTATACCCAAATACAATGCTCTATATTCATACTTTGGTAATAAAATAGAGAATTCTGAGAGAGACTTATGGAGAAAATCAGATAATCGGTCAAGGGAGTAACCTCTCTTTAAGGGGATTCACATGTGTAAGTGTTGGGAATTACCATGTGTTTTAGAATGAATGTGACAGACACATGAAGTTTATATATGTGATAAGAGGTGGGAAACAGTAGGAAAGCTATTCGCCTAAAGTTAGTTATGGACAAATGTTTTTGCAAAACAACTGTGGAAAAAAAACAACACAAATGAAAACGCCAAAATCCAAATAATCTAGTACCTTCCAGGGAAAGAGTGGCATACTGTGTATTGCACAGCCATAATTAGCGAGGGTAAACAAGCCATCTGTCCTGGGTCTTACACAACACACCTGTGGAGAGCGATCCCAACACCCCCTACTCACCCGCAATACACACACCAAGCAGGACTTGCAGGTCCCGTCATGAAGAGTTCACCACAGCTGGTAGATTACCATTTGTTATCAATGAGTTGCTGCCGAGCTGCAGTTCCAAGGCTGTCGCTGTAAAACCACAGTGCATCGTGGTTTGTTGGAGGTTAGTAGCACTTGTTAATTTGATCAAGGCTGAAGTTTACGGAGGATAAAGTAAACAATGCAAACTGCAGACACCATCAGTTTCCGATGGGCAGTGAAGTGTGGTCTGCTCCATTTACACTTCACAGCAACATCTGATGGGCTTTGTCAGTGCCGCACAGAGTAATTAAACCTGAAATCAATAGCAGCATTTGTCATGTTTACAGCCGCTCTTTCTGCTGGGTTCAACTCATCAGTTTAGTGCGCCTCTGTTTTACTGCAGAGACATGCTCCATTATTTCTTCAGGTACAGTTGAGATATTCAGTTACATGCCCAATAGTTTGAATACGACATTAAGATTAAAAGGGACAGGCAAATGGACAGTTTTTGTAATTTATTTGCTGATTTTTTTTCACTGGTGTTGGATTTCCATTTCTTTCTATCGTTCTAGGAAACCCTTTGTGGTTGGAGATAATAAATTCCCATACCTCCCAAACTGGCAAAAAAAGTTTCACCATGCATTTGATAGAATTTGCCACTAGCTGTAGCCACACACAAGAACCACCGTCATATTTGGGGCTGGAAACTGGAAGGTAGCTAACACTGAGAATTGTTGCCACATTTGAAGAGACTTGGTCCCTCCCCTCATTTTTAAGGATTGCTCATTAAAATTTGTTTTGTGTCATTTTTTTAAGCATCTCAGTGTTTTGTATATTGCCTCCTCTCTGAATTTTTTCTATAACTTGTCAGAAGATGAGTTTTTAGAGGAAGAGCCTCTATAGCTCAATGATAAATTTGGCACATATGTTTGAAGGAGATTGAAAAGCGTGTCTGGTTTGTAGGGCTTCAGTTGTGTATGAAAGCTCTTGCTGGCCGCATTTCATGCCAGTCACTGGAGAGGGGAGAGCAAATCCCCTCTCCATGTCATCCTGCTGGTCTTGGTACAGGTAGGCAGGGCTAGACCAAGAAGGAATCTTATTGCTGACTAGTTGCTTCTACATAAATCCCTATTACATGTATGTGTTTTGTGTTCTTGTGGTGTTTTCCCATCTTAACACCCTATGCTTTTCCCCAAATTCTCTTGAAGGAAGTATATCCAACTGTATTTATTAATAATTTCCCCTAGTATTTAAAAGTCACAAAACCCCACCCATTTCAGAAAGCATTTTTCTCATATGTCTGCTTGTGTATCTAGTAGTTGGTGTGGAGGTGACTTAACTGCAGCAGCTCCAATTCCTGTAGATCAAATTGTCGTGGAGACTTCTAATCATTCGTGGCAGCGGCAAAACTTTAAGAGAAATTTGTGATTTTAGTAAGCATAGCAACTATGAAAAACAATGTTATCACTCTCATAAGTCGAATATGCCGAAGGTTAGGGTATGAATCGCTCTCAGTTAGTAGAGAATGGATATTTCTGCTTTCTACCAGTACGTGTCGTTCAGGGATTATCACATGAATACATAGAGTAGAACATAGAGACTCAGAGGTAGAATGTCTTTAACATCAGGTTGTCTCATTCTAGGTCATAGCTCCTTTGGTTAGGACTAACATCCTGCGTCATGAGCACCATGCTCTGCCTCCTTTCTGGGATCCCTATACAATACCATAACAATCACTTCAAAAGTTTCCACTCAGCTCATAAAAAGGGGGAAGAAGACCTGAGTGATCACTCAGAAGGTAAAGGGCCTGCTGTGCAAGTGTGACAACCAGCCTTTAATCTCTCAGCACAAGTTGCTCTCTGAACCATGCATGGGCACCTTGGCACACTCAGGCATGTTTGTGTACGCACACACAACACACACATGCTAGTAAACAAAAGAGCAATGAACTTGCCAAAACAGTTTGGCCAGAACTGTCTTTAATTTTTAACATATACATTGGCTTCAAATTTTTGAGAAGTATAATGTTTTCTATACGAAGTGTTGTTAAATGTGAATGGGAATTAAAATTCTACATGGATGTGCCAAGTCAAATGGTAAAACATCTTGAACATATAATGATGGCGATGAATTTGCTAGAGTCATCGAAGTTAAATTTTACTATAGATTACAATAATTTTGTTTACCTGAACTTTCAATGTGCCTAAAATAACAAGGGTGACTCTTGGGAATTGTACCCAAAGTAAAATAACAATGACAACCTACACATCCACAGCTATACTTAAGAGATGAGGAAACTTAGTTGAAGGCAGAGCATCTGATTTTGTTGAACTCAAACTTGGAGATTGTACCTCCCATTCTTTAGGTTCTTGTTACCCAATAGTTGAAGTTTCTCCTATAGACTATGTCTATGAAAAATTCGACTACGATTATGAAAGTTTGTTTGAAGACCTGTTCCACTGAGTGTTGATATTTGTCTGAGATAGTCACTTATGGCAGCTGCAGAATCATAATTAGGCTTGTTCCAGAGCTAGCAAATGCCCATCTTTAAATACTGTTCCTCAGAGTATAGTGCATGGAATTCTGTAAGCCAATAGCAGAGCCCAAGAATGAGCTAAGTCTGGGAATGGTATTTATTTTGGTTGTGTTCCCGCCCCTTTCTTACATCTGGCCCTCTGTCCTGAACTCTTCAGAAGACTGTGAGTTCACACACAAGAGTCTGCGTGTCTGGCTTGGTAGCTTCACTAAAGAGTTTAGAGTATCACAGAACCTCTCCTACATGCTTGTCTTGACAAAGAAACCATAACCATATATTATTAGAAAAAATTTCTGCAAACTACAAAAGGTAAATATGAAATATAATAAGAGACATAACAATTCTATCACAATCATTTGAAAGTTGCCACACCCTTGACTTCCACCAAATTCAGGCATCAGAGTTTCTGGTCCAGGCAGCGGTTAAGCCCAGTTGAAGCTATCCTGAGAAGTCCATGTTGCATAACAGACGTCCTCCAAGCTCAAGTTAATTTCTCTTTGAAGCTTTCTGAGCAAACAGGTTATCATGAATAGCATGCTGACCAAAGTATCAAAATTTGCATGATGCTTTCAAGAGTACAGGGTATCTGTGTGGTTACTTTTCTCACCATTGCTTGAAATCTGTACCTATGTTCCCGAAATAGAGAAGAAATAACTGAGGCTCAGAGAGGTTGAGGGATTTGTCCGTGGTTGATGTTTTTAATAGAAACACCAAACTTCAAACTTGAGCCTTTCATTTATCTTTCTTTGTGGTTTCTACAGTAATCTTGCTACATTGGTTTTTAAAAGGTAAGATTTCTATGATAGCCTATGCATTAGCGGCTGTGCAAACAGCAAGTAGACATCTGTCTATGTGCACTTGATGGTGCCTGTACTTACATCTATGAATTCCTCTGTGGTGTGTGTGTGTGTGTGTGTGTGTGTGTGTGTGTGTGTGTGTGTGTGTTTTACATTCATTTATTATAAAAAATTGTGTTAACTCTTATGGACTGGTTATGAAAGTCCAGAATCTGAAGCACAGACAATCAAGAACAAAAGATACTGCCGGGGCTGTGCCAACTTGAGTAGTCAGCACTGTCACCCAAGGCCATCATGTCTTCTGGGTCAGGGCTTCAGCAAAGGGTCAAGGGAAAAGAAACAACCTTTCTCTCTGGGGACAGCTGTTTGAGTTCTCACTCATGCTTTCTAGCCTTCTTGTGATTGTTCCTTTGGGATTTTCTGAGTCAGCCTCCACAAGGAAAAACTTGCTTGGGATAGAAGGATAAATAGAGAATTATAGAGACTTACATGATGATGATAGAAGGAGAGATAGATAGATTATAAACAGATAGAGAGGTATAAAATGGGTAGATAATAGGAAATTAGAGATAGGTGATGGAGAGGAAAATAATATGTTGATAGATGATAGATAAGATTACAATGACAAATGATACAGTCCGTGTCCATCTGTCATATATCTAAGATAATACATCTAAAGTTGGCAATGGAAATTATTATAAGAAATGCATTGGGTGCTTCATTGTTTTTTACACATCACAGTATATATTTTCACATATTTGTATGATACAGGTTAATGGCTTGATGTGATCTAAAATGAATATACTCAAGATGTATGAAATTTCTGACAGTTGGATATGACATAGGTGTGGGACAATGGTCTGTATTCTGTCAATTATATTTTAATTAAATGATGATTGGCCAGTAGCCAGGCAGGAAGTATAGGCGGGATAACCAGACAGGAAATAGAGGAAAATTCTTGGAAGAAGAAGCAAGATGTGACTGCCTCACTGAATAAGATACTGAGCCACGAGGCTAACACAGACAAGAATAATGGGCTAATATAAGTTATAAGAGTTAACAAGAAGCCTGAGCTAATGGGCCAATCAGTTTATAACTAATGTAGAACTCTGTGTGATTTCTTTGAGACTTAACGATTGTGAGAACCGGGCAGAATAGATAACTCAGACAGCATGACATATTATCTGACTCTTTTTCAATAAGTAGAGACACAATATCCTTATCTAATAATTAGTATAATACACAAACTAGTAACATAATATTAACTATTGCACTCTGTTCCTATTTGTATGCATTGCATTTTTGTGCAAGTGTTACAGGGCACAAAACGTTTGTCTACATAAACACTGTCACAACCGTGTTACTAATGGGCTGTGCTGTTGTAGCACAGCTGCATTGTCAGTAGACAACACTGATTTATGAGGGTCCTCATAATCTCATGGGACTTCCTACATACATGTGGACTGTTGCTGATGAAAGTTGTGTTGTACCACCTGTGATATATGTCTTACAAGTGTTGCTTTCCTGATTGAGCCTAAGATCCCCACCATGCAGTCTATGTACGCTTTCTCTGTGCATTCAGTTAACACTGGCATCTGTGCTGCTGTGCAGGGAGTTTGCACACGCTGTTAAAGTCCCAAGTCAGTAGCTTTTTAGGAAAAGGAGATGATCCCTGGTGAGCCTGACCTAATTAAGTGATCCCTTAAGAGTGGGTGGGCTTTTACTGGTGAAAGAAATGTAAGGAGGAAGGAGTGTCTTGACAGGAGAAGTTCACATGGGAAGACCCCACTTAGACATCTAGGAGCTGAGAGCAATGCCATGCTCACATCCAACAATGAGTCAGGAGTCTTTGGTCACAGTCTGAAGGGCCTGGCAGATGAACAGGATGCTTCGTGCAGTCTCTGGATAAGTCCTCACCTGTGTGGCAAACACCGAGAGGGACTTGTGACCTATTGAACTGGAAGATGACAAGAGGTTGTTTTAACTTGCTTACAGTGGCTGATACCCTGCGCAACAATAGAAAAGTAATAAAGGGATGTTCTCTTAGCTAAGCACATATTCCCTTCTATGAGGCTGATGAAGAACACCCATACCTGAGATTATCAAAGAGCTCTTGGAAGCTTCATTTTCCTTCTGAGTCACATGTTCTTGGCAGCACAAAGTGAGGTAAATTTAGCACACAGTTCTGGCTGGCATTTCCTAGATTTCTCTGAAAGCCCTGGAGACAAGCTGAGGTTCAGAACGGGAAGGAAATTCCCTAGAGCTCAACTTTGCCGTTGCCCAATTTGAGCATCTGTATAGCAAGTCCCAGGGTAATGGCTCCCAGACCTTCCAGTGATTGTAGAGACAAACCGAAACATGACTCTTCCATGAATACTGTCAGAAAATATTAGGAGACTTTGAGATGATATTTTCTATTTGTAGACTTTGGCATGGCATTGATTTAGAGTCAAGTATATTAAGAGTGTTGAAATTAATCTAATTGCAACACAACCATCATTTATACTGTGATTGTTGTGGTGTACTTGTCCTGGGAAGTATCTCTTAGAGGATTCCTTTCAGAAGAAACGTAGAATGTACCTATAGTACTGCACCTATAGTACTGCAGAAACAATGAATTCACCTGGAGTCCATAACTAACGACAAACAAAAACTAAGAAGCACTGGTGTCTAGGAAAATCCAAACCAGCACACACAACTGTGGCTTTACAAGGACAGGTTTGGATGAAACAATACAGACTCTGAATACACAAAGACTGTGATACAAATTACATGAATTTTAGTACTATAAGCTAGCACATTATTGTGGACCAGTTGGCTGGGGAAAAAACTTAAAAAACTTAAAACCTAAGATTTTCAAAGAATTTTCAGATGATAACTATTTCAACAACAGGAATTTTAAATTTGGGTAAATTGCTATCAATTCTAATGTTTCTTTAAAAGGTGTTGCAATCTGATTTTTCTCAAAGATTTTCTTACAACAAAGCTTACAAGAAAATCTTTGACTTGGTATGTGGTTATAAAGAGAGATACATAAAATAATAAGAACTGTAATTAAGCATGTTAACATTGCACTAGTGCTTGTAACCTCAGGGCTTTGGCAGACAGTGAGCAAAAAGATCCAGGGGTAGAAAGACTGGAACGGAGTCAGTAAGAATTGTCAGAGAATTATGTCCCCCAGAGCATGTGCATTGCACAAATTAAATGTGGAAACACTAAGCACTGTCTGCAAAAATAAAATTGGTTGTGTTGTGTGAAAAAGGGATTAACATCAAAATTTTAACGCTTTCAAATGTCTCATGTTTTGACATTTGCAGTCATTGGCCTCAGAAAAATATCAACCAGTGGCTTACAATGAAAATTCCTTCAGCAAATCCCAGAATAAGTAAATCTATGTATGTGGAATACATATTATGCATATATAGTTAGTACACACATGTATACATGTATTAAATATGAGTATACATACACAGTTTCTATTACTTGGAACGTAGTGCACCTTGCATGCAGGCCAATAACCTCTCAAACAATAATCTGGGCCAGATGTTCCTGGAAGAATACGGCATATAATGTACCTAATGTTTGCAAGACTAACACAATAGGTAGATACTTCCTTCTCACCCCAGCTGGTGATAGTCTATGCCCTGAAGCTTAGAGATTTATAACCCTTGTAATTTTACCCTAAACAGACTAATTGCAGATGCTACTCCATTGTATGATTTTAATTAGTGATGATGTTGAATGTCAAGATAATGAATTTCAAATGGGTGAGATACTTAGAATCTTCAGAAATTACTGATATCACAGATTTTATTTATTTGTGATTATTATCTTTTTCTAAAATTATTTATGAAATATTATAATACAAAGCCAATCTTTTTTCCCAGAAAAAAATCAAAGTACAGCAAAAGATATACACTTCTTTTCGAAGAAAAGTAGTTTTAAATATATCAAGTGCTATTGATTGTACATAATTTTCATAAAATAATTAAATGCACAAAATACAACATGGTTCTTAAAAGTGATAATGTTCAGGAAATGGAGTTAGAATATAATTTATTTTGTTTTCCTCTCAACAGGCTTTTGGTTTCTTTTTGTTTGATTTGGTTCCTTGACTCTTAGTCTTGCCATGGAGTTCAGGCTAGCTTTGAATGTGTATTTCTACTGCTCTTGAACATTGGGGTTTCAGAGGTACTGACCCACAGCTTGCTCCGAAGCCTTAATCCACGCTGAGAATGTCTTGTTTCATCATTGCTTGTTCCATAAAGAAATGCAAATCTAGGGTAGGATTGGGTTTTAAGGGATTTTTGTTTAAGAAGACTTTCTTCAAATACCACAAGTTTATTTTTATGTAACAAAAATGTACAAAAATGTCTTTGTGTTATTGAAAAGACATTCAGTATTTTCCTTAGTCAGCTTAGGTCTGAAGAATCATTTCATACATGGGTGTGAGTTTTAATCAGCATTCATTTCCTTTCATTCCCATGGTTTCTTTGAATAAACGTGAGGATGTTTCCATCATTTTCTGCATCTTCTGGTCATACGAGAACATGATGTAGTTATAGAATAGCCACCAAACAATCGGAGCAGTGATCATAGAAAGGCATGTGTCCAAATGTTGACCTTGTCTCCTTTCGGGATTGATGAACTTGGCATTAACGCTAACACTCTATGAGTGGAAACAGGGAAACCCAGGAGACAACCACAGGAGGGCTCAGAGCCTCTGCCACTGCACACTCCTTTCACCTTCCAGGAAAACATGGTTCATGCCCGGAATTTTCTCACTGAGCTATCTAATAAACAAAACGTGTACAGCTGGAAAATAAGCTAGAAAATAACTTGTAATTGACTTTTCTGAGAAAATCCAGTAATAAAATATGACTAGACAAGATCACCTAGCTTCTGTTCTAAAATTAATAAGTTATTCTTAGAAACCACAATGGTTGAAAATAAAAAGAAGAAATTTAACATGTGATATCATCTAACAAATTAGTGAGGTCCGGGCAAGATGGAACACAGCAGAGATTAATCAGAACCCTCAGACGGCAGAAACTAATCCTGAGTTGGAGATCACCCTGGGATAAATGCTGAGACTCTGTTTCAAAAAGTAAGGCTACAGAAACAGTACAGAAAATTTGCCTTTCAGTACATTTTCTCATATAGAATATAGAACCTGTGTGCTTTTAATATATGTTATAACAAAGCTTGGGATATGGGATTGATTTGAATAACTTTCTTTTCATAAAAATTATGTAACCTCTGTATATTTTTTATCAAAATATAAATAGCAGCAGACTACTAAACAGCCTTAAATGATAATATAAATTATCTATAGTGAACGTATGAAATCAGAATAAATTCTTGATATTTAGCAAAACATTTTACATTCTGATTTGAAACTTTTTCATATATCACATTGACAATTTCTGTGAGGGGAGGAAACATCAATGTACAAGCTCTACTTTAATGCTCAAGGAATATAGAAGCACTAGAGAATACGTTTAGTGTACACATTGGTGCGGGATTCCCCGCTGTATGCTGTGAATATGCTTTATTACCATTGGTCAATGAAAAAGCTGCTTTGGCCTATGGCAGTACAGAATAAAGCCAGATAGAAATACTGAACAGAGATACAGAGAGAGTGGAGGTGGAGTCAGGGAGATGCCACATTGCTGCCAAAGGAGAAACACGCTGCTATCACCTTTCCAGTAGGTCACAGCCTCACAGAGATACACAGATTAATAGAAATGAACTAATTTATTTAATAAGAAGCCTGAGCTAATAGGTCTAGCAGTGGTGAAATTGATAAAGTTTCTGTGTGATTATTTGGGTCTGGGCAGTCAGGAAGAGAACACACCATCTCAGTTTACAGCACATTTTAGCATTTTATCAAGTAGCACTTTAATAAACAATATGACAAAAATGGACCATTTGAATGTTCCATGAACCCGTGTTTTGAGTACAAGTCCATTTCTACTCAACTATTTTATCTTAACTCCCATGTCAGTCTATAAGGCCAGATTTTATCATTATAAGAAAGGATAGCATGAACGCAGAAACACACAAAAGGTTTATTTGTCTTGCCATACCTTACTGAAATGCTTTAATTACACTAACTAATGGATAACTTTTCTGCCATTCATGGAGGAGAATGGAATGTGAGAAGGTAATTAATGATGAGTAAAGTTGGGTAAGCAGCTGCTGGGCAGTGGTGGCGCATGCCTTTAGTGCCGGTACTCAGGAGGCAGAGGCAGACAGATCTCTGTGAGTTCAAAGCCAGCCTGCTCTACAAGAGCTAGTTCCAGGACAACCAGGGTTACACAAAGAAACCCTGTCTAGAAAACCAAAAAACAAAACAAAACAAAAGTGGCTGTTTGGATCACTCAAAAATTAAAACAATTTCTAGCTTCAAAACATTGATAAATTTATATTACATTAACATTAAAAGGATCAATTCATAATCTCCATAAATACAAATAACCCTTAGTGAAATTCAAAATACATTTGTGATACCTTTCAAGGATCACTATAACATAAAAAGAGAACGCTCTAAATGTAAGCATAAGAACATGCTGTGTAGATGAGTGTTATTTGTATATATATTTCTATGTATATTTCATGTGGAATTTAATAACCTGTCAGTCAGCTTACCTTTAGAGAAGATCGGTTCTCCCTCTCTCAGCGACCATTAGTTGCATATACCTCTTCCTCAAGGAGTGGGCTTCTGTGAGAGTTTCTCCTTGGTATTATCATGTTAACGAGTATTGACATTGAACAGGTCCTTTAGGAAACCACACTGTTGGGACTTCATGGATACAGCTTCCCTGTCAAATTAGATGACAGTCTTACATCAAACTTTCTGGTCCTCTGGCTCTTGTGATATTTTTGCCCCTCTTTTACTATGTCTCTGAACCTTAGGTATAGGGGTTGTATTGTAGATCTCAGATGGGGCTGGGCACCTCATAATCTGTTCTTCTCTGCTTCTTGATTAGTTGTAGATTCTGTAATAATCTCTAACTGGAGCAAAAGAAGATCCTTTGCTAAACACATTTTAATGAATAGAAAAAGTCTGTTAGGATCATTTATTAAAGAAACTTTACCAAGTACAAAAGTCTTAACTATGATATATATTAGTAAGATTTATACATATACATATATAAATACATTTACAAAATGTGTTTATAAATATGTTGGATTTGAAGGAGTACAACGAAGTTTGTTTCTGTGTGTAAATATACATGTATGTTCCTGTGTGTGCCAGGGCCTGTGTGTTTGCGGCTGCCTGTATGTAGAGGGAAAAGGACATAATCAGCTGTGGTTTCTCAAGCAATGCCCAACTTGGTTTTATTGTTTCTTTCTCCCTTATTTATTTAAACCCTAGTCTCTTGCTGACCTGGGATTCACAAAGTAGGCTAGGTTGGCTGTCTATAAAGCCCAAGGATCTTGTCTCTGCCTTCCTAGCAGAGGGATGACAAGTAAGTGCCACCGTGCCTGGTGTTCTTACATAGGTTCTGAGGATTGAACTCATGTTCTTTTATGCAAGGCTAGCAGGTCACCAAGTGAACTTCCACCCCAATGCAAAAATGAGAGTTCTCAAACACCCTTTTCATCTACTCATTTTAAGTTACATTGTCAAGGTAGATCCCCTTGTATTACATACATAAAACCAGATTTGAATATCTGAGAATACTAGCAATGTGCTCACATGTTCATGTGTGACATTCTTGAATGCTAATAAAATAATCTGTTTCATCATATCCTAATACATCAAAGCTTTAACATAAGACCATATCATATTTATTTCCATGAACTGCAGTAGGAGTAAAGAGGGAAACCCTGGGCATGGCATGCATGTGCCTGGGCAAGACTTCAGTGTATACATGTCATTGAGTTGCTAGTTCTGTATATGCTCTATGTATGCACAGACCCATATACTCTATGCAGTATCTTATTGAACAGTTCATCTCTAGAACCTATTGAATTAACTGAGTCTTCACCACATTAGTTGTTTTTATTGCAAATTTTTAAACTGCCACAAATATAGAAGCTTAAAACATGAAGTTCTCTTCATGACTCTGTAGATTAGAAGGCAGACATGGGCTTCCCCATGTTAAAACCAAACAATTGAGAAGTTGTTCCCACCTAAAAGCTCAAAGTAACCTATTTCTCTGATCATCAAGATGGTTGCTAGAATTGGGATTCTGTAGTCACTGGAACTAGATGTCAGTTTTTCTTCCAGCACAGGGTTGAGGACCATGTTCACTGTCTAGATAAGAATCTGTCTGCATTCTTTGGTTTACGGGTCACTTATTCCATCTACAAAGTCATTAGCTAGCGAAAAGTTGATCGTCCATGGCTCTCAGCTCTGTCTCACAATTCAGATTTCCACTGGTTCTTCTTTCACATCTCCTTAACTTTCCTCCAAGAAGATAATTCACTTTTAAGAATTAATATTATTAGATAGTACCAAACAAATCAAGACATTCGGTAGCCTTTAATATAACCTGCAGATCCATGTTGTCCCATATGTACAGGTGTGGGGGCCTGAGACTCTAGCAGGTGTCAGTAAAAAAATGACACATACATGTTTCTTCTGGGAGGACCATGGGAAAGCAGGCGACTGGAGAATAGATGAGGCACACAGCACAGCACTAGTGAGTATGAGGATTCAGAATTAAGCTCACAAGTCTCTACTGTAGGATGGTTCCAGCTGTCTGTATTGGATGGTGTGTGGTGGATTTGCACCTGAGTTCTATCCTTCTGGGCCAGCCTTTGCTCTGAGAGTACTAAAAGGTAACATATTGGATGACACCAAACAGCTCTGGAATTGACAGTGCATTTCATTCCTTAAGATAGTCTTTTTCTTCCTGTCCTGGAAGAACTAAAAGTAACTCTGAAGGGGATATGCCATGGGCATGGCATCAGCTGGGTGTGACTGATGTGTGGAACAGTTCCTGCTGAGATGGGGCTGAGGAAAGAGGGAACCCTAGGAACTGAGCTCCCCTGCTCTGCTTCTAGGAAGAGGGGAGAGTGATTGCTGGGGGGGGGTGCCATAGAAGAAGACAGTCACTTCCTTTTTGTAGATCATCCAAATATGCAGTAAATGCATGGTTTCTGTGCTCCAAAATATTTTGGATGAGGTCACCCACGCTAGACTTTTGATTTACGATTTGCAATTTCCACTTTCCTAACAGGTTTAAATATGTGTCTGTGACTGAGAAGACACTCCAATTAAAAAAAAAAAACCACCTCTACTCATTTCACATGGAACTCCTTGCTCTTTTTTTAGAACGTTAATCTCTGGGTTGTGGGTAGAGAGCTTAGCACAGTGCGTGAATGCAGCCGAGCAGGTGGTTTAGATTTCTGCTAGTGTTCCAAGGAAAATCTGCACGTACACTGGGGTGCAGCACAGAGAGATTACACAGTAAAATGCTTCCGCAAACTAGAGTCTAAAGACCTGGAAACTTTATTATTTCTCTCAGTCAAATTGTAAATGGATAAATTCCTATGTTTTTAGGTTGTAAACATGAATCATGAAGGCTTCTCTAAACAGCTCAAAAAACGTATCTCACACAAAATGCCAGTCCCGTATAATCCTCTGAAAAAAAAATCTCACTCGTTTGAGAACACTTGGCCGAGGTGGACACTTTAAAAACCAAGTGATTCGTGTTTAGTGCACCTGTTTCCTGTGTGCAGGCACCTCTGTGCTCAAGAGGGCATGAGGATTACACAGTTTCCCTCATCTAGTAGCTGGAATGATGCTTACCGAGTCTACTACGCATCGCATGTACGAGCACAACGTTAACATGGCAAAAACCATTCAAAGAGGTGGGGAATTAGAACAAGGTTAATAACTGTAATAAAACAGCAGCTGGGTGCAGGGAAGGACCTGATGTGAGATAGAAGCACACGCTGTTCTCTTTCTATTCCCTTTTCCGTGAGAAGAGTTTAAATGTCTATCACGTGTGTGCATGTGTGTACAGAGACATTCTTGAGTGTGTACTTATCTGCGGGTGAGTATGCATATACGTGCATGTGTCTGTGGAAACCAGAGACTATTATCGGTAATCTCAATAACTCAAATCATTCTTCTCTCTTTCTCCCCCCCCCTTTCTCTCTCTTTCTCTCTCTCTCTCTCTCTCTCTCTCTCTCTCTCTCTCTCTCTCTCTCTCTCTCTCTCTCTCTCTCCGAGCCAATCTTTCACTGAACCTGGAGGGTTCAGTTAAAGTGATTGTTCAGTAAACCCAGGAGTTTTTCTGTCTCTGCCTTCCCAGTGCTTACAAGGAATAAGCCATCTCTGTGTGATTTTTGTTGTCTGTTTTTTCCATGAATGAAAATGTAAATCCATGGAATTGAACTTGGGTCCTTCTGTTTACACAAAAAAACATTTATCCACTAAGTGCTCAGTCCACATCTTTCTCCTTAACACACTTATGCGTTTGCCACATGAGTTTGCCATGTTTGCATTTGCCACAAGTTCATTAAGAATTGCTTCCCCAAAACAAACATCACTAAACACAACATATTCTGCTTTTATGTCCCAGCCTATAAAGGGACCAGTTTGTTGTATTTTTGCCTCTACTTCTTTTAATATTTTCAATAAAATTAAAATATAAAATACTATTTTCATTGTTCTATATTTAAGAAAGTGAACGTGCACGTCATGAATTTAACTTTGCTTACTTTGTCTGGCCTCTTTGATCTTGTCATTCTTCTTTCCCAGGCTGAAATGTTAGGCTGACACAGAAGTGTACAATGTCTCTGTGACTCTAACATTTCCAGGTGGAGTGAAGGTTTGCACGTGTGAACTCACCATCACAGTTATCTTAATTAGTATCTGGCCAGGATGAGAAACAGGGCAATTGTGTAACCTCTAGCCAAGCATCCTCCTTCCACTGCGTGACTTTTCTTGAGGCAACCGTATTTTATTATGGGAAGGAAAAAAAGAGGTTATTAAATGTTTCCTGGTTTTGGTTCTTGAACACGTTTGTTTCCAAGTGACAGACAATATGGGGAGGAGGAAAGCCTGAGAAGCAGAGAGGTCTGAATTTGGTGAGGTAGGAAAACAGTACTTGGAGGAGGAAGACTCATGCTAAGGAGGATCTAAGGTGAGATGAGGAAATAAAGTCAGAAACAGCACAAGCACAAACTTGAGAAAAGAACAAGATCTGGTTAAAAAAATAGCCATAAATTTGGCAACTCATTGTGGTGATACTGACTTTGGTGTCCTTTGCTGTTCCTGTATTCCAGTGCTGTCCAGGGCATTTGGTCCTGGGGAAAATTACCTTATAGACATGTCTTTCTTGAGTTGTTTGATGTTTGATTTACCTTGTGTTAAAGTTGTATACATTTAAATATACCGTCTGTCCACTTAATCATGTGAGGAGAAGGGAAATACTGGTCAAATCAGCCTATATATCCAAAATTTTGCATTGTAATTTATTTCAACCCCTTCAGTTCTTAATCCCAGTGTTCTTTAAATCATCTCTTGTCCTTTCCCCACATGCTGAGTTATATAGAAGATATCATTTTCTCCCCTTGTTCTCTGCTAAGTGGTCACATGTAAAAGATCACATGGCATCACTTGAGTGCATGCCTACGCCATTTCTTCCAACTGCTGTGCAGGGTAAGGTGCTAGGAGCATCTGATTTTACTTAGCCATTCTGAGGATTACCTGCAAAAGTTAGAATTCTGTTTGGGAAAGTAAAGTCCATCCTGAACTCTCACAATAGAAGCTGCATATTCAAAACTTGAGCAAGAAGTCTTCCTTTTATGAAATATACCTAAGCAAATGAGATCTGGGCAAGTGTACACATTTGAGTGCTATCAATGGCATCTTAATATGCCTGACAGCTCACTGAAAAATTATTAAATTCATTTTTAAAGTAATTTAAAAACTTCCACTATTTTAAGAGGGGAAATTTTGAAGTTATTATTCATTTATTGTCCTCGTCCCTTTTAAAATTTGTCACTGCCAAAAAAAAAAGCCTAAGAAAATGCCCTGCAGTAGTGGTCTTTCACACACATATCTAACTACAGTTCCAATATACCTTGAGTGTGAGATCTAAATTGCAGCTTCACTGTGAAGCATACTGTTACAGTAATTAAATTCTAGAGAAGAGGTTGGCCAACTTCAACTGGAAAGGGACAGAAGTGCCTATGTTAGACTTTGAAGACAATTCCATCTCTACAGGTACACTGCAACTGTAGAGGTAAGATATCCATGTACAATATGTAAATACACATAGATGAACTATTATGGTTGTATGCCAGTCAAGTGCATTTAAAAAGCAGGCATGAAATAGATTTGACTGCAGAACCAATGTTTGCTAATTATTTTCATATTGGGATTAAGTTGGTTTGAGCAGTAGACATATCTGAAGATAAGAGCTACTTCTGGAGTTTTGGATCCTAATTATACTTGAGCTGCAGTGCAAGTTTTTAAGAGTGACCCAAAGTGTTGAGCAAAAATGTTAAGTGGATAGAATATGTGTGATCTTTTGTTTCTCAAAGAAAGGGTTCTCCCCCACAAAGAAGGAGACTGCTGAGCTAAGAGCATCAACAGAGGAAGGTATGAGAGGTGGACTTTTCTCAGACTGGGAACATCTTGCAATGTGACCTCTGCTTGTGTCCTGTGATCCCTGGAAAAGAAAGGAAGAAACGCCTAAATGTAAAGAACCATTTTCCATAAGAATACCTAGTGGTTTTTTTTTAACTGATGTATTTTTAAAGGGTGTTCAGAAGTTAGGACATTCAAATAATCATCGGTTTAGACTCAGGTGGGCTGCAACTTAAACCAGACTGGAAACTCATCTGGATGCTGTGTTATTCATGGATGGTCTAGGACAAGAATTTGACCCTCTTGTCCTCCATTCCACATCATCAATGTAAGATTTTTTTTTTCTTTTTGCTGTAGTCAGTTCTTGTTCTTGAAGTGATTATACCATGTGGTAAAACTAGCTTGAAGGAAAAGTGACAGTGTTTGTGTCATGTACCACTTTGTGTTCATGTATGACATCTAATTAGAATGCATTATTTTTATAGCAAAGGGATTTTATTTTTAATCTGGCACAATATGAGTATGGATATGACAATGAAAAAAATCAAAATTAAGGCTTACCCTCAAATACACCAAGAGATCAGGTTACCCAATCTCACCAATAACACATGACAAAAAGAAATCACATCTGTAAACATTTCAGCTTTCTGAACTTCTGAACACACATATCCTTCCTCCTTATTCTTTTAGATTTATTCCTCTCTGGTTTGTAATGAAGGTTCTAGGTCTGCTCTTACAGTTTCTTCATTTGTTCAATGCAGTGTTCCTTTATGACAGAGTTAGTTATAATTCCTTAACTCCTTTTGCTGATGACCTTTTAAAGCAGTGTAATTAGAGTAAGTTGTGGTTATTGTATCAGAATGTGCATCCCATGGGCCAACGAGGCAGCACATTAATTCTCTGCATCACCCACTTGGTGTGCAGTGCCATCAGCACAAAGATATTATTCTTTGTAATTACATCAAGAAAGGGTCTATTTAGTGTTAACTGACCTTTCCATGACTGATCAGCCTTTGCCACCAGTGAAGTAGAAATGTACATCATTAAAATGTGAGTAAATAGGAAGCCCTTCTAAATCTTAAACCATTCTAAGCAGGAATTGCTTGGGAGGAAGAGATGGCTGTTAGGCCTTTCACGAAAAAGTAACACACTCAAAAAATATCTTTAATGTATCAACATATTGGGGTATAACTGAATAGAAATAATGCATGAGAATACTTTACAAGGAAGATATGCATGGGTCTCTGTTTAAGAATATCAAATCATACTATAG
The DNA here is from genome assembly GCF_982192425.1 of Myodes glareolus. Taxonomy (NCBI): domain Eukaryota; kingdom Metazoa; phylum Chordata; class Mammalia; order Rodentia; family Cricetidae; genus Myodes; species Myodes glareolus. The sequence continues at coordinate 65,221,683 of NC_142038.1, forward strand.
GAAAATATTCTTAAAAACAAAAATATTCAGATTAAAATTTAAAGTTTAGTTAGCAATAACAAATCATTTAGGGAAACTAATGCTATTTCAAAACCGTTTATAAGATGTCACACACTTTGTCTATAATGGCTTAAGCCATATGATTTAATTTGGGATATTTGATTGGGAGTATACTTAGGTGACACTAGTTTCCCTCTTGATATTTCTGTTTGATCCCTATTTTGTTTCTGTAATCAACTCAAAGGAAACATCTATTATTATAGGAAAACTGGTCAAATAGAACTTCAATGCCTAATTTAAGCTGGGTGTATGGTTCCACTGGTAGAACTCATGCCTAGGATGCAGGAAACCCCCAGTTGAACCCACAAAACCATATAAAACTGGCCATGACATTTCACAGCTGTAAACCCAGCACCTGGGAGGTGCGAATCAGAAGTTGACTTCAGCCTTGACTCCATAGTGAGTTCAAAGCCAGCCTAGAATACATAAGACTGTTTCTCAACAAAAACATAGTGTAAGAGACACTTGCACAGGTGTTCTTAACCACTCCTAAGTAGAGGAAGACATTCCATTCTTTTTTAACACATACCCACATTAAGTGGGTCCTTTTGACTATTTAATACACAGCTCTGTTTCTGGACCAAGATTCCCTGCTGAGATCATGTACAGAGACCTATGAGTGAACTATATTCAGAAACCTGCTTAAAAACTGGCCCTTCCCTCAAAGTTTGCTCATCTCGCTGCCCAGAACTGGTCTCTCACGCACTACTCTGCTTAGCTGTATGTTCTGCCCTTCATACAGAGACTGTTCTAGTGAAGTCACCTGTGTGATCCCCTCAAATTCCTCCTCTGGTGGAAAGCTCCTTCTAATCTGAAACTGTGGATGTTTCCATGTGATATCCATAGCTCCTGGTCAAATACATACAATTAACAGAAATGAAAAATGATAAGGAACAAGGACTATTAATGCAAAATAGCCATAAAATGCAACCCACATATCGGTTACAGGAGACAATTGATAAGACCATTAGCAACATTTAAGGAAGCAAAGCAGGAGATGATCTACAGCCTAGTTAGGGAGCTAAAGGAAGTGCTGAAGTAACATAGTTAGAGAAAACCTGACCTTGAAGTCGGCCAGGGGTTGGTGGTCCTGACCAGCTGGCTCAGTACAGACATCCTCTGGTAGAATCTCTTTCAGGTTCTTGAATAAAGTATTTTCCCAATAAGTAATTTTTTAAATAAATGAGTAAATATAAAACATTTCATCAAACATGTAAACTTTGCAGCATACACCAACCTTCGTTCAGAGGGCTGATTTGTTTACTTACAAATCAAGAATGTTCTTTTAAGACTAATTATCGGAGAACTCAAGTTGGACAAGAGATTGGTTTCCATGGCAGCACAGACAGGAAGTTGGTCCTGGGAGAGTTAAAACAGTTATTTGCTCCTCTGAGGCTTCTGGGTATCGACACATATCACTCTTACAGGCTTGCTCCTCTGGAACACCGGGGAGAACTCTTGCTTTCTGTAGTAATTGTCATATAGATTTTAAGCGAGCAGCTATGGAATAATGCCTTTCGCACACAGTAGGTGACGCATCGAATAGTCTGTATTTTCTCTGGCTCCACTTCACTGTTAGAGAATTGGTATATATTTTGAGCATTTTTGTTCCCTATGTTGTTGCATGTGTATTGGTGAGGCAGAGCATGTCTAGGGTACTATGGCTGTAGTCTAATGCATGTTCCTCAGAAAGAGTGCTGAGCACTCATGGGGAGTCAGAACCCCTGTCTCCAGACCCATTTACTCAGAAGCCTATGTCTGCATATTCTGTGTAATCAGTCTTTGTTCTTATACTTACTTTAATGACATCAAAATGCCATTCTAAGGCTGGGGCGATGGCTCAGTCATTAAAATGCTTGCTTCACAAGCATAAAGGCCTGAGTTAAATCCCCAGAACCCACATATTTAAAGACCAGTGTTCATGTAATCCCAGCTTTAGGGAGGAAGGGACAGACAGATCCCTTGGGGCTTGCTGGCCTGCCAGCCTACCCTACGTGGTGAGTCCAAGTCCAGTGAGAACTATGAAACAAAGAAGGTAGATGATGCCTGAGAATCATAGGAAAATTTTCTCTGACCTATCCTTTGTGTACATACACATGCATGCGCAAATGCACCCAAATGCACACTTATGAAGTCCCAAAACCCAGCACCCCATTCACACAAATTATTACTATATGCAAATGACCAATCTAGTGCCAAGAGTTTGGGGGACCATGCAGGTGAAGATTTAATGGTACACAATTGATGGGGTTTAGCCACTTTTCCAATGCTCTGATAAACTCCTAACAAGAAATAGTTATAGAAGGAAAGACTATTTTAGGCTTCCAGGTTCAGAAACTTCTGTTTCTGTGTTTAGCCCATTCTGTTGTTTCTGAACTGTAGTGAGGCAGAATACCATGGTGGTGAAGTATGAAAGGAAAGGCAATTGCTTCACATCAACCAGAAAACAGCAACAAATGAAGGTGTCTGGGACATCATACATCCAGGAAACCCATGCCCCCATGACCTGTCCCTCCACATAGGCCTTAACTCCTGAAGTTTCCAGTACTTCTTGAAATAGCTAGCTGGAGAGTCTTCAACCCATGGACCTGTGGCAACATTCAATATCAAAACTAGAACAGACTACGTAGTGCCTGGGCTTCTCTACAGGACCACAAATACTTGGAAGCTCAGTGCTTGCAATTGAGCCTGAGTTACAACACTATACATCATGGGATAGGGGTGGAGCTGTGTGGGTGTCTTTCCTTGCTTATGTCATTAACAATACCTTAAATCCAAAAGATTGCACAACATTTAACACGATGTATTTGAGCCTAGTTAACAAGTTATATAGCAATACCCTAAAAATCCTAACAGGCTAAGAAAACCTTCCTCTTGACTCTCAAATTTGGACAAGTGTATGCCAGCCCAGGTGACAGTATAACTTTGATATCAATTCCACTATACATCACCTAGACAGGTTTGCACTTCTGCCCGTCTCATCCTAGCCTGGAAACCCTGGTGAGTGCGATCATATCATAATCTTTTTAATCCCTAGATTAGCCACAGAGCTGGGACCACAGAATCAACTTAGTAAAGGTTTGTAGAACAGGCAGCTGAATGAACAAAAAAGATAAGAGAGAAGTTAGTAAGCGTGTTGGAGTAGAATTTGTCAACAAATTCTAACAATGCAGCTTCTGTGTTCCCGTGTTTTCTGAAGGAAGTCAATTCTTTTCTGATGTGGGGTGGGGTTAAAGTTGATATGGTGTAGTTTACATGAGTCTGCAGACACAGCAGTTACTCCCAGCAGAGTACCAGGAGGGAAGTAAGGAGAAGTCTGCAGCAAATTTTATAAGCAAAGCTCAAATGGCAGATCAAAAAGAAGAAACAGCAGCAGATAATTACATGGGAACAGGAGAGTTTGATTTAGAAGTGGATCAGGAGATGGCAACTGTTAGAGTACATACAAAAGAACCTGACCCCTCTGCTCAGAGAGCCAGATCCAAGTCCTTATAATAAACATCACTGAGGATATGGATGGAACATTACGGCATGATTATTGTATAACATCTTATAAGGCAACTATGTAAACTTTCTACATATATGCATATAATACAAATGTTTTAATCATAGCCATCTTTTAGTTTGAATCAAGTGTTTCTTTTTTAATCTCCTTAAATTATTCACACCTTAAATTTTAAAATGCATATTTTTTTAGTGAATTGAAGCTTTCTTTAGGACGAGTGTGGCTGGTTGGAATTTTGTTGGCCTTAATGACATAATTTCTCTCTTGTATTCAACCATAATATCAAATTCTAGAGTCTTCAGATTGAAGAGTTCGTGAACTCGTTCGTGCCAGAGAATTTGTTATTCCTAATAAAATCATGAGCTATAATGATGAAAATAAAATATCACAAGAGATGGTTTATGCAAAACCAACAAGCTCTTAGTGACCTATAGTGAAGAGCTGCTCCCCAGGGGCCAAAGTTCTCCTTTTCCTCAGCAGCCAGCTTTGTCTGTGTCAATAAGCTGTGTCACGCCAGATTCCAATGGAAATCTGGACTGAGAACATGGAGCTCAACCATTTTTGTCTTTGATGTTGGATGCCATTAGGCTTTGTGAGAACAACACGGTAAAGTTTGTAAGAGTGCTGACTCATGAAACAGGGCATTGCATATGAGAGTATGTGATCGGGTACCAATCTGTCTGGAACATAACCCAAGTACTCCACTTAAAAGCTGTGCGCTCTTGTATAAGATATTGGTGCTTCTGTTGTTATGACCATAACAATTCTCAAAACTTCTTTGTGTAATGTGGTCATCCATTTATGATGTTCATGATTCTAGATCACAAATTTGGACAGGGTGTAAGGGGAACAGATTGTCTCTGTGTCTCACTTCCAAACCAACAGCTGAAAAGTTTAGACTGAGATCTGGATCTATCTCTCGATAATTCATTTAATGACAGCTGTTATCAGGCCTCTTCACTGACCCACTGGCATATCTTCTCCTTTTGTGACCTAGATCCCTTACAACATGGTACTCATTATAGGGCTGAATGTCCTGAAAGAAAAGGACAGAGAAGCTGTATGCTTTCTATATACTAGCAGAAAATTCACAAAATTATGTCTTCCTTATGCGACCAGCTGGATAAACCACAAATTGAGCAATCATGAAAGGAGTGAGTAGACTTCACCTGTATATGGAATGACAAGTTTTTATGCTTTGATTTTTTGTTTTTGTTTTTTGTTTGTTTGGTTTGGTTTGGTTTTTGGTTTATTAAGAAGTGGTTTCTCTGTGTAACAGCTCTGGCTGTCCTGGAACTCACTTTATAGATCAAGTTGGCCTCAAACTCACAGATATTCCTCTACCTCTTCCTCCCCTGTGCTGGAATTAAGGGCGTGCTTCACTATTGGCAATGACAGGATTTGAAAAAAAATATATATGACTAGAAATAATGTTGTGGCCATTTTTCAAAACGACAAATTTCCCCATCTGATATACCTTTGCTTTGACTTTGCTCATCTGTAAAGTGAGAAAAATAACATCTCAGATACTTTCTCAGAAGAAAGATTCAGGATACACGTCCTTGTGAGGATACCTACATCACTACTGAAAGTCAGCTGCTTCACTATTACTAATTCTCAGTATCCAATTTTTTGCTTTCTTTGTTTTTAATTTATTATTCTCTCCTGGGTTTTTGTTTTTACATATGAAGTTGAGTATTGTCCTTTCAAGGTTTGTAAAGAACTATGTTGGAATTTTGATGGGAATTGAACTGAATCTGTAGACTGCTTTTGGTGGAATGGCCTTTTTGACCATGTTAATCCTACTGATCCATGAACCTGAGAGATTTTTCATCTTCTGATATCTTCTTCAATTCCTTTCTTCAGAGACTTGAAGTTTTGTCATATAGGTCTTTGACTTGCTTGGTTAGAGTTTCACCAAGGTACTTTGTATTATTTGGGACAATTGTGAAGAATATTTTTTCCCTGATTTCTTTTTTAGTCTGTCATCTGTATCTAGAAGTGCTACAGATATTTTTTTGAATTAATTTTGTATTCAGCCACTTTGTTAAAGGTATTGTTCAGCTGTAGGAGTTTCCTAATAGAGATTTTTGGATTGCTGATATATACTATCATATCATCTACAAATAATGACTCATCGACTTCTTTTACAATTTGCTTCCCCTTGATCTCCTTCAGTTGTCTTATTGTTCTAGTTAGAATTTCAAGTACTGCATTGAATAAATATGGAGTGAATGGACAGCCTGTCTTTTTATGATTTTAGTGGAATTACTTTTTTTTATTTAACATTGTCTATAGGTTTACTGTAATTGCCTTTTTTATGTTTATTTATGTCCTTGTATTCCTAATCTCTCCAAGACTTTTATCATGAAGGGGTGCTGGATTTTGTCAAAAAAAAATTTTGTCATCTCATGAGATGATTATGTGAATTTTTTTCTTTTATTTTGTGTATATGGTGGATTACACTGATGGATTTTATTATGCTGTACTGTCCCTGTATCTCTGGGAGGAAACCTACTTAATCATGGCGAATGATCATTTTGATGTGTTCTTGGTATTGGTTTGTGAGTATTTTGTTATTTTTGTATCTATGTACATAAGGAAAATTGCTCTACAATTTGCTTTCTTTGCTGAATCTTTGTGTGGTTTGAGTATCAGGGTGATTGTGAGCTCATAAAATGAATTTGGAAATGTTCTTTTTCTTTCTATTTTGTAGACTAATTTGAGAAGTATTGGCATTAATGTTTCTTTGAAAGTCTGATAGAATTATGAACTAAAACTTTATGGCTCTGTACTTTTGGGGGATTGAGAGACTTGATAACTCCTTTTTGTGGGGGTGGTTATAGGTCTATTTAAATTGTTTATCTGATCAAAGTGTCAGGGACAAGCACCGCTTCCACCACTAGGAGTCCCACAAGCACATCAAGCTACACAGCTGTCCTATGTAGAGGACCTATATCAGTCCCGTGCAGGCTCCCTAGCTTTCCTTCCAGTCTGTGAGCTCCTATGATCACGGGTTAGCTGTTTCTGTGGATTTGATTGTGATGACTTGATGTCCCTGACTCTTACAATCCTTCCTCCATCTTGAACAGGATTCTTGGAGCCCAGCCAAGAGTTTAGTTGTGGATCTCTGTATCTGTTTCCATTAGTCACTGAATGAAAGTTTTCTAATGACAATTGGAGTACTTACCAATCTGATTAGAGGAGATGGCCAGTTCAGGCAACCTACCCACTATTGCTAGGAGTCTTAGCTGGGTTCATCATTGTAGATCCATAGGAGTTTCCCTTATATCAGATTTCTACCTGACCACAAAATGCCCTCATCAAGATGTCTCTTGCATTACTCTCCACCTCCACATACCTCACCCCTCAACCAATCCCTCATGTTCCCATTCCTGTTGTCCCCAAGTCTACCCAGGGGATCTCTTCTATTTCCCTTTCCCAGGGAAATCCATGCGTCCCATCCCACAATGGCCCATCCTTGTTACCTAGTCCCTCTGGAACTGTGGATTGTAGCATGGTTATCCTTTACTTTACAGTTAATATCCACTTATGAGTGAGTACATGACATGTTTGTCTTTCTGGGTTTGGATTACCTCATTCAGGATCATTATTTTCTAGTTCTGTTCATTTGCTTTCAACTTTTCTGATGCCATTCTTTTTAACAGGTGAATAATGCTCTATTGTGTAAATGTACCACAGTCTCTTCATCTTTCTTCACTTGACGAGTATCTAGGTTGTTTCTAGGTTCTGGCTATTAGGAATAATGCTGCTGTGAACATAGCTGAGCAATTGTCCTTGTGGAATTAGTGAGTATCCTTTGGGTATATATCCAAGAATAGTATAGTTGGGTCTTGAGGTAGATCCACTCCCAATTTTCTGAGAAACCACCATATTGATTTTTAAAGAGTACAAGTTTGTACTCCCATCAGCAAGTGGAGGAGTGTTACTCTTGTTCCACATCCTCTCTAGCACAAGCTGTCATTAGTGGGTTTTTTTCTTAGCCATTCTGATGATATCAAGATGTAATCTCATGTCATTTTGATTTGCATTTCCCTAATGGCTAAGGATGTTGAACTCTTAGCTATTTGAGATTCTTCTGTTGATAATTCTCTGTTAAGCTCTACACCTGGATTGTAGTTTTTTATGTCTAGTTTCTTGAGTTATTTATATATATTAGATATTAGTCCTCTGTGAGATGTGGGATTGGTAAAGATATTTTCCCATTTCTGCAGGCTGCTGTTTATTCTTACTGACAGACCATTAATTCTTTTTATTGTTCTATTTGTTTCTTTTCATTGATTTGATCCCTGTTTGATTATTTATTTCCTTCTACTTCTAGGTGTGATTGCTTATTTTTGTTCTAGAACTTTCAAGTGATCTGTTAAGTTGCTAATATGAGATCTGTCCAATATATTTTTGTAGGCATTTAGTGCTATGAACTTTCCTCTTATCATGATTTTCATTGTATCCTGTAAGTTGGATATGTTGTGTATTCATTTTCATTGAATTCTAGAGAGACTTTCATTTCTTTCTTGATCCAGTTATCTATCAGCGGAGAGTTGTTCAGTTTCCATGAGTTGTAGACTTTCGGTCGTTACTGTTGTTGAAACACAGCCTTAATCTGATAGGATGCATGGATTAGTTCAGTTTTCTTGTTTCTGTTAGGACTTGCTTTATGACCTAGTATTTGGCTAGCTTTGGATAAAATTCCATGTCGTACTGAAAAGAAGGTGTATTCTTTTGTGTTTAAGTGAAATAATGAGTAGATATCTGTTAGGATCATTTGGTTTTTATAAACATCTGTTAGCTCCAGTATTTCTTTGTTTACTTTCTCTCTAATTGACCTGTCTATTGCGAGAGTTAGGTATTGAAGCCTCCCACAATCAATATGTAAGGGTTGATTGTGTTTTAAGCTTAATAATACTTCTTTTATGAAGTATTTGCATTTGGGGAATAGATGTTAAGAATTGACAATTTTCATGTTGGATGTTTCCTTTGATGAATATGAAATGGCCTTCTCCGTCTCTTTTGATTAATTTTAATTTGAAGTCTATTTTGTTAGATATTAGAATGGCTACAATAGCTTGCTTCATAGGTCTATTTGCCTCAAAAATCTTTCTCCAACCATTTACTCTGAGATAATATCTAGTTTTGACACTGAGGTGTATTTCTTGTTTGCAGCAGAAGGATGGATCCTGTTCTCACATCCATTCTGTTAGTCAGTATCTTTTCATTAGGTAGTTAATCCCACTTTTATTTAGAGATATCAATAACCAATCATTATTAGTTATTGTTATTTTGATTGTGGTGGTGGTGATGGTGTTTGTGGTGGTGGTGGTGGTGGTGGTGGTGGCATCAGCGGTGGTGGTGGTGATGTGTGTGTGTGTGTGTTTGTCTTTGTGTGTGTTTGTATGTGTATGTTTCCTTTCTTTTGTTTTTACTGATGTGGAGTTATTTCCTCTGTTTTCATGGGTGTAGTTAATCTCCTTGGGTTGGAGTTTTATTTTAGTACCTTCTTTAAGTCTGGGTTTGTAGATAGAAATTGTTTAAATTTGACTTTATCATTATTCCATCTACTGTGAATGAATGTTTTGCTGGGTATAGTAGTCTGGGCTGATCTCTGTGATCTCTTAGAGTCTGCAGGGCATCTGTCTAGTCCCTTATGACTTTGAGAGTCTTGACTGGAAGTCAGGTGCAACTCTATTAAGTCTGCCTTGATATGTACTCACTCTTTTACCTTGCAGCTTTTAGTATTTTTTTGTTTTGTATATCTAGTGTTTTGGTTATTATAGAGCAATGGGACTTTCTTTTTAGCTTGAATCTATTTTGTGTTCTGTGTGCTTCTTGTACCTTTATAGGCATCTCCTTTTTTAGGTTAGAAAATCTTCTATGATTAGGTTGAAAACATTTTCTGCATCTTTGAGCTGGGATTCTTCTCTTCCTAGTTTTCTTAGGTTTGGTCTTTCATAGCATCTCAAATTCCTGAAAGTTTTGTCAGGAACATTTTAGATTTAGTATTTTCTTTGACCAATGCATCTATTTCATCTCGCATATCTCCAGTACCTGAGAGTTTCTGTTCCAGCTTTTGTATTCTGTGGGTGAAACCTGTCTCTGTAGCTCCTGATCACATACCGAGGTCTTTCATTTTCAGAGAAAAATACCTTTGGACTGAACAAGTTAATAGTCTCTGTACTCATTAAACTTACAAAGTAACTACTGGTAAGCCCCTTATTCATATATTTAATTTCTTAATAAAACACTAGGGAAAATTGTCATATCTCTTAGTTATCAATATTAATAACTGATTTTAGATAACATATCATGCTAAATGTTTACATATTAAATTATGAAAACTATGAGCATGCATTCACAAGTTTTCTCTTTATCAAGATATACTCTCAAGGTTCATCATTTCAATCATTCCTAATAATGAGACCCAAAGAAGCAACAATAAGTACAGTATTAAAATATTATTTTGGACAAATTTAATATATATGTAAATCAAAAAATACAAAACATGTAGAATATTACAAGCTAATAATGTATTTGCGTAATTTTATTAATAAAAATTTTCTACAATACTTCAAAATCCTTGAGGCATAATATCAAGTCCAAGCAACTAAATAAAAAGTTTTGAGTAGATAACTGAATGAGAAAATAAACAAGAGAAAGAATGAATGAGATACCTAGTATTGTAAGCCAATGTTCAATCCACAAAGTTTGATATCAACTTTGTCCTCTAACCTACACAATCATGCAATTGCATGCATGTAACTGAACGCACACATACACACAATCATGTAACTTCAAAGGTAATTTTTAAAATTTTTTATGTTTAATAAATCAGACAAACAAACAATCAAAAAACCCCCAAATAATACTTATCTTGACAGCAGCAGAACATTTACCAGGGCTTCAACTCAGCCAAGAGTTAGATTCTAATGAATGTTTAGGTATCAAAAAGTATCATTTAAAAAGTGACTACACCAAATGAAAATATTCACAAACTTTGTCCTCCTCAGAAAATATAATTCAATGTGAACTTAGATTTACAGGACACAACTTCGCAAAATTTTGAATAACTGCACCAGAATGAGTAGAAGGACATGTGAGATGGGTCTCAGGTCATTTTTGCTTCCTGAAGAGCACTGGTGACATGGTGTTCATCATTTAGGATCAATAGGGAGATCAGGCCTCCATGAGAAATATGTCTGTTGGCCTTAATAAATCTTTACTGTATAAATACAGAAATATTTGTACAGGCAATTTTTTGCTGAATTACATTTCCTGTTCATATTTTTGTACCACGTATGATTTCTAACGACAAAACCAACGGCTTGATGGGGTAGTGCCTTTCACAGAGAAATGCTTTAATTACTTTACTCGAGTTATTTTTATATCTGGTAGTTTAATCATCATAGTTAATCTCTTTATAGGTCTCAAAACATTATCAGCAAGGTGAGTTATATATTAAAGCGTTTTAATTCAGGATGAATTCACAAAAAAAGAATGATTAGATGTGAAAATATTAAAGCATGTTAGTAAATTATAGTTTTTGAAGCATCTAGAGCAAACTTCTTTTAGTTTTTATTACATTTTACCTATTTTCTCCGTGTATGTGCATGTGCAAATGCCCATGCATAGTGCATGTGTAGAGGTCAGAAGACAACCACAGGTGTGCTCCCTCTGGAGTGTTCTATCGCTCTCTTCTTCTTCTTCTTCTTCTTCTTCTTCTTCTTCTTCTTCTTCTTCTTCTTCTTCTTCTTCTTCTTCTTCCTTCTCTCATCTTTTCTTTCTTTCCTTCCTTCTTTCCTTCCTTCCTTTCTTCCTTTTTTCCTACTTTCTTTCTTTCTCTTTCTCTTTCTTCTTCTTCTTAATGCTTTTTATGTTATTTAATTAACTTTTTTCATTTATTTTACATAACAACCACAGTATCCACTCCCTCTTCTCCTAAGTTTCCCATCTACCCACCTCCCCATATTGTCTCCATTCAGAAAGGAGCAGGCTTCCTGTGGGCTTGAAAAAAGCATAGCACATCAAGTTGAGGCAGGACTGAGCTCCTCCCTCTCCATCAAGACTGGGCAGGGTAATGCAGCACAGAGGGGAGCGGGGGCAGGTTTCTATAAGTCAGCTAAGCACCAGTAACAAGTCCTGATCTCACTGCTAGGAGCCACACAAAGAGACCTAGCTACACAACTCTCACAAATTTGCAGAGGGCGTAGGATGGTTCAAATGCAGGCTCCGAAAGTGTTGGTCCAGAGTCTATGAGCTCCAATGACCTTAGGTCAGCTGTCTCTATGGGAAATAGGATCTTTCACTAGAGCTAGGGTTCCCTGCTGCTCAGTCTAGACTACAAGGCCCAAGATCCTCTTGTCTCTGCCCTCTCAGTAGTGAGATTGTAACTGGTCACCACCAAGCCTGGCTTTCAACCTGTATTCTTAGAATGGAACATGGGGCCTCCTGTCTGTGTGGTAAATACTTCACAAACTGGATCATCACCAATTATTTTGTCTCCCATTTTTTAATGTTTTCTGTGAGTGTCCACACCCAAATTCTATGGACACAAGGATCTACCCTTGTGAGCCCAGTGTCAGACAAAAGGCAGGCACACTCAGGCAAATCACACATCACTCTTTGTAAATAAAGAAAAAGAAAATAAACCCCCAGCACCCAGAAGAAGCTGGGCATATCCTAGGAGCATGTTGGTGTCAAAACACATATTTTATTTATGATTTTGTATTTTTCTATTTTATGTGTTAGAGTGTTTTGAGTATTTAAATATACAAAAGTTGTAACAATTTCAAATGATTTTAATTATATATACACATTCATACATTTCTTTCTTCTAGAAACTTCAAGAAGAGTCACTGGAAGAAAACTTGCGTTTGGCCAAAGAGTATCAAAGCATGCAGATGATTTTGTTGAAGGAGAAGGACGACTTCTTCAATGTCTATGACAGACTGCTGTCACTCAATTTTTCACTCTCTGACAAGAAAAAGGTATTGATGATTTTTTTTAATGAAATGCCTTAAGTGAGTCATCCAAAAAGTAAGCATAGTCAGTGCGGGGTCATCAATAGGAGACTACTTATTATAGCATAAAAATAGTATGGTTTCTTTTTCTTAAGTTTTATTGTAATATAGTAATAGTAATGTGAAATTACATAATTAAATAATATCAATGTTAGGAATTGGATTTTGAAAGATATTTAAGACCCAAAAATCCTTAGTTTGTCATCCTTTTGCAATATTTATTTGCATCTAGTTATTGTTATCATAAATCATAATTTATTTCTTAGTTTGCAGATATACATTTGCTATTGTACAGTTAGGGCTTTAATTCTAACTGTATATGACTTTGTACAATGGGTCTCTAAATCTTCTTTTTGATATAGATGCCCCAAATTCAGGTTTTTATTATGTTGCTCAGTGTGTAGATCCTTTAGACATTTGCAGTTACTACTGAATCTCCCCTCCCACCCCCGTTACTGGAAATGGCAGGAAATTCTACCTCTGTGTGAAAGTCTCTGTTGTGGTAAAAGGAAAAACATATAAATAAAAAGAAGGAAAGATCTTCCATGAAGTGAAAAGGGGGAAGAAAGCTATATTGTGAAGTATCACAATATAGCCACTTTCTCGCCAGACACTTGAAGACAATATAAGACGGTTTCCCTTTGAACCTTTCTCCTCAGAATTCAATTTTCAAAAATTAAAATAATGGTTATTATTTAACAACTGACTTAGCCTTAAAGACCAGAGTTAATGCATCTTTTCTCCTACTGACATTACCCATACTGGTGTGTTATGAGTTACGATTTAGAAGTTCAGTTCTATACTCATTTCTATTACAGAATCATTAGGAAGGCAAAAAGCCTAGGTCTGAAGTAAAAATTGCATTGAATAATATGGAAATGATCCCTTGAAAGTTATTTACTCTTTTGAATCTCAATTTTCTCAACTATAAATTAAAATTACTTCAAAGATAATATATTATGAATAAAATAAAAGAAATCATAGTAAATCATTCTTAAAACAAAAGGAAGCTATGTTGCTGTCATTTGTTTGCTGTTGTGGATGTTCTTGTTTCTCATGCATCTGATCAGATGGATGTTAAAGCTTCTGTGTGTCCGGAGACAAAGAATACTATTTAGAAGGACCTCTGCCGGGCAGTGGTGGCACACACCTTTAATCCCAGTACTTGAGAGTCAGAGGTAGGCACATCTCTGTGAGCTCAAGGCCCATCTCATCTACAGAGTTGTAGTGGCATTTCAATTGTATTTTAATAAATAAAGTCTGAAGATCTGAGAGTAAAAGAGTCCCACTGGTAAGCCTTACAGACCAAATTATGGTAACACACACCTTTAATCGCAGTAGCCAAAAAGACACACATCTTTAATCCCAGTAGCCATACTAGTTGCCACAGAAACTGGGCAGTGCATGCCTTTAATTACAGCCCTAGAGAAGATTATAAAATGGGAGGAGACAGCTCTCAACACACAGTCTTATTCTGAGATTCCTGGAGGCAGGATCGCCATTTTCGGACTGAGGTCAAGGTAAGAGCCAGTGGCTGGTTCTTTTGCTTTTCGGATCTTCAGGTTGAACCCCAATTTCTGACCCTGAGTTTTTATTAATCATGCTTCATTTAGTCGTACTTCACAGAGTGAGTCCAGAACAGCCAGAACTGTTTCACAGAGAAATCCTGTCATGGGGAGAAAAAGAAAAGAAAGAAGTACAGTCAAGAGGATCAAGAGGGATGGTTGAAAGAGAACATCTTTGGGGAGTACTTTTGTCTTAATTTAAGTTTCTATTGCTGTGAAGAGACACAGTGACCATGACAACTTATAGAGAAAAACATTTAATCGGGGTTGGCTTACAGTTTCAGAGGGTTAGTCTATTATTGTCAAGGCAGGAAGCATGGCAGTGTGCAGGCAGACACGCTGAAAGCTCTGCATCTTGATCCACAGGTATCAGGAAGTGAACTGTGTCCCACACTGAGCATAGCTTGAGCATTTGAGATTCCCAAAACCTGCTTCCACAGTGACACACTTCAACAAGGCTACATCTACTCTAGCATCCTAATAGTGCCACTCCCTAGGAACCAAGCATTCAAACCCCTGAGTTTATGGGGACCATTCCCATTCAAACTACCACAATGCCCTTAGAATAATGTTCTGTAGAAGGACCTCTATAGAAGGAAGTTCTTTAAAAGGACCTCTTTAGAAAGATGCTTCTTTTAAACTAAAAAACAAAATACTTTAATTGGCATTTCTGCTATTAAATATATTTATGGTAAGTAAGTACATGAAGAGTTGTTCAACTTCAACAGTCATAAGTAAAACTCAGAAGAAACAGTCAAACTTAAATAGAACTTTTACTATGTCCCCTGACTCTGGTTTTTCACCTTATCCTTATTTTTTTGCTTTGTCCCCACCTTGTTTTATCCTTTGTTTTTTTTCTATTATTGAGAATAGATTCTTCTCTCATACATTTCAAATGCAGTTCCCCCTCCCTCCACTCTTCCCAGCTCCCCAGCCCCACCCCTGCATCTCCCATCTCCCCCAGATCCACTTCCATTCTGTTTCCTCAGCAGAAAAGAGCAAACCTGTAAAAGACAGTAGCCAAAGAGGACAAAAGAAAATACTATTTAAACAAGGTAGAAGCCCTCACCTAAAGACTGGACAAGGCAACTCAATAGGAGGGAAAGAGTCTCAAGAACAGACAAATACTTTTCCTCCTCTCTAGAGATGACTAGACAAGGTACCAATGAATAAGTATAGTAGATTATCATCAGTATTATTAATATTATCATTGATTTTTTTCAATTGTTTTTCAGTTCTACCTACTATCTACTGAATAGTAGTGGGCTATCTACTGGATAGTCTCTGGGCTATCCAGTCTCCAGTTCCTGGCAATGTAGGGCAATGTAGGGCTCCCTCTGACGGTGTGGCCTCAAGTTAAACTAAACATTGGTTGGCCACTCCCACAAGCTGGTGCCACTATTGCCCCCAACACATCTGTCAGGTAGGACAGATTGTAGGTTGGGGGTTTTGTTGCTGGATTGGTGTCCAGGTTTCTCTTTTTGTTGTCTGCAAAGCACATTCTTGTGCCAAAGAGACTAGAAGGCAGGGTGAAGGCTCCATGCAGGAGCCAGCTCAATCTCTCTAAGTTCAATGAGCTGTGCGGATGTTGTCCTGAGAAATGGGCTACACTGTCAGTTTTCAGAGAGCCACGTCCTAGCATCAACCTTGGTTGTTTGGGGATTTTCATGGAACCCTCCTCAGTCAACAACTCAACTAAATGCAACCCATTCAGACCACCGGAAGTCTTGCCTGACTCTAAAAGATAGCCAGTTCAGACTCTATTCTCTATTACTAAGAGTCCTTACTAGGACCACCCTCATATACTCCAAGAAGTCTCCACTGCACTAGGTTTCCATATCATCCCCCACCAATGATCCCCAATTCCAGCTGTCTCACCTTTCACTCTCTCCCTCCATCTTTTCCCCCAACCCACCAGATCCTCCTTATTCCTGTCCCAATCTGTCCCCTGTTTACCTGCAAAATTTATTCTATTTTCCCTTCCAAGGGAAGTCCATGTGTTTCTGCTAAAGCCCTCCACTTTATCTAATCATTCTGGGTCTGTGGATTGTAGCTTATTGCGATTTACTTAACAACTAATATCTGCATATAAGTGAATACATGCCGTATTTGTCCTTCTGGGTTTGGCTTACCTTACTCAGAATGATTTTTTTTCTAGTTGCATCTATTTGCCTGGAATTTAATGGCATACTTTTCTAACAGGTAAGTAATACTCCATTGTGGAAATGTGGCCCATTTTCTTTATCAATTTTTCAGTGGAGGGACATCTACATTGATTCCCATTTCTGGCTATTATGCATAAAACTGCAATGGGCATAGTTGAGCAAGTGTCTTTGTGGAGTGACTGAGCATCCTTTAGGTATTTGCTCAAAAGCAGTATAGCTGGCTATCGAAGTAGGTGATTTCCATATTGATTTCCAAAATGGATGTAAAAGTGTGCACTCCCACCGTCAGTGAAGGAGAGTTCCCCTTGCTCCACATCCTCACCAGCATGAGCTATCACTTGTGCTTTTGATCTTAGCCATTCTGACAGATATAAGGTGAAATCTCAAAGTAATTTTGATTTGCATTTCCCTTGTGACTCAGGATGTTGAGCATTTTTGTTTTTTTTGTTTCTCAGCCACTTGTGATTCCTCTATTGAAAATTTTCTGTTTAGATCCATACCCCATTTTAAATGTATTATTTGGTTTTTAATATCTAGCTTCTTGAGTTCTTCATATATTTTGAATAGGAGACATCTATTGGATCTGGAGTTGGTAAAAATCTTTTCTGATTCTGTAGACTGTAGATTTGTCCAATTGATGGTGTCCTTTGCCTTACAGAAACTTTTCAGTTTATTGAGATCGTGTTTGTTAGTTGTGGACCTTAGTGTCAGTGCTGTTGGTGTTTTATTAAAGAATTTGACTCCTGTGCTAATGAGTTTAAGGCTATTCTCCATTTTTCTTCTATCAGAGTCAGTTCATTTTGTTTTATGTGAATGTCTTTGTTGTTCTTTAGAAGTGGGTACTTCAGAAGGACATTTTAGAAATATGTTCTTTAGAAGAATGCTCTTTAGAAGAACCTCTTTTCAAGGGTTCTATTTAGAAGGCTTTCCTTTACAAACTTGTGCTGAAATAGTAGTTAATGGTGGCAGATAAAGAAATGCAGGTTTGGAAAAGATGTGAAAACACAACCATCTGACCATCTCCTAGTGTTCTCAAAGCATACGTCAGAATTAGATCTTTCTGTGTAGAGTATTTTTTCAATCCTTTCATGAATTTTTGCATTGCTATTTGTATCAAGTATATTAGTTGTTAGTCCCTGGGAAGAAGAAAACAATAATTTAATATTGTTTGTCGTTCCTTAATCAAGGCGCAAACAAAAAGTATATGGGCACTTAGACAGTGGTGGGTGGCAGAGAAAACAGTGTGCTGGCTAGGCTTCTGCCAAATTAACACAAGCTAGAACCATTTTGGAAAAGGAAACCTCAACCAAAAAATGTTCCCTCCAGAATGACCATTGGGCAAGCCTGTGGTGCATTTTTAAATAAATGATTGATATGAGAAGGACCAAATCACCATGAGAAGTGCCACCCTTGGAATGGTGGTCCTGGGTGCTATAAGAAAGTAGGTGAACAAGCCGTGAGTATAAAGCCAGAAAGCAGTACTCTTCCATGGCTTCTGCTTCAGTTCCTGCCTTGCTTGAGTTCTTGTTCTGAATTCCCTGGATGATGAACCTTAAGAAGATGATGAACCTCTAAGAAGAAAAGAGCTTGTTTCTCTCCATGTTGCTTTTTTCATGATGTTTTATCGCATCAACAGAAAACCTCAGATACTTTGCATCCTGTTTTTGTAGTAAGAACATTCTCCTCATTTTTTTGATCAAATTAAAGCAACTCTTGATACAAGATAGAAGGAGCCAGACTTTGATAAGAACAGGCGGGCAGGGGCCACTGATGGGCATGGGCTTCCATTTGTGATCCCTCAAACAAATCACTTTCAGCACACTTGTTTCAGGAAACTTTCAAGATTTATTTGTCCTTTCAGCCATTTTTCATTCCCATCCTTCAGCAATGGAGGTCATTAAGTGCAGGCTGCCCTTGTCAGTGGCATGTAGGATCAATTTGCTGCGATGGACAGAGAGGCCATATTGACGCTGTTAATCTGTCAGTGAGAAATCGTATGTCATTAGTGTCTAATGCGCCACACACAGGACGGAATTTGGCCATCAGAAACAAGACAACCCTTTAATATTTTGGTCCATTTCTTTTTCTCTCACAGCCTTTCTGGTGTATATGGGGTTAAGTTCTCTACTTGTTCTAGTTTGGGGTACAGGAAAGCAAGAGTTAACCCTATGAATTTTGTATAAACTTTTTGTTTTCTGATAAATTTCCTTTGCTCTGAACCTGAAATGTCTTTTTTCATGATAAACAATTATATTTTAATAATTATGATTCTTAAGGGATATTATTTTCCCTAAGAAGATTGCATATTTTTATACTTCTTTGTACTTGTAGACCAAACATAGCAAAGCCTGATGGAAGAATAAATCAAATTAGAGATAATGTTCCCTTCCTTATCACAATTTTGCACAGAGACATTTCAAATGTTAGAACACTATAGCATTGCTCTCAGTGGTGATATTATATCCATTTATTTGGATATGTTTCTTGATACCCCAGGGTTTTTCAGATTTTCAGTGATGGGTCTTTTCCCCTTTTACACTCCAGAAAGAGGCAAAAACAATTACACAAAATTCTTATTTGCCCCATTCATGAGTAACAATAGAGTCAAATTCAATATAAAACTTCTCAGATACCAAAATTAAAGCTAATACTGGAAATAAATTAGGAAATATAAGTTTGAAAAGAAAACAAGTATTGTTTCCACATGAAACTATTTACATCACTTTCCTAGGTAGATTTCAGGAACATTTATGTACTTTGTCTTTAAAATTGAATTAATACTTCCAGGAAACTACACGCCTCTGTTCCCAGTGGCATCTGAAATTCTTCAGTCCACAAAGAAGGGCAAGCGAAACTGCCGAGCAGATAATACTGTGATTTTCTGACAACAAAATTGCTTCTAAAAATGGTTTTAAAAATATTTCTAATTCTTTCAGAAGCCATTCATAATGTTTAACCCTGTCCCACAGAAAATCCCAATGTTTTTAAATAGAAGAAATAAAAGATAGCTCTTAAGATACATACCTTGGAAACACTCTCCACATGTATGTGTATGTAAATATATTATACATATATAGATATTTATGTAAAAGTATATGTATTTTTCTCTATATACATGTATGTGTACATGAATGGTGCTGGCACTGTACTATGCATTTGACAAGCATTATCTTTTAGATGCCCCCCCATCCTAGATTCTTTTCTGTTATCATTGACATCATGCCCTATATAATACACAGAACTCAGGCTGACTCTTTCAAGGTCATAGATGTAGAAGGAGATGGACTATGGTACACCTCAGACCCATATGCCATCCATCCTAACTCATGGTAATAGAATAGTTTCTTTGCTATTACATAGCAACACCATGTGCATATCATCATAGACCATACAACAGCCACATTAATCGAAAGTCTGTGTTATGCAACTGAAAAGTTTATTGACAACTAACTGTTGCCGTGACTTTTGCCAGTTTGATTTCCCCTTTTCAATGGCCATTGTTAGGACAGAGGGATACATAGTTAATTAGAAGTGACTTAATTTCCACAGGACCGAGCATCAGCTTCATAATTATACTTTTAATCTTATCAACTGGGAGCATCCTTAAGAAATTCCCATTTCCTTCCAAAATAATTTTACAGATGAGGCATCTGGAAAGGGGTCAGGATAAGAAATAAAGAATGTTTAGGGTGCAGTTATAACTCAGTTTGAGTGTTATATCTACTGAACTGTAGGTAGCATGCGCTGAGATATTTTTTCATTTAATGAGTATTGCTATCCTGGCAGTCGTTTGATAAAAGCATCACTTTTAAGTGATATGGGCATTAGGAGCTGAGTCTGAGGTCAGAGGAAATGGTCTCTGAGGGACAGAATACAAACAGCATCCGTCAGTCAACCAATATACTGACAAAGACGCATTAGGTGCCTAAGAGCAGCCCACCCCCTCTCTGCTTCCATGCTGAAGCTATGCTGAACCCATTCTGAACTGGCACATCTCTCTTCATCCTCCTGAGGAGGAAAACACAAAGTGTTGCTATTTATAGCCATTGTCAGGTTTGATTAGGCAGACCTCCATCTTTAATTCTAGATAACATTGTATCCACTATAGGTTTCACTGCCTTCTTCTGCCTTTTATCAATCATCAGATACAGTTTCATGTAACCCCACCCCGTGTGAATATTAAAAGTTGCTTTGTCAAGTGCATACTGGGTACTTATTTCACTAAAAGTGGAAATTTATTCTTCTGAAGGAAAACTGTAACTCTTTCAATAGGTTTTCTTTTTTCCTAAAACAACTACTCAAAGACCTTTCCAGGGTCTCTGCCTCCCTTTGTTTCTCAGAACACAGGCAGGCAGGCACACACACACACACATACACACACACACACAATTTTGACCTCCTTCTTTGGACACATTTGTTTTTCCACAAAGTATCAATTAAAGGCCTGCTATTTCCTTAGGAGCTTGCTCAGGTCTCTGCTTATTGAGGAACTTTTGCAATGACAGAGACAGGTAGGTGCAGCCAGCTGATGTTCTACTCATTCACCAACAACTCTTTTTCATTATCCAAACCTCATGGGGAAAACACAGAAAGTTTAGAGTCAATGTTTGCATCAGTCACAAATTTCACACTCATGAAACTGCTGAAAGGTACCCTTCATAAGAAAGAAACAGACATTATTTATAGAGTCCATGGAGCCCTAGAAGTCTAGAGTATCACTAGTTGATAGATTATAAAGAACCCAAACATGCCTAATGTAGAGAACTTCTGCCTGCAAGCTGTGTATACACCTTCACTTGCATACTATAATGCATATTTTTGTATGTGCACACATTCACACACAATAAAAAATTAAAATGTAGTTATAAAAATTTGCCACCCAGTAACCAAAATGTTTACTATATGTTGAATGAGGTTTTCTGTCCCACCCGGTCCTTCAGCCATTAAGTCCCAAAGAATCACACAGAGGTCTACATTAGTTAAAAACTGATTGGCCCATTTGCTCAGCCTTCTTATTAAGTAATTCTTGTTAGTTACATTAGCCCATAATTCTTGTCTGAGTTAGCCATGTGGCTTGCTGTAGTGATAGGAGCGGCAGGCTGTGTCCTGCCACCTGGCTAGCTTTACACTCGAAATAATTACACAGAAACTGTATTCATTTAAACACTGCCTGGCCCATTATCTCCAGTCTCTTATTGGCTAACTCTCACATATTGATTCAACCCATTTCTAATAATCTGTATCTCATCACGAGGTCGTGGCTTACCAGGAAAGATTCAGCATGTCTGACCTGGCAGCTTCATGGTGGGCAGTTCTCTTGACCCTGCTTTCTTCCTCCCAGAATTTGGTTCTGTCTTTTCTGCCTACCTATGTTCTAACCTATCAGGCCAGGCAGTTTTCTTTATTAATTAACCAATGAAAGCAACAGATAAATAGAAGACTCTCCTACATCAGCTTACTACCTTTTTGGTGAGGCAGTCACATCTTGTGTCCTCTGCATCTGGGTCATGACTTCAGAATGTACTTCCCTCTTCCCAGAATTCTCATTGCCCCACCTTTACTCCCTGCTTTGTCACCCTGCCTATACTACATGCCTGGCTACTGGCCAGTTAGCATTTATTTAAAATATATGTGACAGGGTACAGATCATTGTCCCACAGCACTCCCCCCTCCTTTTTGTAAAAACAAGAACTCTGAATCTAATATCCTTTGTTTAGCTTTTCTCCTGACCATTATCTGGTGTAGGAGATCCTTCTGTCTATATGTTGCTTTCATTGGTTGATGAATAATGAACCTGCTTTGGCCTACTCGATAGGGTAGAACTAAGGTAGGCAGAGAAGACAGAACTGAATTCTGGGAGGAAGAAAGCAGAGTAAGAGAGCTGTCATAGAGCCACCAGAGACAGATGTGCCGAATCTTTCCTGATGGGACACTGCCACATGGTGATATACAGATTAATAGAAATGGGTTAAATCAAGATGTGAGAGTTAACCAATAAAAGGCTAGAACTAATGGGAGAAGCAGTGATTTAATTAATACAATTTCTGTGTGATTATTTCAGGATTAAGCTAGCCGGGTGGCCAGGACAACAAACAGACCCCTCTTCCTTGTAACAATTATCCATAACAACTTGTAACCAACATTCTAAACAAAGGAAAAATCCATAGTCCATTTTTTGGAAATGTAGGAGTAGTTTTTCAGGCTACTTCCTACTGATTGGTGGTGCTGATAATCTTATGAGGACCTAAAGAAAATTAGTCCTGACTAGACAATTCTGTGAGGCTTGATCATCTCAGGTAGCAGTCTTGAATATGTTCTGGATGAAGAACTCAAACATCTGGGCCATTCGTTCCTATCAGAGATTTCTTAGGTGGTCTTCCTTGATCAAACCTGATTTTTCTTAACTCAGAATGAATTTATAGCCTCTCATTTCCTGTGGAAACAAAAGCAAAACCTTTTCTCCAAAGTAACATACCTTTTGACTTCAATTTTGAAGTCAAGGTATTTTCAACATCCTTATCTTGTATTAATTCAGCAGCATTTTTAAATAAATATCATCTGGCAGCTGTTTCTCCTTCCTCAGCATTCGAACAATTCAAAGAGAACAAAATAATATGCAGTGTTCAGATTCTCTGTGTGTTTTCCATCTTTATGTGGCTTTATTTTAAACTCTCTTTTATTTTTATTTTTAATTTTTTGCTTCTTAGACAGAATTTCTCTGTATATCTTTGTTCTGGAACTCACTCTGTAGACCAGGCTGTACTTGAACTCACAGAGATCCTCCTGCCTCTGCCTCCCAAGTGCATTTAAAGGTATGTGCCACCACACCTTGAGCTCACAAATATTTGTCTGTCTATGCCTTTCAAGTTTTGGGATTAGAGGTGTGTGCCATCATACCTTGAACTCACAAAGGTCTGCCTGCCTCTGTCTCCCAAGTGTTGGGATTAAAGGAGTGTGTACCATACCCAACTATTCTCTTTCTTTTTTATTTTAAGGACTTTATCCTTTTTTCTTTTATCTCCCAAGCCTATATATATTTTTAACACACTGTAAACCCTTTAGAGGTTTTCTTTGTCTTTGAATCTCTCTTTATTGTATATCTCTTTTTCTGAACATATGAGTCTTTAATTTGCTAAGCAATATGGCTAGGATTAAAGCCATGGCTTTGACTGCTAGATCCACCCCATTTCTCAGCTTTCTGAGAATCTAGTTTCATGGTGGAGGTACTGACCAGACCCATGATTATTGCCACAGTTGTATGGCATTTCAAGGTCCATGCAGCCATTTCAAGTCCAAGAAGCATGTTGTAGGCTATTCATAAAGAACATTTAAGCTTTTTGTGGCAGAGCCTCTGAAAAGGCTGCAAAGTTTTTGAAGCTAAAGCTGAGTCAGGAAGCCTCCTAAAATGAGATACATTTGCCTCTAGCAACCAGAGTCCATCTGAAAATGCTATCAATAAGCTGCACTTAACTCTATTCTTTTCTGTCTAGAATTACTTCCCAAGCACTCTCAGGCTTTATGTGGATGCAGTTGTCCACACATTAGGCACCATTTGTTGACTGAGCACCATTCTGTTGGCAGAAGTTTCTGTCCCACCCAGTCCTGCAGCTATTAAGTCCCAAAGAAGCACCCAGAGGCCTACATTAGTTATAAACTGATTGGCCCATTAGCTCAGGCTTCTTATTAACTAATTCTTATAACTTACATTAGCCCATAATTCTTTTTCTTTCACTTTTCCATTAAAAAAAATTACACTTCCTCCCCTCTTCCCATTCCCCTCCCACTTCCCCATGTCCCCTACTCTCTTCCTCTCCCTCCTTAAGAGAGGACAGGGTACCCTGCCCTGTGGGAAGTCGAAGTCCCTCCCCCCTCCATTCAGGCCTAGGAAGGTGTGCATCCAAATAGACTAGGGTCCCCAAAAGCCAGTACATGCAGTAGAAACAGGTCCCAGTGCCATTATCAATGACTTCGCAATCTGCCCCCTTTGGCAGCCACATTCAGAGAGTCTCCATCAGACGCTGGATGAAGATTCTATGGTGATATTCGAGATAATCATCAGTGTGATAGTGGGGCAAGGCCAGTTCAGGCACCCTTTCCTCTTCTGCCCAAGGACCTAGCTGGGTATATTCCCGTGGACACCTGGTATCCCCTCCAGAGCCAAGTCTCTTGCCAACCCTAAAATGGCTCCCTTAATGTAGATATATTTTTCCCTGCTCCTATATCTGCCCTTCCTCCATCTCCACCTTCGCACTCCCCCATTCTCTCCCCATTCTTTCCTTTCTCCCTTCTCATTCCCCCCTCCCCTTCCCCCATCCCCATCCCTATCCTTACCCCCACCCCCATTCTCCCAACTTTTGCCCAGCGATCTTGTTTGCTTTCAATTTCCAGGAAGATAAATACATGTTTTTCTTTGAGTTCACCTTGCTATTTGACTTCTCTAGGCTTGTGAACTATAGGCAAAATGTCATTTCTTTATGGCTAGAGCCCACTAATGAGTGAGCACATACCATATTTATCTTTTGGTGTCTGTGTTATCTCACTCAGGATAGTGTTTTCTATTTCCATCCATTTGCAAGCAAACTTCAAGCTGTCATTGTTTTTTACCACTAAGTAGTACTCTAATGTATATACATTCCACACTTTCTTTATCCATTTTTCCATTGAGGGCGTCTAGGTTATTTCCAAGTTCTGCCTATTACAAATAATGCTGCTATGAACATAGTTGAACAAATGCTTTTGTAGTATGGTTGGGCATCTCTTGGTTATATTTCCAAAAGTAGTTTTTCTGGATCCTGAGGTAGGTTCATTCCCAATTTCCTGAGAAACCACCACACTGATTTCCAAAGTCATTGTACAAGTTTGCATTCCCACCAGCAATGGATGAGTGTTCCCCTTACTCCACATCCTCTTCAGCATAGGCTATCATTGGTGTTTTTGATTTTAGCCATTCTGACAGGTGTAAGATGGCATCTCAAAGTTGTTTTGATTTGCATTTTCCTGATTGCTAAGGAAGTTGAATATGACTTTAAGTGTCTTTTGGCCATTTGAACTACTTCTGTTGAGAACTCTCCATTCAGTTCTGTACCCCATTTTTTAATTGGGTTAATTAGAATTTTAATATCTAGTTTCTTGAGTTCTTTATATATTTTGGAGATTAGACCTTTGTCTGATGCAGGGTTGGTAAAGATCTTTTCCCATTCAGTAGGATACCTTTTTGTCTTACTGACAGTGTCCTTTGCTTTACAGATGCTTCTAAGTTTCAGGAGGTCCCATTTATTCATTGTTGCTTTCATTGTCTGTGCTACTGGGGTTATACATAGGAAGTGGTTTCCTGTGCCCATGCGTTGCAGTCTATTTCCCACTTTCTCTTCTATCAGGTTCAGTGTGGTCAGATTTATATTGAGGTCTTTAATCCATTTGAACTTGAGTTTTGTGCATGATGATAGATATGGATTTATTTTCATTCTTCCACAGGTCATTATCCAGTTATGCCAACATCATTTGTTGAAGATGCTTTCTTTCTTCCATTGTATAGTTTTAGCTCCTTTGTTTAAAATCAGGTGTTCATAGATTTGTGTGTTAATATCCGGGTCTTCAATTTGATTCCATTGGTCGATGTCTCTGTTTTTTATGCCAATACCAAGCCATCTTCCTTTCTGTAGCTCTGTAATAGAGTTTGAAGTCAGGGATGGAAAAGCTTCCAGAAGTTCCTTTATTGTATAGGATTGTTTTGGCTATCCTGGGTCTTTTGTTTTTCCATATAAGGTTGATTATGGTTCTCTTGAGGTCTGTGAAGAATTTTGTTGGGATTTTAATGGAGATTGCATTGAATTTATAAATTGCCTTTGGTAGAATTGCCATTTTTACTATGTTGATCCTCCCAATCCAAGAGCATGAGAGATTTTTCCATTTTCTACTGTTCTCTTCAATTTCTTTCTTCAAAGCCTTAAAGTTCTTGTCAAATAGGTCTTTCACTTCCTTGGTTGGTCTTACCTCAAAATAGTTTTTGCTATTTGTGACTACCGTGAAAGGTGAAGTTTCTCTGATTTACCTTTCTGCTTCTCTATATTTTGTGTATAGGAGGGCTACTGATTTTTTGGAGTTGATCTTGTATCCTGCCACATTACTAAAGGTATTTATCAGCTGTAGAAATTCTTTGATAGAGTTTTTGGGGTCACTGATGTACACTATCATATCATCTGCAATTAACGAAAGTTTAACTTCTTCCTCTCTAATTCAAATCCCATTGATCTCCTTATGTTGTCTTATTGCTATTGCTAGAACTTCAAGAACTATGTTGAAGAGATACGGTGAGAGTGGATAGCCTTGTCTTGTTCCTGATTTTAGTGGAATGTCTTTGAGTTTCTCTCCAATTAATTTGATATTAGCTGTTGGCTTGCTGTATATTTCTTTTATTATATTTTAATATGGTCCTTGTATTCCTAACCTCTCCAAGACCTTTATCATAAATGGGTGTTGAATTTTGTCAAATGCTTTTTCAACATCTAATGAAATGATCATATTTTTTTTCTTTCAGTTTATTTATATGATGGATTACATTGATAGATTTTCGTATGTTGAACCAGCCCTGCATCTCTGGAATGAAGTCTACTTGATTGTAATGGATAATTTTTTTATGTGTTCTTGGATTTGTTTTGCCAGTATTTTATTGAGAATTTTTGCATCAATGTTCATGAGAGAAATTGATCTGTAAATCTCTATCTTTGTTGAGTCTTTGTGTGGTTTTGGTATCAGGGTAACTGTAGCTTCATAAAAAGAGTTTGCCAATGACTCTTCTGTTTCTATTATGTGAAACACATTAAGGAGTATAGGTATCAGCTCTTCTTGGAAGTTTTCATAAAATTCTTCATTAAAACCATCTAGTCCTGGGCTCTTTTTGGTTGGGAGGTATTTTATGACAGCTTCTATTTCCTCACAACTTACAGGTCTATTTAGATTGTTCAGGTGGTCTTGATTCAACTTTGGTGTATTGTATTTATCTAAAAACAAGGCCATTTCTTTTACATTTTCCAACTTTGTGGCATATAGGCTTTTGTAGTAAAACCTAGTGATTCTCTAAATTTCCTCAGTGTCTGTTCTTATGTCTCCCCTTTCATTTCTGATCTTCTTAATTTGTGTGTTCTCTCTTTGCCTTTTGATTAGTTTGGATAGGAGTTTGTCAATCTTGTTGATTTTCTCAAAGAACCAGCTCTTTGTTTCATTGATTCTTTGGATTGTTTTCTGTATTTCTATTTCGATTTCAGCCCTCAATTTGGTTATTTCCATTCTTCTACTCCTCATGGGTGAGTTTGCTTCTTTTTTTTCTAGAGTTTTCACCTGTACTGTTAAGTCTCTAATGTGAGCTTTCTCTGTTTTCTTTATGTGGGCACTTAGTGCTATGAACTTTCCTCTTAGCACTGCTTTCATCATGTCCCATAGATTTGGGTAGGTTGTGTCTTTATTTTTGTTGAGTTCAAGGAAGACTTTAATTTCTTTCTTTATTTCTTTCCTGGCCCAGGGGTGGTTCAGTAGTTGACTATTCAGTTTCGATGAGTTTGTAGGCTTTCTGGAGGTAGAATTGTTGTTAAATTCTAACTTTATTCCATGGTGATCCGATAGTACACAGGTGGTTAATAAAATTTTTTTGTATGTGTGGAAGTTTGCTTTGTTACCGAGTATGTGATCAATTTTTGAGAAGATTCTATGAGATGCTGGGAAGAAGGTATATTCTTCCCTATTTGGGTGGAATGTTCTATAGATGTATGTTAAGTCCATTTGTTTCATTACCTCCATTAGTTCTCTTATTTCTCTGTTAGATTTCTGTCTGGTTGACCTGTTCATTGGTGAGAGAGGAGTGTTGATTTCCCCTACTATTAGTGTGTGGGGTTTGATTGTGCTTTGAGTTCTAGTAATGTTTCTTTTACATATGTGGGTGCTTTTATATTAGGGATATGGATATTCAGGATTGAGACTTCATCCTGATGAATTGTTCCTGTTATGAGTATAAAGTGTCCATCTCCATCTCTTCTGATTGATTTTAGTTTGAAGTCAATTTTGTTAGATATTAGTATAGCCACACCCTCTTGTTTCTTAGGTCCATTTGATTGAAAAAACCTTTTCCCAACTCTTTACTCTGAGGTAATGTCTGTCTTTGTGGTTGAGGTGTATTTCTTGTAAACAGAAGAGTGTTGGATCCTGTTTTAGTATCCATTCTCTTAACTTGTGCCTTTTTATAGGTGAATTGAGCCCTTTGATGTTAAGTGATATTAATGACCAGTGATTGTTAACTCCAGTTATTTATTATTATTATTTTTTGGTGGTAAAGTTTGTGTGTTTCCCTTCTTTGAATTGTACTGGTGGAGGGCTGTTAGATGTCTGGTTATTGTGGGTGTTGTTGGGTTCCTTAGGTTGTGATTTTCCTTCTATTATTTTCTGGAAGGCTGGGTTTGTGGCTATGTATTGTTTCAATTTGTTTTTATCCTGGAATATCTTATTTTCTCCATTGATGATGAAAGAAAGCTTGGCTGGGCTTGCATCCATGGTCTCATAGTTTCTGCAGCACATCTATCCAAGACCTTCTGGCTTTCATGGTTTTCATGGAGAAGTCAGGTATAATTCTGATAGGTTTACCTTTATATGTTACTTGATCTTCTTCCTTTGCAGCTCTTAGTATTCTTTCTTTATTCTGTATCTTTTGTGTTTTGATTATTATATGGCGAGGAGATTTTTTTTGGCACAGTCTATTCGGTGTTCTGTATGCTTCTTGTACCTTCATAGGAAGGTTTATATAATCTTTAGGTTCTATAATTTTGTTGAATATATTTTCTCAGCCTTTAAGCTGTAATTCTTTTCCTTCTTCTACCCCTTTATTCTTAGGTTTGGTCTTTTCATGGTGTCCCAGTTTTCCTGGATGCTTTTTGTTAAGAATTTGTTGGATTTTCTGTTTTCTTTGATCAGTGTGTTTATTTCCTCTATAGTATCTTTAGCGTGTGAGATTCTTTCTTCTATTTTTTGTATTCTGTTGGTTGTCTCTATAGTTTCTGTTCATTTACCCAGATTTTCCATATCCTGCCATCTCTCGGTGTGTTTCTTCATTGCTTCCATGTCAGTTTCCAAGTCTTGAACTGTTTCTGTTTACCTGTTTGGATGCTTTTTCTTGGTTTTCTTCAATATCTTTGAGGGATTTGTTCATTTCTTCTAACTTTTTGTTAGTCTTCTCATCCATTTCTTTAAGAGTTTTTCACATCCTATTTAATGGTCTATATTACTTTCATAATGTTACGTTTAAAGTCTATTTCTTCTACTTCTTCTGGATTAGGCTGTTCACTCCTTCCTGTTGTATGTTCACTGGATTCTGGTGTTATCATGGTGTTTTTCAGATTGTTGGAGGAATTCTTGCATTGGCGCCTGCTCATCTCTTCTTTCAAATGCTGTTAGGAGAGTCTTGGTGCCTTGTTCCAATTTTTGCAGTGGTTAACTGTGTACTTGGGGATTTTTCTTGGTCTTTCCTCTCTTAAGTCCCATCAGCACTGGAGTTCTGACTTCGCAGTACTTCACCCTGAAGTAGACTGTGGTGGTTGATCCCTCTGGATGAATCTACTGGTACTGGATCAGGGTCACTTGCTGGCCAAGGACCTTGCAAACAAAAGGGTGGACTTGGTAGATGCCAGCTCAATGGAACAAAGAAACCCCTAAAGCCTTGCACTCACCGCTGTGTCCCCAGACCCTCAGTCTCAAAGCAGGCTGAGTTGGGGGATCCTAGAACCCCGCAGATGGAAAAGGGTGCTTGGGGGCAAGCTGGGGTGTGAAATGTAGAGAAAGCCAGTAGCCCGGGAGAAGCCCCGCTGAATGGCCAGAGAGTTTAGGGGATTAGAGGGGCCAGTGCTCCCTTCCAGGGATGTTTGGCCAGCCAGGGTGGGACACACTTAGCCCATAATTCTTGTCTGAGTTTGCCACGTGGCTTGGTCTTTTTGGTGAGGCAGTCACATCTTGCGTCCTCTACATCTGGGTCTTGACTCCAGACTGCACTTCCCTCTTCCCAGAATTCTCATTGCCCCACCTCTACTTTCTGCCTGGTTGCCCCACCTATACTTCCTGCCTGGCTACTGGCCAGTCAGTGTTTATTTAAAATATAAGTGACAGGGTACAGACTATTGTTCCACAGTAACTGTATACATCTTCAGTGAGGGGTGGAATTTCAACTCAGTCTTGCCTAACATATCTTATTGTTTCTCTTGTGATAAGTGATAATCTCTCCTCACATCCATAGCTTTCTATCTCACAATCGTTCATTAAAATACATAGTAGTATGGGGGAACAAAGTGCACATATGCTAAGCATTTGTTTTTGAGTAAGGGTTTTTATGTGTAACAGCCCTTTCTGTCCTGGAATTAGCTCTGTAGACCAGGCTAGTCTCAAACTCACAGATATCTGACTGCCTCTGCCTCACTGAGTACTAGGATTAGAGGTGCACACCACCATCATCTAGCTGCTAAACATTTTGAAATCTGTTATTCTTCTTACTAACCTTAACATTGCTAATATGTATATCTATATAAATAAGGCTACCCAAAACTAATGTCAAGGTCATTATTTAAGTACAGGCTGATGAAATCATTAGGAGAAGAAACTTGACTACCTTGTATAAGGAAAATTTCTTGAAATCCAAAACAGTGAAAAGTTGTCACTTCTGATAAGCAAGAGTGGCTTAAAGATGACAGGCTAGTACATAAACATTTATCATTAGCTATAAACAATGTGATTATCAAGAGATTTAGCCAATGTTCTGTCTCTTACAGCCATGAGATCCAAATTCATTTTCAGGTATTTATTCTGTCAGCACGCTCACATATGATTTCAAATGTTAGCACATCTAGTGAGTGTGCAGCACACCAGACCCCTCCAAGATAATTATTTCTTTAAGTATACTGTGTTGTTGTGTTTGGTTCTTGTCTCTTGGAGGCCTTCTTTTTTTCTGAAGGAAATGGAGAAGGGAGTGGATCTGGGGAGAGCAGAGGGAGGAAAAACTGGTCAGAATGTATTATATGAGAGAAGAATCTATTTTCAATAGAAAAAAAAAGATTCTTACCTCACAAGAAGCCCTAATAATACAGCTCCACAATAACTTTAATTTTATTTCACTGAATAAAATTTTAACCTGTTCTAAATTTCCAGAAAAGCATATTTTATAGAAATAATGGAGTGTTTAGTTACTGATCTTCCATGTTTCTTGGTATAAGCATTTCTCATTAAAGAAAACAGTTACTTTTCTCTTGGTAGGGGGTGGTCTAAAATTCATCTGGTTTGCACTATTTAGTAAATGGTATTTTGTTTCTTTTAAGCATATTGTATATAAGTTAATCTTATATAAAGTATTTAGGCAATCAAATTGTATGATCCTATCATTTAAATGTGTTGATAAGTTCTGGTAAAAATTATATTCAGAGATACTAGAAATATTTTTCTTTTCAGCTGAAGGATTTCTGTCACAGATTTCCTATTGAGTGATTTTGAATATGTAACTTATTTCCAAAATTGTGTTCTATCTCTTCAGAATAAACAATTGATTGAAAGACAGATGATACATGCATAGATATATGAAAGGTGACAGATGAATGAGATGATAAGTAGATAGATAGATAGATAGATAGATAAATGATAGATTATAGATGAGAGATAGCGATATAGATAAATGAATAATAGATAGATGACAGAGATATAGATAGATGATAGAGAGATAGCTTGGTAATAAATACATGATAGGTAGATAGATAGATAGATAGATAGATAGATAGATAGATAGATAGATAGGCAGATAGATAGACAGACAGACAGATAGATGATAGATAGATAGATAGATAGATAGATAGATAGATAGATAGATTATAGATGAGAGATAGACATATAGATAAATGAATAATAGATAGATGACAGAGATATAGAGAGATGATAGAGAGATAGAGATAGCTTGGTAATAAATACATGATAGGTAGATAGATAGACAGATAGATAGATAGGCAGATAGATAGACAGACAGACAGATAGATGATTGATAGATAGATAGATAGATAGATAGATGATAGATTATAGATGAGAGATAGAGATATAGATAAATGAATAATAGATAGATGACAGAGATATAGAGAGATGATAGAGAGATAGCTTGATAATAAATACATGATAGATAGATAGATAGATAGATAGATAGATAGATAGATAGATAGAGACAGATAGATAGGCAGATAGATAGATAGATAGATAGATAGATAGATAGATAGATAGATGAGAGATAAAGAAATGATAGATTTACAGATAATAGAGATAGAAAGATAGATAAGTGAGAGATAGATAGATAAATAAATATATGAGATAGATAGATGATAGATAGATTTATAGGAGATAGATAGATAGATAGATAGATAGATAGATAGATAGATAGATAGATAAATGGCACACAGTTGATGGACAGATGATAGATAATCTGGTAGAATGATAACCATTATCTAACACTTTATTTAAACAAATGAACTGTGGTAATACAGTAGATAGCTTTGGGGATTTTTAAATTATATCAGATATAAAATGACCTTTTGATTATTTCATTTAATACTGGATTCCATAATTCTTGTGGATTTTCAAAGAAAAATTTTAAAGGGATACATACTATTTTCACAGGTTACTGGGGTAAAATCAAACAAAGCCAGCCTTTGCAGGGTGTGCACACAAAAGGGTCAGAACTGTTATCAGTGAAAACAGCAAAGAACTTGGCTCCCTTGACTCTGAACGGATCATGCTGCAGCAGTCTCTTGATTCTAAGATGAAACTGTAGTAAGGATCATTGCACTAATGCATGAGGATTTGTGATAATGTTGCTGAAATTTTACTGTCAAAACTGAACTGCAGTGTAATGACTTGTTATCACGGTTTCTAATAACCATCCAGCATGGATTGACCCTACATATGTTTGAGGTAATAATGTGTCAGTAACTCAGGAAGCAAACCAAAAAGGAAATGAAAACAGTCCACAGAATGTTGTGCGTGGCTTCAGGATCACTGTTATTATTAATATAGCTTACACAGTCATATCATAAATATGGTTTACATGAGAATTAAAGCCAAAACTTTAGGTATCTTATAACAATGTTGACTAAGTAATTCCATAACACTGTCTTGAGCTCCCCCAAGGCATTGCTCTGTCTTGTTGCTGCTATACAGTGACAGAACTCGTGATCAAAACTTCCCTTCCACCCCTGCAGCATTTCTGCCCTCTTCCTTTGGCGAAATATTTCCCTTTTCCTTTCCTGCCTTTGTATGTCTCTCTCTATTTATTGCTATATAATTTCATTCATGTCTCTTTAGTGTAATAGATATGAGAAATAAACAAAAATTGCTAATATTAGCTATTGTCCTATGTGATGATCACCATGCTAGACAGGACAGAGAGTACTGAATGTACTGTATCACAATGTTAGGTCAAATACAAATGGAATTCTCACCCTTATCATAGACTTAAATCACTCTTATTCAACACATTTTTTTTTTTGAAAAAAATCTATGAAATATCTATGTCTATTCTGTTTTTTCTCTTTATAAACTAGGATGCTGTATTGTATTATATACTTTCCTCTCCTATGACAAAATGCCTGACAAAGGGAGCCCAAGGAAGGACTGGTTTATTGATGCTTCTGTTTGAGGTCCAGTCTATCATGGCGGAGAAAGCATGGCAGAAGGGTACAAGACAATGAGTCACACTGTTTCCGCAACTAGGAAGCAAGAGGGATGAATGTTGGTATTCAGCCCATTTCCTTCATCCCACTGAGTCTAGGACCCCAGCTACAAGAATGGTGCCCCCCCATAGTTAGGGTGGGCCTTCCCAAATCTATTAGGTTTGTTTCCATGGTGAGTCTAAATCTTCTCAAGTTGATGATCAATATTCACCAAGATTAATATTAACTATTAACTACATTAGTTTGCTAGAGTTGTAGTAACAAATAACCCCAATACTAAGCATTTTATACAACAGAGAGTTACTATCTCACTGTTCCAGCAGTTAGACGTCTGAAATCAATTGTTATCAGGGTTGACTCTTTCTGAGGGTTCTAGTCAATCCCAGTCCATCGCCTTGACTGGTAGATGCTGCCACTGCCAATATAAGTGCTGGCTGATTTTGAGGGACAAATTAATTTGCTTCCAGTCAAGTTATTCCTTATATAATAAAAGAGAAAAAATTTGAATAAACAATAAATGCAGGTGAATATGTTTAAAAACCCAGAAGTTCAAAACACAGGCAAAGTATTTCTATGTCTTCAGATGTCCTGTGCATACATATTGTGTCTTCCTTCCATTTTTCATTTAGTATGTGTGCATGTGTGTGTGTGTGTGTGTGTGTGTGTGTGTGTGTGTGTATAAAACTTGTGGCAATTGGTTTTCTGCTTCTACCATGTGGATTCCAGGAATTCGACTCAGGTCACCAGACTGAGTTAGGTCACCAGACCCAAAAATCTTTTCTTCTATTAATAATGCCCGTCATACTAAATTAAATCTTAAGCCAATAGCCTCTTGAAAAACTTTAAAACTTCTACAGAGATACTGTACTGATACTACAGAGATACTAAGTAGAGTGGCATTTTGAGTTACTCAGTGATTCCCAAGTATATGAATGTGGATAGAAAGTGATACAGTTTAGTCCAAAACAAGTGCTTTGTTAGACTTTTAAGCCCCTCTTTGCTTGTAAGCAGGAGCCAGTACTGAGGTACAAGCCTGGCCTTTTGAAATGAAACTCTATTCTTCCACAGAATCTCTTGTATCCCTTTTCCCTGCACAGCCCAGCCAATTATTTATATAGGATGTATTATTGTTTCTCTTTAAATGCAAAATAATTTCAATTATAAAAACTGCTATACCTATTATTTAAAGCATGGATATGATGAGGCAATTAGACTGGCATGATGAAATCATTTCTAAGGTGGAACTATTGCAGTGAAGTAGTAAGTGATTCTGACCAATGTCCAGAGGTCCAAGCAGAAAAAAACTTTTCACCAAACGAACTTATGGTGACTACCTATGTCCTGCGGAGATTGCTACAGAAGATAAAGATTTAAGTTATGCATCCTTAAAAGAGTCAAGAAGAGACAAGAGGCAGAGCGAAGAGCCCACACAACAGAATGCCAAGCTTTCTGTGGGAATGTGGCAGTGGTTCTAGGAGGGATACAGGTTGGTCACAGCCGGTTGTCTTGCACACACAATAGCTGCCTGGATTATCAAAAAAAGTGGGTTAAAGATTCCTGGAATGGATAGATAGTAAACGCATTTTTTTAATAATCAGTGCTGAGAATATAGGCTATAGACAAATATATCACACACATCAAATTTCTGCAAAATATGGTTGGATTTGAGAGAAACAATGGAGAGACATAGGGCTGACTGAAAAAAAAAACACCATTGGAAACTATCACTAAAATATGACAGTAAGCACAGGGAGGTATGAAGGCAATCACTTCCTCAAGTTCCTACTCTATTAGAAGCATATTGGCTACATCCCAGAAGATGCATTTATTAGTCTTTTTAGTATTTATTTTATTGTTACATAAATGTTTTTATTGTTTATTATTTTTATTATTATTTTAAGGTTTGGGTTTTATTTTTAATTTATTTTCTCATATATTACATCCCCATCTCAGTTTCCCCTACTTCTTTCCCTCCCAGTTCCTTCCCCCAACTCTCCTCTCTTCTCATGCACTCTTCCTCTGTTTCCCTTCAGAAAAGGGTCGGCCTCCCAGGAACATCAACCAAACAAGGCATTTCAAGTTGCAATAAGGCGAGGTACCTCCCCTCATATTAAGGCTGAACTGATGAGCACAGTAGGAGGAAAAAGGTCCCAAAAGCAGGCAAGAGAGTCAGAGTCCCAAAAGAAAAGCAAGCCACAC
The DNA here is from genome assembly GCF_982192425.1 of Myodes glareolus. Classification (NCBI taxonomy): domain Eukaryota; kingdom Metazoa; phylum Chordata; class Mammalia; order Rodentia; family Cricetidae; genus Myodes; species Myodes glareolus. The sequence continues at coordinate 65,257,938 of NC_142038.1, forward strand.
AACCATAACATACATGCAGAAGGCCTAGATGAGACCTATAACGACTCCCTGACTGTCTCTTTAGTCTCTGTGAGCTACCACGAGCCCAGGTTAGTTGAACCTGTAGGGTTTTCTTGTGGTTTTCTTGACCCTTCTGGTTTCCCACAATCCTTCCTTCCCCTTTTCCACAGGATTCTTAGAACTCTCCTGATGTTTGACTGTAGGTCTCTGCATCTGTTTTCATCAGTTGTTGGATAAGTCCTCTCTGATGACTATTATCCAAGGCTCCCTTCTAGAGGTATAGCAGACTATCATTAGGAATCATTTCTTGACATTTTTTGTAAGTCTTTTGTGGTTCTATCCCAGCTGCCGGTTCCTGGCCCTCCAGGCCATCAGGGGTGGTGTTCCTTTCATGGTATGGGTCTAAAGCTGGAACAGTCATTAGCTGGACACTCCCCCCCCCCAATTTCTTTGCCACCTTTACCCCAGTACATCTTGCAGGCAGGACACTGTGTAAGACAAAGGTTTTGTGGTTGTTTTGATGTCTCAACCCCACCACTGGTAGACTTGCCTGGTTACAGGAGTTGGCCATTTCCGGTTCTGTATTACCCATTCCTAGGAATCTTAGCCAGGGTCACCCTCATAGATTCCTGGGAGTTTCCATTGCACTAGAGTTCTAGCTTATCCCTGAGATGCCCCCCAATTTCAGTTTTCTCCCCCAGTATTCTCTCCCCCTATTCTTTCCCCAGTTTCACCAACTGATCCTCCAGTTCCTGCCCAAACCCACTCCCAGTCCACCCACATTATCTTTTCTATTTCTCTTCCCAGAGAGATTCATTGCCCCCATGAGCCCTCCTTGTTACTTAGCCTCTCTCTCTGGGTCTGTGGATTGTAGCATGATTATCCTTTACTTCACAGCTAATATCCACTTATAAGTAAGTATATACCATGCTTGTCTTCTTGGGGTCTGGGTTACCTCACCCTCACTCAGGATATTTTGTTGTTGTTGTTCCATCCATTTTGCCTGATAGTTTTATTGTGATATTTTTAACAGCTGAGTACTGCTCCATTGTGTAAACGAGCCACATGTTCTTTACCCATTCTTCAGTCAAGGGGCATCTGGGTTGTTTATAATTTCTTGTTGTTATAAATGAAGCAGCTATGAACACAGTTGAGCAAGTGTCCTTGTGGTAGGATGATGGTATGGGAGAATTGTCTGTATTCTGTCAATCATGTTTTAAATAAAATGCTGATTGGCCAGGCAGGAGGTATAGGCAGGAAAACCAGACAGGAAGTGGAAATGATGCAAGGAGAGCAGGAGAATTCTGGGGAGGAGGAAGTTGATTCCTCCCTCTCCTGCCCAGATCACCGAAGCCGCAGGATGTGAGCTGCCCCACTGAAAAAGGTACTGAGCCACATGGCTAAAATAGATCAGAAAAATTGGTTAATCAAGATGTGAGAGTTAGCCAGTAAGAAGCCTGACCTAATGGGCCAATCAGCATTATAACTTATAGAGATCTCTTGTGTGGTTGATTTTCTCTGGGGCCTGCTGGCTGTGGGGTACCAGGCAGGGACAGAAAACACAAACAAGCAGGCCCAACATGTTACAGGATGAAGCATTCTTTGGGTATATGCCCAGGAAGAGCATAGCTGAGTTCTGATGTAGATTGATTCCCAATTTTCTGTAGTTTCTGTAAAATGTTTACAGCACGAAACCTCGTGAAACTGAAGTATCCTAAGAGTGTTTCACTGAAGATTAACATAATATACAAGTTTTTAAAGACCAAGATGAAATGCCCTTGTCCTAAAATAATTACATTAAATGTAAAAAGGAAAATGACTTATGATTTGAGTCTAGCTTATTCTTCAGTATACTATCATATTGTCTGCAAATAGTGAGAGTTTGACTTCTTTTCTAAGTTGTGTCCCCTTGATCTCCTTTTGTTGTCTTGTTGCTCTAGCTAGAACTTCCAGTACTATATTGAATTAGATATAAAGAGGGTGGGCAGCCTTGTTTTGTTCCTTATTTTAGTGGAATTGCTTTGAGTTTCCATTTAATTTGATGTTGTCTATAGGCTTGCTGTAAATTGCCTTTATTCTGTTTAATGTCTCTTGTATCCTTGTTTTCTCCAAGACTTTTATCATGAAGGTGTATTAGATTTTGTCAAAGGTTTTTTTCAGCATCTAACGAAATTAGTTTGTTTCTTTTTCTTTCAGCTTATTATATAGTGGATGACATTGACTGACTTTCATATGTTGAAACATCCCTGCATCCCTGGGATGGAGCCTACTTGGTCATGGTGGGTGACCTTTTTGAACTGTTCTTGGATTCAGTTTGATAGCATTTTATTGAATTTTTTTGCATCAGTGTTCATAAGGGAAATTGGTCTGTAATTCTCTTTCTTTGTTGGGTCTTCTTAAATGTTTTTAATTGAAATAGAATTGAGTTATTTCTCTGTCTCTTCCTTCCCTGTAACCTTTCCCAGCTGCCCTCCCTGGAATCCTTCCCATTCTCCCAGCACTTAAACAGATAGCCTCTTGTTCTCTGATTATGTGTTTTTCTCTGATGTGTCATAAACATAAGTGTATGAGTGCAACCTCCTGAGTCTGTTTTTGTTGGTGATATGCATGTGATTTCAAGGCTGACCTCTCTGCATTGGACAGCCAATAGAAGGTCTCATCCCTGGAGGAGGCAATTTTCCTTCTTCCAGCAGTCAATAGTAAGTTGCCTATAGCTTTTTTGTCTAGGAGTAAGACTTCATGAAACTTTTCCTTTTGCTATATCAGTGTGTCCACTGAAATCACTATTAAACCCCATTCTTGTTTATCAGCATTTCTAGGAGAGACTGTTTCACAGCAAGCTTTCCGGTCCTCTGGCTCTTATAATCTTTCCAACCCCTCTTCTGTGATGTTCCCGCACGCCGTAGATATAGATGTTATAGAGTATTCACTATGATTGGAGTCCCTATGGTGCATTGATCTCTGCATTGTGTCCAGTTGTGGTTTTCTATGATAATCTCCATTTGATTTTTTTTTAAAAAAGTACTTCTTTGAAGAGGGATGGTAGTTACATTTGTTTGGGGGCATAAAGATTAGACCCAGCTATAATATCTCTAGACATACACCTATAATATCTCTTGACTTACACCTGTAGGACTTCGACCCTGCTACACTGATACTTGCTTAGCCATGATCCTTACCACCCTATTCACAATAACAAGGAAAGAGGACAATCTAAATATCCTTCAACAGAGGGGTGAATGATAAATGGCTTACAAATGGAATTTAGTTCAATGGAATACTATTCAACAGTAAAGAAAAGTGAAATCATGAAATTTGCATGTGAATGCATAGACCTAGAAAAGATTATATTGAGTAGGCTAACCCTAATCCAGAAAAATAAATGCCACATGTTCTCCCTGATCTGTAGCTACTAATTTCAAATCCTCAGATGTGAGTATACAATATGCAGTAACCATAGAAACCTGGAAAGTATAAAAGAACCATAGGTATGGGTCGAGAGTTTAGAGATAATAGAAGAATATAAGTGATACAAAGTGGTATGAGGCTCTAACTAGGGAGAAGTGAGGGAGGTCAAATGGGACGAGGGACAAATAACACCAAGGTTTTTTGATAATCTCATGTGTCATATTATTTTATATTTAACTACATTATATATCACACATATAAGTACTCTCCATACAAATGTATGTATATATACATATGTGTATATATATATATGTATACACATACATACACACATACGTACACACACACACACACACACACACACACACACACATTAGAGGAAGTTAAGCCATGTGAGCTAATTAAAACCCAAATACCAAACACAAGAAATCTCATTTTGAAGATTTTGTCAGGGTTGTCCATGTGATTCCTAAAACATTAGAGATTATTGATGCAGCCTTGGTCGCCGCGCAGAGGCTGAAGGTAAGCTCCTACTGAAGACACACACTCTCAAAACACACAACCCAGGTGACTCAAACTGCTTCTGACCCAAAAGCCTATTTCCAGTGGTCTAGAATCCATGGTTCTAGAAAATACTATTCAAACATCCAAGGGAGGAAAGAAATTCAATAGTCCTACCTAGCTGTACACCTATGAACCAAGACAATTATGAGTATGGCAAGATATGCATAAAGGTTTAAAAAGTGATTCTTACATAATTGTCTTTACTGAGCACATGGACCCCTTTCTTTCAGATTTCCACCTAAAGAATGCAATGTAGAGTTAATTTACAGGACATTTACATCATATTAGATATTTGTAAGGTGATGCAGAGATCCTGTAAGTTACACAGAATGGTATGCATGAGTTTCGTGTGATTTTAAATGAGGAACTCCAGCACTCAAGGGTTTTTGGAATGCAGGCATGAACCAACACACTCAGTAGTTTTTAGTTGGGTGTATGGATGTTTAAGTGATAAATCACAGACTGTGGTCATTTACTATCATATTCAGAACTGAACTACACTTCCAATCATGGCCACATGGACTGTGTCTTCAGGTCTCTTCCCTTCCCCATGTTTCATCCGTTCCTCACTCTGATCTAGCCATGAGTTATTCTTTGATGCTTGACCACGCTCATTCCCGATATGGGGACCTTAAATGGTGATATTATTCCAAGACGATATCCCCCTTCCCAGATTTCTCCGTGTTGGCTTTTTACCATTTAACTGTAAATTTAAGGTTGCTTCCTTAGAACAGCTCACCAGAGACCCCGAGTGAATCCTTCTCTTGTCTCCCTACTATCATGTCATTTGATTTGATTTTCTTTAATATAAAAACTGAAGTTTTAGCTTATTTTCATTTGTTCATGGTCTATTTCTGCCAACTAAATGTAACTGCAATTGGAAGGGAAATATTACTTAGTCATAACCATTACTCTAGCACCCAGAGAAGTGCCCGGCAAATATTTTTTGCAGTTACTATGTGATTGTTCCCAGCAGGATGTCTAAAAAAATGTGCACACCACCTCACTGAGACGTCATTTTCACGTCGAGGAATTTGTAAGGAAACAATCTGGAAAAGTCTATAAGGTGTAAGATATAAGGGTGCTAGTTATAATATTGTTTATAAAGAGGAAAGGTCAGCAAGTTCAGCACACACTTATATGGAATTGTATAAACACAGAACTGGCACACAGTGGAGTATTATATAACCTTCATAAGGACTGATACAGACAATTCTTTCCTTGTACCCTTATGTGCATTATCCTTTAATCATGGTTGTTTCTTCTCACCTGTCCATCTCTCTGTCTGGAAATCTATATACCAAAGATTAGTGGTAGTTCTGGGATTAGAATGGATATTTCAAAATGTTTGTCGCTGTATTTTAAAGATATGTGGGACAAGCATGGTGAAGAAAAAACTCTAGATAATTCCAAATATCCACAGCGTGAATTTTAAATATTATCATCCTCCTTTGCCTTGGATATCAAGGAAACATACCGTTGTCATTACAGAATGTAAACTTAGACATTGAGAGATTATTTGTAATTTATTTGGTTTGAGATAAGGATGTTCTTTGCAGCAATTATTCTATTTGAAAATAGGATGAAACCATCATGAGACATTTAAAAATAAATCACTTTATCAATCAGCACATTGAATCAATGGTGAAGGAATTAGCAAAACTTTGCAATAGAGATTTCCAAACTTAAAATTATCTTATTTTCTCTGAAGATGCCACACAGAACACTTAAGGGTTAAGTGAGTTTAGTTCTTTGGGTTAAACAACACAATTTCAAGGTAGAATCCTGGATCCATTGTAGCCTTTGGTAAACCTCTCAACCACCCCTTCTCTTCAGTTCTCATTCCTCTCGAACCATGCCGCGGTGGTATTAAATAATGTGGGACTGACCAGCATCGTGGCTATTCCAGTGGCCCTCTTGATCTCCACAGGGATCAGTACTGTGACCCACTGCACTGTGGATTCCCAAATCTGCAGATGTTCAAATCCTCTATAGAAAGGGCACATTATGTCCAAACAACCTGTATACTTCCTCGTACGTACTCCAGGTACCTCTGTTTGCTGTAATGCAATGGAAACGCCATGTAAACACCTGTTCAAATGTTTTCTTTAGGGGATAGCAGACAGAAAGATAGTCTGGATATGTTTTGTTCATTTGCAATTTTTTGATTATTTTCTTTGTTTTTTATTGTTTTTATTGTGCCATACATTTTTCTCTACTCCCCTCCCATCCTTCCCTCTTCCCTTCCACCCTTTCCTGTGACCCCCATGCTCCCTATTTACTCAGGAGATTTTGTCTTTTTCTCCTTCCTTTGTAGATCCATGTATGTCTCTCTTAGGATCCTATTGTTGTCTATGTTCTCTGTGGTTGTGGGCTGTAAGCAGGTTTTTTTCTTGCTTTAAATCTAAATGCTTTTTGATGGTTTTCAATTCAAAGTTAGTTGAATCCATGGAAGACTTGGGTCTAGAGATCTGAGTATCCCTGTTAATATCTGTGACCATGATTGAAATAAACTTTTCTACCTTATAAGGCGTTTCCAGTTCTTTTCTTTTCAGATCCATGCATTTTTTTAAGTTTGAGGGAATTATCTTTTATATTTCCTTTCCATTATTTATATTTGCTTGCTTTTTAACCATGTCCTTAAAATGCCACTAAATCACCTAATTAAAAAGTAAATAATACAAATGAATGAAGACCACGCTGTGCCTCTGGAAACATTAAAAGTATAGTATTTGAGCGAGAAACAAATATCTAATTAAGATTAGCTAAAACAAGGAGAAAAGAATGGTTTTTCTTCTCAAGTCCTTGCTGTTGTCCTTTAGAGACTATCCAATGCAAGTGTTGGTAATTTTTACAGCATCACCACACTGTCGGGTATTATCCAATTCTGAAAACTTGGCTGGAGGCTGAGGAGATAAAATACCCACAACAAACGCATAAAGAGCTGGGATCTGACCCTCAGCACCTGTGGAAACAACAACAGCAGGAGCATGGGTCCTGAGCAGTCATGCTAACAACATCCATGACTCCAGCTTCACTGAGAAACCATGTCTCAAAAATAAAGAGGATTAAGAAAGACTTCTGATATTGACCACTGGCCCCTACACACACACACACACACACACACACACACACACACACACACACACACACACACACATATATATACACGAGAGAGAGAGAGAGAGAGAGAGAGAGAACTACCAAAAAATGGATTATCACTCTCATTTTTTCCTTGCTGTTTGGAAAATCATGTTAATATTTCCTAGTGCCTGTGATTCTCAGGAGATCAACATTTGCTGATAACTTTGGTGTTGCCGGAGGCCACTTGTTCTTTCCCGACTGCCCAGACCACGAAATGATCATTCAGAATCTGTATTAACTGCAGTACTGTTTGGCCAATAGCTTAAGCATATTTCTGGCTAATTTTTATATCTTAAATCACCCATTTCTATTAAGTTGTGCAACACCATGAAGTTGTGGCCTACTGGCAAAGTTTGGTGGGCTTTAATGGAAGTATCAGTCTCCAAAAGCAACTGCGTGGCTTCTCACTGACTCGCCCTAATCTCTCTCTCTTTCTCTCTCTCTCTCTCTCTCTCTCTCTCTCTCTCTCTCTCTCCCCCTCTCTCTCTCTCTCTCTTTCTCCATATAGATATAGATGATATAGATATAGATATATAGATACATAAATCTTTTCCAGGCTGGCTATATTCTGTTAAGCCATTGGCTGAAAGCAGCTTCTTTATTACCAAATGGTATACAGAGCAGAATCCCACATCACTTTGGTATGTTTGTGAATAACCAAGTAACCAAGTCTTACTCCTCTACTTTCTTTTCTTTAAATATTTTTGAGAGTTTTATATGACTATTTCATGTTCATTCCTGCCCCAACTACCCCCTCCAGTTCCCCCTGAGTCCTTCTTCTCTCTCCCAAACTCATGATTTCTTTTTTTTTGATTATTGTGTGTGTGTATAATATTGTGTATATATATATATATGTATGTGTATATATATATATATATATACACATACATAGATGAGTGTATACAGTATACTGAGTACACTCGGTGCAGTTTATATTTACACGTGCTCACAGCTGATCAATTTGCGTTGGACAAACACCTATGTGTGTGCTCATCCCTAGAAGAAACTGTTCCTCCCTCCTTTGATTACCATTGACCACCTACAGCTCTTCTCTAGGGATGACAACTTGCCGATTTCCCCTGTCCACACACCACATCATCTGGTGCTGTTATCACACCAGTCTAGTTCAGGCAACCTTTAGAAATGCATAAATCCCTGTTTTACACTTTCCATATTATTTTCATGCTGACAAAATATAAAACACTTACAGTCCTGTAAAGAGTTCCTTCGTGACCTCAGTGCAGACTGCTGATCCTTCTGTTATCATGCCCCTGTACATGGATCACTGTTTAGCTTGTCTGCTAATGTCTCCATGGTTAACTCATCCTCCTCCTTGCTCTCTTTACCTTGGCCAGCTCATTGCCATCAACAGTTCACCATGCATTTGTTCAGAAGCCACTGGACTTCAGTCCATTTGTGGTTCCCTGTGTAAGCCTCCCCCTAATTAATCCATAATAATCAAACCAATATTGATGGAAGCAATTACTAGTTTTTCTCTCCCGCCTTTCAGTATAGCTGTTTATTTTGCTATCCCTTCCTTAATTGACTTGAAGCTGAACTTCCAGATTTCCAGGTACTGCTTCTTCCTTGGGTTTCCTGTAAGTACCGTGACCCAGTTCATATGCACATTCCTTCAGGTTTAGTCTCAATCGTCACTGCTTCATGCAACAGCTAACACTGTGTTTAGTGGAGAGAGAAGATGGAAATGTGGATTCCCTGGAGAAACATGAACACAGTACTTACATTTGCAGTCCTCCTTCTCCACCAGTGCCACCAATGTGCCACCCATTCATGGCCTTTTCTTCTATAATAATTATTGTTACATGTCTGTGTATACTTGTATATATGTTAATGCACACACACACACACACACACACACACACACACACACACCTACTGAACCTTTTAGTGTTGCTTCAATGTGCATGTATGTATGGCTGACCATGGAGGCCTGGATAAGCTATGAGAAAAGCTTGTTCAAAAAAAAAAAAAACAATAAAAAACAAAAAACAAAAAAACTCAGAGTCTCCCTCTCTTGGCCATTGGTCACCTACAGCTATTCATCTAGGGGTGGGGCATTGGGAAATTGTTCCTGTCCATAATGGCTTGTCAGCTGGTATTGTCATTATGCAGGTCTTATTTAGGCAATCTTGTTGCTATGTAATGGGTACAGAGTCCCTGTCATGTCCAAAGGACATTGTCTAGCAGCAGGGGCCCTGATCCTCTGGCTCTCACAACTGTTCTGCCCCATCGTCCAGAGCGCTCCGTGAGCTTTGGGGTTGGGGTTGTTCATTTGCTACAAATAGTCCTTTGCTTTAGAATGAATTCCATTAATGAAGATACCTCAAGATTATTGTGCACGATCATTTCCTCAAGGAATTTTGTAATAAAATCAAAGCACAATCCAATTATCCGTAAACTGACAATGTCCATGCAGGGCTCACAAAAGCTTTTGGTCACGTTCCTGCTCCCTATGCCCAAGAGAGCTGGTGAAATGAACACGAAAATCTGATGTGAGTCATTGCTTTCCCTAGAACTCCTGTTAAATACCCTCGCATAACACCCTACAGCAGTTTGCCTTTGCAGTTAAAGCTCTAGAAAAACTCAGATCAATGGTGTCAATTTCAAACAATCTATGGATCATCTACACCATATTTTTATTTGATCACATTTTTCAGTACATAACCATATTATCTATGTATTTAGTAATACTTTAAATAAAACTACTTAGCTTCTTCATCAAAAATAAGGTGTCCATAGAATGTGGATTTGTGTCTGGGTCTTCAGTGCGATTCCATTGATCAGCATGTCTGCTTTTATGCTAATACCATGTGTTTTTAATTACTGTAGCTCTGTAGTGCAGGGATATAGTAATAAAATGAGGAATGGTATTACCCCCAGCAGCTATTTTATTCTTCAGGTTTGTTTCAGCTATTCTGTGTTGTTTGTTTCCCCATATGAAGCTGAGAATTATCTGTAGTAGTACTTTTTTTGTCAGCACTGCCAATCCACTAATAACAACCCAGAAATGTATTACTATATATGGAAGTTTGGCTTTTAGCTTAGGCTTGCCCCCAACTAGCTCGAATAACTCAAATTAACCTGCTTCTATTAATCTACATTCTGCCACAAAGCTCAGTTACCTCGGCTCTAGATCGTATATCTGACTTTCTCGGAGTCTCACTGTCTTCTCTGCTTCCCAGAGTTCTCACTCTGCCCAATAGCTTCTCCTATATTTCCTGCCGAGATATTGGCCATTCAGCTTTGTATTATACCAGTCACAGCAATACATCTTCACACAGAACAAATATCCCACAACTTTCCCCTTTTTGTATAAACGAAAAAGAAAGGTTTTTAACTCCAATACAGTAAAACTATATACAGTAAGAATAATTATTAGGAATTATACTTATAATGTCCAGTTCATTTTTATTTCACAAATTTGGGTAAATTTCATTATCTTATCCTATCTTGATGATTCTAAAGTTTTATACCTAAACAATCTTTTATCATAACTTGTATTACCATCCTAAAAATATCTGTTTAGACCTTAAGGCATCTTCTTAGATAAAGAACATACGTTTTGACATTTCTCAAACATATGAACTTTACACCTCTTTGTGATTTTTTTTATAAATTTGATAGCAAGAAAAACATCTTATTGTAACTATAACTATCTAGTCTTCAACCTCATCAAAGACCAAGAAGGATATAATATTACCTGAGTAAACAGGAAGGGCAGAGTGAGCTACTTAAAAAAATATAGAAATGACAGAAACATTTGACTGTCTGTGTAGTCACCCAAGGTTCCTCTGCAACACTGAGAAATCCATCTTCTCTTTACATGCCTAGAATATCTAACAGACCTTCCTGTAAAGCAGGAATTCTTTTTCTTATTTTTTTATTTAATAATTTTTTTCTTTTTTTCTTTTCCATACTTCCTCCCTCCCCCCCCATCCCAATCCCCCGAGCTTTCCCCATTCTTCCCCTACTCTTTTCTCTCTAACCCTCTCCCCTTCCAACAACCCCCCCACCCCCGCATGCACCCGAGGTTGCCTGGCACTCTTGTCTACTTCTAATCTCCAGGAGGATAGCTACATGATTTTCTTCAGGTTCACCTTCTTATTTAGCTTCTCTAGGATCACGAATAAAAGGCTCAAAGACCTTTAATTATGGCTAGAATCCACATATGAGTGAATACATACCATATTCCTCTTTTTGGGTCTGGGTTACCTCACTCAGTAAAGCGTTTTCTACGTCCATCCATTTTCATGCAAAATTCAAGATGTCATTGTTTTTTACCGCTGAGTAAAACTCTAATGTGTATATGTTCCACACCTTTTTAAACCATTCTTCTATTGAGGGGTGCCTAGGTTGTTTCCAGGTTCTGGCTATTACAAATAGTGCTGCTATGAACATAGTTGAACAAATATAAAGCAGGAATTTTAAAGGACTGTTCTACCTTGTCTTGGCAAAATTTGGCAATCATTTTCTTTTATGAAGACCACCTGTCTATCTAAAGTATATCTATGTTTATATTATATCTAATTTATATATATATTAGATATATATCTAATATATATCTCTATATGACATTGAAAATATACCAAAAATTATTGCAAGTTTGATTGGTATAGATGACTAACTACTAACTTGCATTTTAAAATTATCTTAAATAGTTTATAATAATAAATTTCAAGGACTAGAAATTTACACTCTATTTTTAAATGAGCTGCATTGCCATAAAACCTGAAACAAGAGCAGAACATATAAACATTATGCTGTAAAAAAAAAACCTTTAAATCTGTATCAATATACAAAAATTCATACCAAAGTCAACTATTTGAGATTAATAATTGCTTTTAGTCTAAAAGTGATTTCAATAATCTATACTTTTATCCTATCATTCCTGTATTCCCCATTTTTAGAAAGAGGTCCCTTAATCTAACCTCCTTTTCTTAATTTCCTCCCTGACCATGACCAATAACAACATGCAAGCCACACCCCTAAATAATGATAAACATCCATAATCCACTGAATCACAAAAGCCACCCACTCCAACTCTTGGGAATGTAGGCATTGTGTTCTCTAGACTGCTTCCTGTTGTCTGGGGGCAATGACATCTTTAGGGAATCCTGAGAAAACTGAGACGATGATCAAGTCCTGGGAGAGCTACCTGTATCATTCGTTGTTGAGTCTCTGTGTGCTCAAACTTAGGTCCTTTTACATACCTGGTAAGTGTTCTACCAATGAACTACATTCTCAGCCACGTCTATACTGAGAAAAGAGAAAAACACATTCGAGAGAAAAAATGTATCATTTTAGTCTGAAATATGAGAACTATTGAATAAAGATGCCGCTCCATAGATTCTGAGGAAGAGCAGATAGTACAGTAGGAAACCAGATGACAGAGAAAGATCACAGACTGGGAGCTAAATGAGGCAAGTCAAGAAAGGTCTTCCGTGCTGTAGATAACACATGACACTGGCATGTTCTAGGAAAGGTCACTCGTGAAGCAATGTACAGGGAGACCTTCAAGATTTGAACTAAAGACAGTCTTCTTAGAAAGTGTTTGAGAGCTATGGACTGACACAGTGGAAGTGAAGGGTACCCTCTGGGGAAGAGTTGCTTGGAAGCCACCCAGAAAGATTCCTGGTGTGGAGATGAGATGGTAAAAGATGTCTCATGACATTTTCTACATTTGACAAATTGCTCTACTTCCCAGATACATAAATATGTGTTTAGCTTGCATGTGTTTTTATATCAAAGAGGACATCACTTAGACACATACTATAGCCCGTCAGTGGGTTTGTCTAGAAGCCATGTTTCTATTTGGATGCCCCAAGTTTGAGAGAGTGGGGAGCTAGGCTACAGTGTGCACAGCTGTCACCCTCAGAAAGGAACGCAGGTGACACTGGAAGGAGAGGATGTGCATCTGAGCAACAGTGAAAGCAATTGTTATATTTCACTTCTGAATTCTCATATTGGAATTATGAGCATTATATTTTATGAACTGTTGATAGATTCTCTAAGTGTTACCTATGCATGATCAGATTTTTATCTGCACAGTCGTGTGGATTATAAATCATTATTGTTTTCACTGCATAAGTGAGAGAAAGGAAAAATGGGAAGCAAAACACTCGAGTATGTTCTGGGTATCCCAAGTATACCTAAATCGGCTTGCAAATTATTAAGCTATATGAAAACTCAAATATGTAAGAATTTATAAGAAAAACATCCCACTTTTCATAAATTCCCTGACATCTTGCTCTTACTAATGCCTTTGTTTCAACTATATAAGATTTAGAAAACACTTCAGGAAACTCTGCCTTGAGAATACTAAAGTATTTCTGCACACACACAAAAAGGGTCATTACTAATTTTTTCCTTTGAAGCCCTGCATGTGTTCCCTCTCTCATATTCTTTCATAATTTACTATTTATGGCCTCTAGCATTTTTAATTTAAAAACACCCAAGGCTTTCATTGCCAATTTTGGTGACCCCCACCCCCGCCCCCAACCTGCAAATCCCTCATCTATTGACTGTGGCCATTATGGACGTGGAGCTGTGGTTTATATCTTGTTCTGTCAGTCATCTTTGACTTAACACAATGTGTGTTCAGTGTTCATCCATGTTGTCTCCGTTTGGCACTTCGTTCCTTTTTTATAGCCAGAAAGTATTCCATAGTGTAGATAGATCACAATTCATCGATCTGTCCGTGAGCCGATGGACAACTGGACTACTGCGTTCACATTTTCACTCTTCTGAATAATACTCCTGTCCGTTGGATTTTTCATAGAATAATGTCTTAATTTCTGTGGTGTGGGCCATTACTGGGTTGAGTCTTAGCGGAACTTTAACTTTGTTGTTTTACTTTTCTCCAAACCGACTATTTTATTTTAATCTTGTCATCAATGTATCAGGCGCCAGTTCCCCACGCCCTTTTCAATCCTTGCTATTGTCTTTAGCCTTTGTGAGCTTCCATTCATATGGTTCTGACTCTCATGTCCCTAAGGATACCAAGAAAAACAATCATTCTTTGCCATATGGTGTTTGAGCGTACAATTTTAAATCTCCGTGTACATCTAACTTCCTATTCTCTTTTCTTCTTTATAATTCTATTTTTTCTTTTTTTCAGGTTTATTATTATTATCATTATTATTAAAAATTTTCACCTCCTCCCCTCCTCCCATTTCCCTCCCCCTCCCTCCATTCATCCTCCCCCTCCCTCTCCAGTCCAAAGAGCAGTCAGGGTTCCCTGCCCTGTGGGAAGTTCAAGGTCCTCCCCCCCCCCCCCCCCCCCCCCCCCGTCCAGTTCTAGGAAGGCGAGCGCCTCCAAACAGACTAGGTTCTCCCAAAGCCAGTACATGCAGTAGAATCAAAACCCAGTGCCATTGTCCTTGGCTTCTCAGTCAGCCCTCCTTCTCAGCCACGTTCAGAGAGTCCGGTTTGATCACATGCTCCATCAGTACCAGTCCAGCTGGCCTTGGTGAGTTCCCATTAGATCAGCCCCACCATCACAGTGGGTGGGTGCACCCCTCGTGGTCCTGACTTCCTTGTTCATGTTATCTCTCCTTCTGTTCCTCATAAGGACCTTGGGAGCTCAGTCCAATGCTCCAATGTGGGTCTCTGTCTCTATCTCCATCCATCGCCAGATGAGGGTATTTAAAGGTTTGTTAAGGCCCTCTAAATTAAGATCATTGCTCTAAATAAATTGTAACTCACAATTTTGAAAACCCTGAGCTGGGTGATTCAGAGGAATCCTTCCAGGTTTAACACAATAGTGCCTTACATCGCATTATTCTTCTAAATGCTTCATAAACAGTGTTACAATCAGTATTTATAACAAGCCTTTGAAGCGGGAATAAAAAGCTTCATTTTACGAGGTTCAATCTCAAAAGTCAAATAAATAAAATAACTGCCTGTAAGGCCCATGCTGTGGAGTGTTTATTGAAATAAAGCCTGGCTCTGTTCAGCTGATATTTTTAAAATCAGTAAATCCCCTAGGTCAGTCCTTTCAATATTCAATGATTTTTACCATATTACTGAATAAATAATATATTTTAGTCTGGTTTTTTAATTGGTGATTTTTAAAAGTGTTTTTTCTTCAATATATAATGTTTATTTTTTCCAATAGAAAATTGGAAACAGGGCTGGAGAAATGGCTCAGCATGCATGAACACTTGCTACTCTTTGCAGAGGACCTGATTTTGAGTTCTAGCCCCTACCTAGGAGCTCACCATCCCCTGTACCTTCAGTTCAAGGGTACCTGATGCCTTTTCCTAACCTCCACAGGCACCAGCAACATGTGTTGCACACACAAGACACACAAACAGATACGTATACCTAAAATAAAGTAAAAGTATATTTTAAAAGAAATAGAAAATTTGGCACAGAAAAACAGGGGGAAAGGAATTAGTAAAAATCCTGTAATCTTAGCATAAAAAGTATTGTACTTTGTGGCATGGACACCTCTCCTTTCTCTTTAGCAAAACTTAAATTGTACTACATATAACAATCTATAAATTTGAAAAATAATCCATAATACATATTTAACTGTTTTTTTATTAATTATTCTGAGTTTAAGTTCAATCATTGATGAGTTTGCCTTGATCGTTGAATTTATACCTTCATGCCTAACTTTCCTTCTTTCTTTACTAAATTGCGATGAGAACAGAACACCCAGCCTCTCCCCACTGTGAGTCTGTGCTAATTTTCTTTCTATCCCTTAGTTTTCTCACTTATACTACATATCTCTGAACCAACTCTAAATCCCCCCAGTCATATCACCTTCCATGTTTCTCTTTTCTTCCAGAGGATGATTTGTAAAAGTCATTTTAAACAGGAACAATTTCATTCCCCAATCACACTGACAAGACAGTTCTCATGTTAGTTAGCTAACTGCCCAAGCTTAAGTCACAGATATAATGCACATATGACAGTCATGGTAAGAAAGTTGGTTATATTGGGGAGAACGGTTTATTTGTAGCTGTAGCTAGATGTCATTTCTAACACAAGTGTCCAAGGAGATCTCCTGATAGTTGAGAACTGGCCCCTCTCATTACCCTTCCATCTGTGTAGATGAAGGTAGATGCCAGAGGGTAATAAAATTGACATTTCAAATATACATAGTGAGTATGAAAAGGTTAATTCTTTGCTCTACTTCTATGAAATCATCCACTTAGTTCTCCCAGAGCAGGTACCCATGAGTTGACAGTAAGAATAACTCAAGAGGATGAGCAGCCAGTATCTTCCCGCCTTTTATTAAATTGATAGACTCCTGCAGGCAGAGGGGTGTGTGTTAAGTACTAGAAAATGTTCACCAAAACCAGGAAATAAAAATGTATAAAATAAGACCAGATTTCCTTCACATAAAAGTACACACTAATTATTCTCATTCTATCTCCTTCCTATCTCTCTCCATCTGGGTCTTCCCCCCTCCTTCCCTCTACCTTCCCCTCTTTTTAATAAGAGAAGCTGTGGTGATTTGAAAGAGAAAGGCCCCCAAAGAGAGTAACCCTATTAGGAGGTATGGCCTTGTTGGAGAAAATATCTCACTGTGAGGGCTGGCTTTCTTGGTTTTCAATACTCAGGATACTGCCCAGTGAGGCAGTCAACTTCCTATTGGCTGCAGGATCTAGGACTCGGCTCTAGCACCATGTCTACCTGCATGCTGCCATGTTCCCCACATGCTGAAACTCTAAATGTAAGTGAGCCCGTTCCACCTAAATGTTTTCCGTATAAGAATTGCTGTGGTCATGGTGTCTCTTCACAGCAATAAAAATCCAAACTAAAACAGGTCTCATGAATCCCAGGCTGTATTCAATCTCTTTTGTAACCAAGAATTATCTCAAATTTCTGTTCCTCCTGCCTCCAACTCTAAAGTGCTGGAGTTAAAGGCAATGTGACCATTCTGGGTTTTTTGTTTTTGTTCTGTTTTATTTTCAGTTCAAGGGCTGGAAACCAGGGTTTTGAGATGCTAGGCAACCACTCTATCTTTTGAACTATACCCCCGTTCTACTCATGTTTAATTTAAAGAGTTAAGTGCAAATTAGATTTATTTTAAAAGGAGTCACCCCAGAGACAAAGGCTAAAGTGGGGAACAAAGGTAGAAGGGGTTGTGTTTTTCTAAAATAGAAAATCTGAGTTAACTATATATAAGGGACAAGAAAAAAATTTGGAACCTTGGTTTGAATGAATCTATTTCTCCAGAAGAAATAGACATCCTGGCATGATATGTTAGGTTTCAGAATATAGATGGTATGTTGAAATCATACTTTAAATTATTTAAATGTTTTAGTATCATATTTAAAAGATTCTATGTTTTACCATTTTATGTACCAGCATAGTGGTTTTAAATAAATATAGCCTTAAATTATTTTTTAAAAAATCCAAATAAATTTTAAAATTAAATACTATTTTAAATTATTATTTTAAATACAGAATATGTTTTGAAACATTGAGCATTTTGCTGCATTAAGGACTACTATGTATATTTATGTTGTTGGTCTTTAGTTTTGTTTTTCATTGTTTTTGTTTTGTTTTGGGTTTGTGTGTGTGTGTGTGTGTGTGTGTGTGTGTGTTTTCTTCTAACTTCTTGATCTCTGCAAGAAGAAAATACCATAATTTACTTTGTGTCTCTGATGATATCTTATGTATAGTCAGTAAATGCTGACTGACTTTAACTTTTTCTGTTAAGCATTGACCTTATCCCACAGAGAGGCTCATTTGGGAGTTACTTTTCTTTCTTAGAACACATTCTTAGTTTGTTTATCATAAAGATTTCAGTAATTATGTCACAGTATCTCTTTGTTGGCCTCTCAGACCAAATATGGACCCTCCAGAGATCTGAGTCATTGTCTTAAGTACGCCTCCTCACAAAAGGCTGACAGTTCTTCCCCACTGTCCGGGTGATCTTGCATACAGCGGTTGGTTTGAGACTGTGTACCACGTCTGCTAGCAAAGCCATCACGGTGCTTGCTGCGTGAGCGGACTCTTTCATGGATCAAGGCTGTGCTTTCCATGCTGATGTCCAGACACCAGATGGCTGCAGATGCTGTTCATGCAGAACACTAGCAGCCTGCTTCAGTTGGTTACGTTGTTCTTGCTAATATTTGTAGAGTGTCTATGTGGTCCCGGCACATGTGCCCATTATCTATTAGGCAATGTCATTCCCTTTAAAGCTAGACGGCATGGCTGCTAATCTCTGTAGCAATGCATGGCATCACTAGCTATCTGTCCAGGTTTGGGGAGAGAACTCTGTCCATCTCAGAAGGGACATTCGGACAGCCTCCTCATGAAGATAAAGAAATTCACCCCTGTGAATATGAGCTCTGATTTCTTACTTTTTGTCCTCAATACCTCTTTATACATGTGAACAACGAGCAGGTCCTTCTCTAAGAACCTGTAAGCTCCTCCTTCCTAAAGCAGGGCAAGGATCACTTCCTAAGAGGCCAGTAGAGCACCGTGAGCACTCCACGGCTGCACAGGTTGAGCTTGCACAGTGAGAAGGGCTTTTGTAGGAGCTGAATGGTTAAACAATTCTAAAATTTCCTTCAAATGTTCTATGGTATATTTGGTCTACTTCTGAGTTTTTCTTTCCCAATAACCAGTATGAGAATTTTGCTGCTTAGTGGGGGGTATGACTGGGCTCTAAATGGTGCTTGTGTGAACTCCCATCCATACACACTGAAGAAGTGTACAAAGCCCTCTGCGTGCTCAATCAGCTCTGGGTGTATAAACTCTAGGGAAGATACCATATAACTCAAGGTTACATTTGCCACCTTGTTACTCAGCTATACTCTCACGTGTTGGTGTCCTGGATCTGCTTAAACTGACAAACGACAAGCATGCTGTTTATGATTTGGGGGATTATATTCATTTTCAGCATTAATTTCATAGAATAAGCAAAAATGTCAAACTTTGTTTACTAATTTTATACTCATCTGTTCTTTTAATATCCTGTCTTGGTTCTCTAGTTATAACATAGACGAACCTGAAGTTTGCTAGAAACA
The DNA here is from genome assembly GCF_982192425.1 of Myodes glareolus. Classification (NCBI taxonomy): domain Eukaryota; kingdom Metazoa; phylum Chordata; class Mammalia; order Rodentia; family Cricetidae; genus Myodes; species Myodes glareolus. Next base: position 65,277,068 of record NC_142038.1, read on the forward strand.
TTTGCCATTAGCTTCTTCTGAAAAAAAAATTAAATTTGAGGATAATCCTACCTCCAGAGCTTATTCAGTTCCTGGCCATTGACTGTGACAGCGGAAGGCTCATCTGAAGGCACTAGAGCATCCCATCTAAAAGCATAAAACATATTACATTTCATGAAAAAGCTAATTCAGATTGTTTAATTCTGGTAATATTGCCTCTGTCACCTTCAAAATCAAAATGTTCTTTCCTGTTATTATAAGGAAAACAACCAAATTGCTAAAAAACCCATTTGAATACACAGCCGCCTTATGTTGCATACTAATTTGATTAAAAACGCCCGTGCCTCACCAGCATTTTTACATAAAACACATTGGTAAATTTAACAAAGGCTATTGAAAAGTAGATGCATCTGATGAGGTTCTGACGGGCAGGGCCCACAGCACTGACCGCTGCCCCTCCGGACTGCAGGACAAAATCTTTCTGGCTGTCGTGGAAAGCGTGAGACAACTGCCGAGCTGTATTTGTTTGCTCGCTGCTTTGGGCACCATGCCAACCTCATTGCAAATAACTGCATTAGCCGAGTGTATCCAAATTATTACAACGCAGCGTCCATCCCAGTTATTGCTGCTGAGGCATTTTCTGAATCTTCATGTCACTAGAAAACATTTATCTGAAGGGTGAGCATCACATAAATTCAAGTCCACTTGAATTTATGGGAAAGTGGGACAATTTCTTTCACAAGCGGTTTTATTTTTTTCCTGTCTCTGAGAAAGAGCCCTTGATGTACGTATTGCTTGACTTGTACTTATTGAGTCAGAAGGGTTTCTGACCACTGTCAGGGTCTTTGTCTTCATGGATTTTTGCATCCTTCCATTTTATTTCATCATGTATTTCCCAAGATATTTTTCCAGGATGCTTTTAGGCAATATTTATCTATAGTCCAACTGTCATTGACATAGCATCTCTCAATAACTGTGAAGTATTGTGGAATGGTAACTGGGAAAAGCCAAGCTGTACAATTGGCTAGAATGAGTATTTAGAAGCTTTATTCCTTCATACGTGAGCTACGGCCTAGGTCTGCATAGAGAAAGCAAATTCTAGGTCCTTTTTGATGACCATTCTGGTAAATTCATACATCAACGAGCACTTCTACTGGCTCATTACTCCCTAACAATGGGTGTGTTATCGCAGAAGACACACCAGCTCCCGGCCCACAAGGTTGCTGAGTAGATGTCAGAACAAACTGGTCCACCAGAAACCATCCTGCTTTATTTCTTATTTAAGCCTCTAATGTAACTGCATTGCATAGTTACTGTTAGACCTGTTTGTTTTAGCCTCCAGCTCTATTCCAGATACATCCTGTTCACATTGAGAGTCCTGGGATGTATGGAAAAGAGGTGTTCTGCATATAGTTTATGCCACATGTGGCTCAAGTTTCTTCTTAACATCTTGGTTTAATAATTTCATGGCCTGTGATATGGAAACAGCAGTATCTACCATGTGCCATCAAAACCATCCATAAAATGAAAGGATAAGTCATTGCAAATGTTTCAAAACTTGATGTATCTACTACAAAGCTAGTTCTCAGGATCATGTGACTGTTTGGTCCCCCAAATACGATGTTTATAGAAATATTTTAAAAGTATAAGAAAATGAACATACTTTTATCTGCCTGAAACCTACAGTGAATAACACAGCTGTCTTCTCGAAGAGTATTTTGTTCTTTCAGGTTTCTTCTTTTTTGGTTCAGGCAGTCATTGTTTTAAAGACAGTTTCTCTCCAACTTTTCCTTATGTGTTTTTACATATGTGTCAGCGCATCAAAAGCCAAAAGAGGACCTCAGATTCCTTGGGACTGGAGTTTAAATAGTTGTGAACCACCATGTAGGTGCTGAGAACTGAACCCAGATGTCTCTGTGCAATAAAAGACAGTGCCCTTAACCACTCAACCATCCCTCCAGCCCCCCACCGAAAGGTTTAATTCCCCTAAGTCCTATTTTGCACAAACTTCCAATTCAGCAAAGACTTTATTTTATATGAATTTTACTCATATTGTTTTAGTGCTCCAGGAAAATAGTTCTGTGAAGAAAAGCAGGACTGGGGCTTCGGGGGCTCTTCTATCATTGCCCTTTCTCCATGTGCTGAGAGCTCGAATTTAAACTGAGCTCCTCTTCAGGCAGCGTTTACTAAGCACTACTTTAAGAATGTTCTGGGAACTCAGAGCTTACATACCGAGTCAGCTATGAAATAGTTTAAAACATATACATTCAAACCTAAAAATGTTTAGATATTTCTCTTTTTTTGAGATTATGATAGAATTACATTTCCCCTTTATCTTTCCCCCTCCAAACCATCTTGTTTGTTCCTCTTTACTCTCTTCCAAATCCATAGCCTCTATATATTTCAATAATTGTTATTGCATGCATATATGTATATACACATATATACCTCAATATAACCTGTTCAGTATAGTGTTGCTAGTATGCGCATTTTCAGGGCTGACCATTGTAAAAGGAGTGGCGGGCTGCATTCCCACTGCCCAGCTCCCCGGTTCCCCGGCTAGTTTACACCCAAAATAATTACATGGAAACTGTATTCATTTAAATACTGCCTGTCCCATTATATCTGGCCTCTTCTTGGCTAACTCTCACATCTTGCTTTAACCCATATCTAGTAATCTGTGTATCACCACGGGGTTGTGGCTTACCGGGAAGATTCTAACCTACATCTGTCTCAGGCTGGAGCTTCATGGCATCTGCCTGATTCTGTTTTCTTCCTCCCAGAATTCTGTTCTGTCTACTCCACCCATCTAAGGGCTGGCCTATCAAAAGGCCAAGGTAACTTCTTTATTTAACCAATGAAAGTAACACATAGAAAGAAGACCCTCTTACATCAGACCACTGGGTATTAGATAACCATTGGTGGGCTCTGCCCTGGGGAAGACTCTTTCTCCCAGTCTCAAAGTGCTTGGTTTCCTATGGTTCTTTTTGTGGGGAAGGTGCCTTTACTAACACCAGAAACTAGACCCAGAGAGTCTCAGCAACATGGCAGCCTAAACATGAGCTGAACTGAACAAGGACAGTAACAGTAGAGTATTCATACTAATGTGTAGGGGGAATACCACAAAATGCTTTATGGTAAATGTTCTAAGGTAACAGATGGCGTAAAATTACATTTCCATTAAGATAATGAAATAAAGGGTTTTTTTTTACATTCAGATAATTATGTGAGAGTATATAATTATACATATTTTATAAATCATATTAAATCAAATGCATGTGTGCTTTGTATGTTTCCTCATTTTATAGAAAATATAAATGTTCTATGCATTATAAAATATTGTTGGTGATTTGTGTCTTTTTAAAAAGATTTATAATATTATTTATGTATATGTACATGACTGTGTCTGTGGTAGGTATGTGCATTTGTGTACAGTGCCCACAAAGGCCAGAGGATGGTGATGGATTCATGTCACTGGAATTGCAGTCTGGTGTGACTTACCTTGTGTGCATGCTAGGATGAACCTGGGTCCTCTGGAAGAGCAGCCAGCACTCTTAACAGTAGCTGGCTCAGTCCTACTCCTGTGGAGTTCACTGTCTCAGACCTGCCCCAGCCTAAGTCGCTGGCTCAGTCCAGCTCCCACAGAGCTCACCATCTCAGACCCACTTTCAAATATTTGTCTTCTCTTCATCTATTTGTTAAGTCTAATTGTCATTCCAATGTTATTTGAGTTTTAAATTTATATTTCAAAGATGACATTATGGTGATTTAATTTGACTGTCATTCTGTGGAGTAGAATAACAAGATTACTCTGATTTTCTAAGAGAGGTTTAGAAAGGAATTCTGTGAAAACTATTTCTAGAAGCTTCTGAGCTATTGTATAGTAGCAGAGTACAATTATCACATTAATTATTAAACAATTGAGTTAAATATTTGCAGAACTTTATGTTTGTTTGTGGACTGCTTTATCAAAATATCTTAGGCTGGATAATTTTAAAAGTGAGACGTTTACTCTCTTACAACTTTGGAGAGTTGAGATTTAAACTCAGTGTGTCAGGAAACCATGGTTTCTCTGGCAGAGAGGCACAGATCTACTGCAACCTCACCCCTACACAACCTCACTCTTATACAACCTCACCCCAACACAACCTTACCCCTACCTGACATCACCCCTACACAACCTCACTCCTACACAACCTCACTCTTATACAACTTTACCCTTACATGACCTCACCCCTTCATGACCTCTCCCCTACATGACCTCAACCCCACAGGACCTCACCCCTACACAACCTCACTCCTACACAACTTTACCCCTACACAACCTCACCTCTACACAACTTCACCCCTATACAACCTCACCCCTACACAGCCTCACTTCTACACAACCTCACCCTGGCTTCTAGTTGCTGAAAGCATCATGGGCTTGTATGTGGCTGTATTCTTTCTGGCTCTGTAACAACATCATCTCTATACATGCCTGCTTCCACCGTCCTTAGAAACATCCATCTTAGGAGTTATTCTTTTGCATTTGGAAGTGCAAACATGACCTATCTATTAATAGAACCACAAGTTCACAAAGAATATTTAAAACAAATGCTTTTCTACAAAATAGACAGCCTGACTTAGAGTACCCTCAAATTAGTGAAAACCTGAAGAAGACAAGAACACATCTTACCATTAGACCTTTAGTAGACAGCCATGCAGAGCTGAGGGCTGCAGATGTTGAGAGATACGGTGCTCAACCAACCTATACAAGGCCCTGAGTTCAGCTCCAGCCCTTAGGAAGCCAAGAGTTCATTTGGAGCTTGTGCTATTTGCTGCTCTGTGTAAAACTTGTAGAAAGATTTTTGAGTTTACAAGGGGACATGAAGATTAGAGCTTTTTAGTTTGGAAGTACCTCTTTTCATTTCACAGATGAGCAAACACTTGAAGGCCCTGAGCGATATTTGTCCAGGAAGAAAAAAAAGGAACTTGCTGGCAGATGGATTAAACAGACAAACTTTTAACCATAAAGAATATTTTATGCCTTCAAAAAATACAAATTGGAGGCTTCAGTTGGGAAGCATATAGTCTCATACTTAATGTGCACACGCACACACACACACACACACACACACACACACACACACACACCTACTAAAGTATAGACATATCACAGACATGAACCTCAATAAGTAGGCTTTCACTTTGTAACATATCAGTGAAAACTACAGACACAGAAGTTGGAGAGGGGAGGAACACGCCTAGGGAAACCACACCAATTATTCTCTGCCCTGGGATAGCGCAACCCTGGGGTTTGACTTCACTTTTGTCTTATTGTTCTCTTTGTAGTTTTCACTCACAATTCTGCTCTGATTATTTAGCTGACTGAAGCAGCTAAAGTAGAAGTTGCGACATCTTTGCTTTTACAGTTGATTTAAAATAGCATAAAGGCAGGAGACAGTTCTGCCTGCCGTTATATAATGCTTACAATGTAATTATATGTGTCACTTGACATTGCCAAAAAGACATACATATAAAACAAAATGCCACGGCTTCATCACGAATGTAGTGCTCTAACCATATACGTAAGAGTGGAGGCAGAATTAAAGTGAAAAGACATTTGCTCTCGAGACAAGCAGACTATGAGTGGTGCCAGGGATTTCTAAATTTCTATCCTTATGATTTTTACCTAAGTAATCAAATTCCAAATTTTCTGAGTGTTGAGGTCGCCCCACTTAGCAGCAAGCCAGCAGCTTCATTTAGCACTGTTATAGATATTTCTTTATGATGTTATTATAAAAACAATTTCATTTTTGTTGCTTTGTTTTTGAGACAGGGTCTTCTGTGGTTAACCAAAATGCCCTGGTTCTCATAATGTACTCTAGACCGGCCTTTAGCAATAATCTGTCTGTCTTAGTTCCTCAGAATTGGAGTTACATACATGAAGCACCATGCCAGCTTCTTCTAAATTATCTTAAACATTATGCTCCACTACTAGATTCTGAGATGTCTATCTCCTTTTTTGCTCATTATTTGCTTTGCTTTGGAAGTTTTTCATTTTTAATAAGTGTCTGTTTGTCCTTCTGTTATACAGACCCAAACAGTGAGTTGGGTAAAATTGTCTTCACCTAGAGCAATGATTCTCAACCTTCCTAATGCTGTGACCCTCTAATACAATTCCTCATGCTGTGGTGGCCCTCAACCATAAAATCATTTTTGTTACTACTTCATAACTATAATTTTGCTACTGCTATGTATTATGATATAAATATGTTTAGAGGTATAGACTTGCAAAGAGGCCATGACCCACATGTAGAGAACTGCTACTCCGGATACAAAGACACAGGATTTAAAACCGGCCTTGAATGGACTGTGGGATCCCACTCATGTCTCCGTCACAGTCGTGGGGACTACTGGCCGTATGTCCTTGGAAACACTACAGTGTGTGTCAGAGAAAAAAGCTGGAGAGTTTTATACTGAGATGCAAGCATGAAACATTTCAATACTTTTAAAAATCACTTACTTCTTTAAAAATAAAGCAAAATTCGCTAGTACTTCCCCCTAATTCAGCTTCCCTTACATGGACACATTTATTTCACGTTCCTAAATACGAATATTTTCTATTAATCTGTAGGCTTTTCTGTGGAGTTCTGGAAAGTTCCATATTATATACTTCTGATTGATATGTTGGTTAGGAATCCATGAATTTTTTGTCAGAATGTGTTAGATGACTTGAATATTTTAGCTATATGTAACTACATGTAACAGAATTACTTTGTGACAGTTCCTGAGAGGTCATACAAAGGAAGGACTTAGCAAATGAGATAGAATTTATCCAGGGTTGGCATAGTTTTTCATGAGACTCAGACTCCAGTGTTCCTGTTTCAGGAAAAACACAGAAAACAGCCATTATCTTAGGGTTCTCAACAGGACCCATAAAGAAGGTTTTCAAGAACTCTAAATTCTCATATAGCAGATTATTATTGAGCATCTTCTGTATACCTTGAGTTGTGTTTAATACTAAAGACTCAGAATGGCTAAGAGATAAAATCTCATCCTTGGTCTTAACATTTTAATGATTTACCATATTTGAGAATAGTAGATTATCAATCTATGCAGCTCCCTAGAGTTATGAAAATATAACTTAAGGAGTATATTACTTAAACTTCAATTGTGAATCTATGCAATATGGATTTATTTTCACCATTTTAAATAAAATTTAGGTAAATTTAGACTTCAAGTAGTTAAATGTATTTCCTTTGGTCACCTGTATCAGCACAATGGAATATTAAGTAATATATAATTACTGAAGTATCTAACTATTAGTGACATATAACAGGTTTTTTTCCAATTTTATTCCTCAGTTAGATTCACAGAAAGAGAGAGAGAGAGAGAGAGAGAGAGAGAGAGAGAGAGAGAGAGAGAGAGAGAGATATTTAGGATGAGTGTATGGTTTGTGCATATCTGTTCATGGATTCCCCATTCTAAACATTTCTGCATGTAGAATGAGTACAGTATACTGAGAAATAGAATGCCCTTTCAATTATACTCAGACTATAAATTATTTTGGTTTTAAGATATAAATAGCTAGTTAGCATTCAAATCCAAACACTCAGTTATGCTATTTAATTTTGTAAATGTTGAAATAGGAGTTAACATTTGTCACATACTGCTCTAACCTCTTTACATGAATTGATTAGCTTAGTGTTTCTCACTAAACAGTGATAGAGGCAACATCACACAACTACCATGTGGCAAACCCAAAATCCCAAGCGAAGCTCTCTGGCATAGGTTTGATGTTCTTCATCATTATGGCAGAATACTGATTTGACAGGTTCAATCTAGTACTCTGTGAAGATTCCTGTTAGAATTTCAATGTTTCTATAGCATGAATATCAGACTAAGCATTTAGATGTTAATAATTTTCAGAGAAAATAGTGTAATGGAAAATAAGGCATTTGTTTGTTACTAGATATTCCTTTATATAAAATCTTCACTGGTATTCATTGCATACCATGTTTTAAGACAAGATTGATGTCGTCATTTGGATAATTATTCCCAAGGGCTTCTCTACTGTGTTAAACACTTGGTCCTTAGGCAATGGAGTTGTTAACGGGAAGTGAAAGGTTCAAGAGACAGAGCCTGTGGGAGATCTTAGTGGACTTTCCCTCAAAGCAGATTGTGAGACGTTAGTTTCCGGTCTTCATTCACTGCCGGACTGGAGCTTGACACTAGGAGCTTCCTCTGTGACACACATGAGCTTCTGCCCCTTCCGTGGGCCACAGACACATTGAGACCAAGCAACCATGGAGTAACCCTCTGAAACAATGGAGCAGACTAAAGATGCGCTATATAATGTAATTACCTGCAGTGTTTTGTTACAGTAACAGTTTAATATCTGCACACTCATTTATAGTATCAACAATACAGTCTTTAATCTGGCATGTTTATCAAATGACATTCTCATTCTTTAAAAACCACACAGTCAGTGCTAGAATTCTTATTTTAAAATTTGGGTTATAGAGCTACAGATGTGGTGCATTTGGTCCAGCTTTTACCCATCATACATGAAGCCCTCAGTCCTATCCCTAGCATCTCCTAAACTGGTGTGATGGTCAACATTTGCAATCCTGGCTCTGGAGAGTTAGAGACAGGAGCATCAGATGTGGCTTGTCATCCTGAGCTACGTGGCAGTCTGGGATGCATGAGCTCCTGCCTCAGAATTAAAACTAGTTATTTTAACTCCAAACACGTGGTATTTTCACAGCGTCGTTCCCCTTTATTAGCTCAGTTATAAATCTACAGTTACTTCTATTCAGTGAACACTGTTACTTTCTTTGTATTCTCACAATCATTTCCTAAACAGAAGCATGTAATTGGCACAGTCCTCAGGAAGGGCTAACCTCGGGTACATTCTGTTGCGTATTTCTATATGTCAGACACATATGTCTAGACAAGTCTTTGTATACTTTTGCATACTTTTTAAATTTGTTGTTACCTTGATTTCCATGTCCAAATCAATAGTTTCTTTCCTTAATAAGCAACTTTACTTTTTTTTACAAGGAGGATATATTTTTTATTAAAGTTTTTCATAAAATATAATTTGAACATTCCCTGGCTCTTACTTTCACCCTCCAACTCCCATTCTTTCTATCTCCCTATCTCCATCTCTATTTCTCTCTGTCATAAAAAATAAACAAATGAAAACACTATGAAATCAAAACTCCAACAGGCAAAAGACCAGTTAGACAAAAGAAAAAAAAGTGCCAAACAAAGCAAAGAAAACCAAAAAGTCCACAATAATATATCAATGAGTTTCTTTTCTCTTGGCCATCTTTTCCTGGGCGTGGGGCCTGTCCTGAAGTTTGGTTAATTTGCTGAGTGACACTCCACTGGAAAAGCTGATTTTCCCTTTGCGACTGGTTATCAATCATCTTGGTTAGGAGTGGAAGCCCTGTGTCCGCTTGTCTCTCCCAGTGCCCTGACTTGCCAGAAGTTATAGCTGAAACAAATTAGAGCAAGAGGGTAACGCTTTTGCTGTAGACCAGCAGTCAACGAAGGAGCATTTTATGGTATTTAAACAGAGGCATGGTCTTAAAATATTTAGATATGAGGCTGAAAGTGCCAGAAACAGAGTGTGAAAAATATTTAAGAGAAAGGAAATGATTAGCAGAAAAAAATGCAGGACATAAGTTAATGTCAGATGTTTAGGGCCAGCTCAGAATGCAGAAAGTTTGTGGCAGACATTACATGCGCCGAAAGTGTTCTGTCATTGGTACTGTTTGTGTTCAGATTTCTGTGTCCAGAGCAGTGTTGTATCTCTTTCTGTGTTGTGTCACTTAAACTAGAGCACCTGTGATAAGCCTCCAGGTGGCAGTGGCTTTCATGACTTCTTAGAATCAGTCCTACATGGTCAATAGGAAAACAATCATTTTCACCCTTCTTGATTAGTAGTAGTAGGACTTCATAAACACGGAGTGTTAATTCTCACTGCCACACAGAACACACATGGAATACATGCCATTTCTTAAAAACGATGTTCCCAATATCCTGAGGTACAGCAGCACAAAAGGAAATCTGTGAGCTCCTGGATCATCATGACACCCTGCTTCTACACAAACAATAGAGATTGAATGATGAAGATACCTATTGTTGTTTTCTAGTGGGCACATACATGTGTGCATATGGATCCATGCATACATTGACATGCATGTATACCCAAACATATGCGAATGTACATTCACAGCTGCACACATATGAATAGATAGATGGATTTTCCAAAAAAGAGAATCTAAAATGCTTTCAATAAATGCACTTAGAAATGTTTAAGCTAGCAAATTAGAAAAATAGTAATTATAGATCACGCTATAAGTCAGAATAAGGTTGCATTATTTTACAACTACAAGTCAAAAAAATGTATAAGACTGGAGAAATAGAGATTTACATGCATAGCCAGAAACAGGGATTCACATACATTCCAGTCATTTTAGATTTTGATTTTAAGAACCAAGTAAAAAATTTGAGCACAGATATTATAAATAATAAACCCTAATTGTTTTTATACACTTCTGGAAAATTTTTCTAAAGGACTTTTATTATCAAAACTGAATCCTAAATACTACTTTGGATTTACGTGGCGGTATTCTTTTACATAGAAGACAACAGAGCATCCATGGAGACTAACAACTTTGGAACACCAGATAATAAAAGGTTGATCACTCGGTTAAGAAAACCTTTAAATGAACTATCGCCTAGGCCAAGAGTCTCTAGACAATGGTTCAAAGAATGCCTCATATGAATTTTGGCAGTCTTTGTAGTTTTGATGCCACATATAGGAGTAAAAGTATGTTTCTTGTTTTTCATGTTCTTGGCAACGCTGAGGGCAGTCAGTCTTGAGTCTCGATTTCTTTTATTCTAATGTACTTCATGGAGTGTGGAGCAAGCTACATAAAAATAATATCAATAAGACTCTCCCCTCAGACTCTCAGCCCATAGATGCGGTGTAATTTTCACCTATTAATCAGGGTTGCTGGACACCTAGATATCTCCAAGGAGTTTTTGGGCAGATCAAGTATGACAGCCCCTGGAAAGTGGGTCTTCCCCTTGAAGATCTCCAAACACACTGTACTATACCCATTGTCAATAACAACAGGTTCTCAGAAGTCTTGTGTTCGGGGGCTGTCGCGTTTTGAGGTTTATGAGAAAGCTAGAGACAGGAGAGCTGGTTGCTAATGAGGATGGTCACCTGCTGTTCTTGAATTGGTTCTCTTGGGTCATTGAGAGATGTTGCTCAGTTTCTCGAATTCCATGAGAGCTGTTTGTTCAGATTTTGCTTATATTCACAAAGGAGCTTGTTTTCATTGATCCTTACTCTGCCATTCTAGAATGCTATTACCACAAATATAAATTCCCCCCAAATGAATCATACCTTTTTATGAAAGGTGACCTTGGTGTAGATAAGCATGTCTAAATAGGAGTGGCTATTATAATTTGAACTGTAATGTAAAAATGAACCATAGCCTTTTGTTATAGAATTATGTGTGCCAGCATAGCGATCTTATTATAAAATGACATGCATTAAAAAAATGAAATGTTCCATGTGAGAGTCCACTGTACCTGCCTCTGTGTCATGATGGATAGAATATGAACTTCCATATGGTCCACCACCTTAAGAGGAGAAAGCCAAAGATAATAAAGTCGTGAAACAATGAAGTTTGATTTTTGCTGCCAAGCTTCTTCATCAGATAGTTTCACCATACACTGGGATATGGGGACAAGACCTCAGCTATCAGAAGAACACTGATAGCTCCCAGACCCAGCAAAGCACTGCAGGGTCCTGAGGCACTTGTGGCATAAAGGACCATGGCAGCTGTTGAGAAAAGGAGCATGGGTGTAGGCGACAGAAATAACAGAAACCCACATTGGGAAGTTAATTTTGACTTTCAGGAGCAAAGAAAATTAAAACTAGACAGCATGGAACTAAACCTCAGAAAAGCAATCTAGATGAGTTTCCTTGGAACACAACAGCTGAAAGCCCCAGCAATCTATTCCCTGAAATATTGTGTCGGTTTACCCAAACTAAATATTGTCAATTTTTCCTCCATTCCTTTCTTGCTTTGTTTTTCATCGTTGTAATAAAGAATTGGAGCAAAACCAAGTTCAGAAGGAAAGGATTTATTTGGGTTACATGTCCTGATCAGAGTCCATCATTGAGAAAAGCCAAGGCAAGACCACAAGGCAGGAATTTGGAGGAAGGAGCAGAAGCAGAGGCCATGGAGGAATGTTGCTTAGTGACTTGCTCGTTGCTTCCTCAGCCCACATTCCTAGATCAGCCAGGACCACCTGACCAAGAGAGGAACCAATCACAGTGGATTGGGCCCTCACACATCAGTCATTAGTCAAGAAAGTGCACTTAGAGAGTTGCCCACGGTTGAATCTGGTGGAAAAATTTTCACAGTTGAGGTTCCCTCTTCCTAGATGACTCGTTTAAACCAAGCTGACAAAAACTGACCAGTGCAATCGCTTAAAAGTCAATCCCAGCTGCCATCTAGAGTGGCAGTTAAATTTTGGACAAGACTTCTGCATAACTATAACCAAATGAATTTCCTTTCATTTTTACCTATGTTTCTTAAAATCCTTCTTACACAATATACAGTTGCAGTATTACAGAAAAAAATTAATCCTTGTGATGGAAAAACTGATTGAAGGTTATTCTGATGATAACAAAAAACAAAACAAAACAATGGGGTTTAAATACAATAGAAACCAATATTTAGATTCCAGCATTCAATTATGTTAAGTCGGAAGTCAGTTCCTCTCCTTTTAAATTAATATTAAGCACTCATTTTGTGGGAGATGGGAAAATAATCATTAAATATTTGCCATAGAACCATGAAGACCTGAGCTCATGTCAAATAAAAAAAAAAGATGTGTTTGTGTGTAATTGTAACTGCAGCACCCCAGTGCTAGAGCAGTGGAGACAGTTTGATTCCTGGGTGCAAGGATCCCAGCCTAATCAGCAAGTTAAAAGTATTCTGGGGAATAAGCCAGACCTACAGTTGGCCTCTGGCCTATTCATACTTAAAAATATGCACATTGCTCATGCATAAACATGAAAGGAAGGAAGAAAGGATGGACAGATGGATGGATGGAAGGAAGCAAGGAAGGAAGGAAGGAAGGAAAATTTCTATGAAATGAGGTGGATTTGTGGCCTGGGTAGGCAAGAGTTCTCTCCCAATACTGGAACTTGGGGATTATGTTTAGTAAAGGCATAAATCACAAACAATCCCACACCAGTTTGGAATTATGATTAATAGAATGGTTATTTATTCAAAGCGGAAAAACTTACAGATCACCTTCCCGGACAACAGCCCCTCTGCACCATCAGGAAAGGAGCCTAGGTGCCGGAAGCGGAGCCAGAAGCCAGAGAGAGAATGGAGGACAGCCGCTGCTTTTTTGAAGAGAGAGAGAGAGACCACGCCCCAATGGGCTGGTATCTCAGCGACTATTGACTGAAGGAGCAGATGGAGCTCCCACGGCACCTCCCCCTTTTGTTTAAGTAAGAGAGTTCTAAACCTACTACGAAATTATATAGTACATTGTAGTAATAAATACAATCAACATTTATTTAAAAGATGATTGACAGAATACAGACAATTCTACCACACCAGTTTAGGAACCTTTTTGTTGAGAAAAGGTAGAAATATTTTAGTAATTGACAAATTATATATATAAGTAAGAGTTTAAATCGAAATAGTCCAATGTGATGCATTTATTTTTTCCAATTCATTCTGTGTGAGAAGTCTTCATTTTTCCTGATGACGGATTTCAGTGAGATCTGAAAGGGAATGAGACTATCACCCTGGAAGCAATTAGTACGCATAGTGTGACAGAGTTCAGATCACTTTCTCACTGTTGGTGTGAAAAAGCCTGTGCTGAAAATACAGTATAGACTGTAATGCTGTTTTGCAGAAATAACTTTTAAGTATTCAAATTGAGCCCTCACTGTCTTAAACTGTAGCTCTGTGATTTCATCTAATGAAAGAAACTAAATGAATCCATGCTAATGCATCATTGGGATGTGCAGAACATGAAGAACAAATCACACAAATTTTCCCACTTAATTATAGTGATAGAAATTCATTGTCATATTATTGACCTATTTGGTCATGCCCAAGTTAATCATGTCTGAACCTTTCCCAGTGGGAAATAAGCTTGTTCACTTCCTGTCTTGCAAGCAAGCATACCAACTGAAACCCAGTCCACATGCCCACAGCCCTGATCACTGCAGCCCACCGTAACCATCGTCTCCAGCAGCGCAACTGCAAGCTGCAGTGAGCCCGGGAGACTTGATGTCAGAAACTCATCACTTCCTGTGTCCTCTGCTCCCTGAATTCTGCTCAATCATTTGCCACATTAAATTAAACCAAACTCTGTTTGCAAACCCCCGACCCCCCCCCCTCCCCCGCTTGGCCCCTTGCAAAGAGCTGTTTTGAAATCCTGAAAGAGAGTTTACGTGAGGTAGCAGACTAGTAAGCCAGCAACTTTAGTCGCTTATTAAAGTCAAGCATGTGTCTTTGTTTCATGTTGCTAATGATGCGGAACCATGGAGGCCCGAGTATATTTCGCCTGGACGGTGTGGGAGCGGATGCTGAGAGCTCATTACTCGGCTCCCCATCGGAATCCTGCAGGCTTCCGCTCATTGAGGAGACTGTGGGGGCTTTGACAGAATTATTATACTGAATATTTTTAGACTCATTAACTATATCACCAAGGCAAAACATCTCTTCCTCAGATGCAAATGGCTGAAGCTACTGTGGCTTTCCTTTAGTTATTGCAGAAAAAGGGAAGAAGCTTGAAAACAACTTGAGGGTGGGGAAAGGACTTTTCATGCCTGAATGTTTGATTTTTGCAACTCATGTTGGGATTGTGTGGGGCTGCATTTTGCCACATTTGAGCCGCTTGTATTTAAGTGCTTCTTACAGAGACAAACACACAATTCCCTGTATTAGGCAATAATCAAAACGTTTTTTAATTCCCTCTGTGTCCTAAAATGTATTTCTGGATGAGGCTCTGATGATAATGTCTTGAGCTGGGGCTTATATATTCATTTCTCAGATCATAGAGGAACTTTGGGTGCCTGACCTAAATCTAAACTGGGAATGACTACAGAGTTAAAATAATAATCGGAGGAATAGCTGTTCTCTAATTCAGGAATAGTAGAGTCTGCTGCCTGGCATAGGAGATGGCACGGTGCTTTAGATCATTACCACACCCTAACATCGCAATCTGATTTAAGGCCCAAGAGCAAGCAAGGAATTTCAACCCACCTCCAAATTGCCTTGCTCTCCTAGAACTCAGTTTAATATCACTTTCTATAGGCCTTAAGTGATTTAATTGAGGCTGCAGAAGCCCTTTAAGAAAAAGTATGCCTAGTTTAAAATTAATCCTTTAGACAGAGGATAGAGCTACCTTTATGGTGGACCAAGGTGGAGCAGAGAGAGTTTCATATTCCCAGGAATAAATTAAGTCTACACACTTTGAATAATAATCTTTCATTTCTTTTGTATTGTTACAATGTTCAAGTATGCCAAAAATTTGCCACCTCGAGCTTCTAGGTTGAGATGTGTTCTCTGGCCGTTTAAACACGGAGGTTTGATTAGAAATGCCGTTCGATGGCTGTCGCACACCTAATACTGAGAGTGCTGGAAGAAGCAGCCTTCGCTTCCGGCTGTGGTTCATTCCCCACACAACAGTGCTCTGACAGTGGTGACAGTCACTTCACACATCAAGAGTTTCTCCTGCTTCCCATGACCACCAGGGAATCTGAAGGGAATACTTTGCGTCTGATACATGTTCTCCTCTGGGATTCCTCCATTAGAATAGCCATTCTGATCAGTAGTCCATTATGAAATGCGGCTTCCGCAATGGAGGGGATGGAAATGCTTAGGAAAGCCAGTGCTCCATTGTGTGGGGGGAGGGCGGTTCCCTTTACCTGGGACGCTAGGAGATAATTCAAAATTCCTGTCCATGATTCTAAGAATGGTCCTAAGGCTGTATACATGGCATTCTTGAATTGTTTAGACTCTTTACTAATGAGAATTCAAAATGCATATGATACCACTAAATCTGAAGCTCCATCATTTTGCAGAAATGTGTTGAAAATACCTTGAGTTGAAAGTATGCTTTTAGTTTTCCATGTACAGGAGGCATAGAGTAAGCAACATGAATATAATTGTAGCATATTAAGAAAAAAATCTTGAATTGGGATAGAAAATGAAGGAATGGCAGATAAGTAGGGAAGGATCCAGTCTGATAGGGTAATTTTTAAATTCAGAATGTGAAGGATTTGGGGAAATCGGTCATGTTAATGTTTGGGGAAGGAATATTATGTTAACACAGAATTACAAAATCATAAATCCCCTGTCTGAAGAAACAAAAACCGTGAAGAGACAGCAGAAGAAAAGGGCAGAGAGGACTGTGGGACTGTCCATCTTTTTAATTTGGAAACCCAACTGAGAATTTGAACTGGGAACAGACAAAAATCTAAGTCCCAGGTTATCTGGATCCCTCTGTTATGTTTAGCATGGGCTGCAGAGGTTCAGCGGCATCTTCAGCAGCCTAAACAAAAGGCCATGGATCTGGGGTCATGATAATACTGGTGGCAGGAGCGGGAAGATGGAAAGTGACAGTAAGAACCAATGTAGCTTGTTGTGAGAACGAGGTACTGTTTTACTGATCCTAACAGCGCTTGCACAGCGAGGATTAAAATTTCAATATAAAACATTCCCCATAGACTCGTGGATTTGAGCACTTTGTCCCTGGGAAGGTTTAGAGTTTGGGGAGAGAGGGGCTAGCTGTACATCATCACTGCTGCAGAACCAAAGGCCCGCATGACTTTCACTCAATCACTCTGTTTGTTGGTCCTTTAAAACAGGAGCAAGCAGGTGCTCAATGCTCTCCAGCCATATCTTCTCCGCCATGATGGACTGTATCCTCTTAAGCCATGATCAAAAATAAACTCCTCCTTCTTTAAGTTTCTTGTTAACAAGTATTTATTCACAGCAATGAGAAAAGTAACCACCACAGGAGGCTTTCACGGCAATGAGACGAACTGTAAGACAGATGAGCTAATATGACTTGATTGACATTTCCACTTCCACTTAAAATATATTACCTTGTGAAAAACATACCTTGAATCATTTAGTTCATCCAGAACAGTGAATGTTAACTTGGGACAATCATTAAGAAAGCAAAATTAAATATGATGGGAAGCCTTGACCATGGAATACACCCTTCCCCAACCAGTATTGTCAGGACTGACTTTCTGCAGACCTTGTCATTGGATAAAAAATGGCATAGTTCCTCAATAAGTTCCATGAACATGAGATCATCACTGCACATGAAATACCTTGTCTGTGTGGGAAGAGCCCTTGGTAGCTTTGAGTTGGTATTCTTACTAGTTTCTATTGCTGTCACTATGAAGGACTTTGGGCGTCTAACTTGCATTCATTTCACAATCCCTGCAGATCAGAAATGCAAGCACAGTTCTGCAGGAGTTTCTGCTCAGCATCTCATAAAGCTGCAATCTAGTCATCAGCCAGGCTGGGTTTCTGTCTAGAGATCAAGGTCATCTTTCAAGGTCACACATGGGTAATGGCATTCAGTCTCTCTCCCTGGCCCTCAGTCAGGAGTCACAGTGTGGCTCTTTGCCACCATGGTCCCTTGACCAATCCTCCCCCATCAAGACACATGTTTTTTCCAAGTTAGGAGAAATTTTCTTCCTATTTATTAAGACATAGAGAGTGATGCCCCATTCCTTTGGGCACATCACACTAATTAGAACCATGTTCAAGGTTCTGGTCACTCTTAAGAGGACTCAATAAGGGTTTGATTCAATAAAGAGTGTCTTAGAATTCTGCCAGCCACACAGATTTGTGGAGTATTTGTATTTGTATCTGCATCTATTTAAAGCACTTGACTTAGAAGAGTGCCCTGGCAGGCTACGGAGATGACTCGATGGGTAAACTGCTTGTTACACAAGCTTGAGGACCTGATTTCAAATTCCCAGAACCTACATAAAGCTGGACATCGTAGGTCGCATCTGTAATGTCAGCTCTTCTACTAGGAGAGGAAAGACAAAGACAAGAGAATTTAAAACCAGAACAGTAATGAAAAGTTTTGTTCTAAAAGCGACTGGACCTAAGGGGAGGTTAGTGCATTCAAACAATTAACACAGAGACCCACTCTCCTTGCTCGTACAGTATTTAAACCACAAAACACACTGTCTCAAACAATGTGAAAGTCAAAGACAGATACCCAAGGTTATCCTCTGACCTCTACGTTCACGCATGTGTGTCATCACACTCAAGCACTGGAATGTACACACACATATGCATACATCATATATGCACACACATGTCCTCCACATATATATATATGTGCTCACGCTATACATACACATTTACATGTATGTGTCATGTACATATCTCTTCCACATAAAGATTGAACAATAATTTAAACAAAGGCATTGGCAAATGGAAACTTATGAGTGCTTTTGTTCATCAAATATTGAAGCACTAAACAGACTGTAGTAGCTATAAGGTTAAATTCATAAGGAATAATCAAACTGGGAATTGGAAATTGTCATTATTTCCATCAAACACTTATTATTAGACGTTTATTTGTACACTCCTCTCCAATGGGTTGTGACCTTGGAAATAAATTAGCTTGCAGGATGCCATGAAGCATTGGGAGTGTTCCCCTCATAAAACAGTGCCTCTTTAATAAACATTTCTCAGGTGCAAAACTAATCCAGAGCGAACCCAATCATAAATGAGTTATCACAACCCATTGTAAGAGCTACAATAACAAAAAGTTTTGTCTTAAAGAGGACTGGACCTAGGGGTATGTTAATGTACCCAGTCAATTGAACATTCACACATCCATATCCACGATGACTGGCATTTGGAATGAGTGCAAATTAAAATCATATTGAAAAAACTATGTGTCTTCATTTTTCCCTTTTAAACACAACTCCTTTTTTTTGTAAATGAAAATTTGATTATCTCACCAAGACTCAAGTGTAACACAATCACTTCACATTTTAGCAGTGAGTTTCAATCCTACGGTAGTTACTCCAGATTTTCACTCCTTTCTGGGGCAGGGTAGCAAAACTCACACCTATCTCTTTCATACAAAAGTTTAGCTGTCACAAGGGAAGCAGCTTCTTTTGGAAAGGGTAAGAATAGATGAGATGAGTAATTCCTTGTTGACATTTAAAACAGTTGTTGTTGCCTGCCTTTGATACATGGTGTATTAGTCAGAATGGAGTCAATATGAGATGAGAGAGCTAGGAGAGAAGAGAAAGTGGAATAGAAGAGGGAGGACGGGAAGAGGGAAGAAGACAGAAGAGATAAAAAGGAGGGGGAAAGAGAGGAGGAAGAGGGTGGGGAGGCAGGAGAAGGGGAGATAAGGTTTTGTTTTCTGTTTTGTGATTCAAATATTTTCTAAGTTGGAGTTTTGTATTTTCTACTAAGCATCTTAAACTTTGCTTGCAGTCAAATGCATCTTGATCTTTCTTTGAGATTTATTCCATTGTTTCTTGTATAAAAGATTTGCCTATGTCTTGATCAATTAAAATTCCATCTGGATTTTCTTCTGGCTCCTATAGCTTAATTGTTTGCACTTAACTCTTTAGTTCATACTTACCAGTGAGAAATCTATTACTCTTACAGCTTTACAACCAATTTTGCATATAATATTATATATTGAGCATTTTCCAATAAAGTGAAATATTATTTGGGGTATGCTATGAGCTGAGGATATAATTTGTAGTTTTTTTAATTGTCAGTTTTCTCAACATTGTTTATCTGTTTTGATTTCTTTAAAATCTACATAAAATTCTTATATACTATTCCTCAACTAAATCCAATTAAAAATAATTTAATCATTATTGCATTACTTCTCTGTGCCTAAATATTTTAATCTAATATTGATATTAAGAATATTAAAAATATCCTGAGTTTGTGGAAAGGATTAAACTGGGAATATTATCTTTTAGCAAATTTATAATATGATCATTTTAATTATTATGCATTTTTGGTCAGGCATTTTGTTCTGTTTGTCATTTTCGGCATTGCCATGATTTTGTGTTTCTGATACCACTATTTCCCATGTTGTGCGCATGACTAAGGGTCTCTTGTCTGTCCTCTAAGGCCTTTACCACGCCCCTGTTGCTGGGAAGGAAAATTCCTGGTTTGTAGAAGGCATTCCTGACACAGGGGCTACCTCACTGAATTCTATTTTACGTTACACTTACACTTTATTCACACAAATTATCCAGGTCACAGAAACTTCCTAATGATGCTCCAGGGGTTTCTGTGCTATTCCCGCCTCAAGACCCCTGTGGAACTGCCGTACTCACTAGTTATAACTCTTCTTACTGCTGTGAGGTGTCAGCCTTTTGAAGTACCTTACAAGTCAAATACTTATGCACCTCACACTTTTGGCAAATGGTAGTTTGCCCCTCCAGAGAAAAAACATGGCCAGTATCATCTGTTTATTTATCTTAATGTAGTGAACTTAGAGACAGAGACAGCTTAACTATGCCCATAGCACACCAAACACACAGCTGTTTGTTCTGTACATATCTGATCTTCATCCAGGTCTCTATTACAGATTTGTTTAATAAATCTGATATAAATCAGTTTGTCATTCATTTTCTGTGTTATTTCCTGGAGCATCTTTGTATAAAAGAACATAAAGAAAACTAAACTACTGTCATGTGAAATCATATTTTAAACCACTCTTTGAGGAATCCTACTTTGGACTGAACAGATACTCTGTGCACTTAGATGACCGTCACTTTCATGCAAAAAGGAGCAATCCATGCATAGATGCAACTCCCATTCTGCATTTAAACTCTGGATTCTTATTTGTACAGCTGTGTAACCTGAGCCATTCTCCAGTTCCTCCTTCCTCTGATAAACAATCTTACCTACTTAATGACACATAACCACTGGTAAAAAGAAGAAATATAAACCCCAGGAGTTGTGCCCATGCAATTCCTGCTACACTGTGACAAGTCCAGCCAGTCTCAGAGAAAAGGACTACAGTCATTGCTAATTGCCTGTCTTAGCGTTTCTATTGCTGTGAAGAGACACCCATAACCACACCAACTCTCATAAGGAAAACATTTAAATTAGGACTGTCTTAGAGTTCAGAGTTTAGTCCATTGTCATCTTGGCAGGTAACATGGCAGTATACAGGTAGACATGTTGGAGAAGTAACTGTGAGTTCTACATTTGAATTGGCAGGCAGCAGGAAAAGTAAGACACGCTGGGCCTGGCTTGAGCATCTGAAACCTCAAAGCTCAACATCAGTAACACGGGTCCTCCAACAAGGCCACACCTTCTTATAGAGCTACTCCCTGTGAGCCTATGGGACCTTTTCATTCAAATCACCACACTGCCATTTGAAGTTGCTGTCACAACTCACTTGCTGTAACCAAAATGGCTAACAAGTCAATGTTTTCACGTAAGCCATTAAACATATAAACCATACAGCTGTGCCTGTGATGATAAACCATGGTTTATTCTGTTCCTATGATAAACACTGGGACCAAAACAACTTGGAAAGGAAAGGGTTTATTTGGCATTACAGAGTACACTTTGTTATGAAGGAAAGCTAAGACAGCAAGTCAGGACAAGGGCAGAAGCAGAGAGCATGGAAGAATGTTGCTCACTGTCTTTTGAAGTCTGGTTTTCTCAGCTGTCCTTCTGCAATCCAGGCTCACCTACCTAAAGAAGGTGCCACCGTGGCTGGATCCTCCTACATGAAGTATCAATCAAGAAAATGGCCCCCAGAAGTAGCCACAGGCATATCTGATGGGGGCAACTCTGCTACTGTAATTCCATCTTCTCCGGTGTGTCTACATTTGCATCAAAGTGGCAAAAACCAACCAACACAGCCACATTAGATATGCTGCATCATATCTAAGGCCTCAAAATGAAATGCCCTGTTTTTGCTTCTCACTTTTCACATGCATAGCTTTTGTGAGTGCATGATGGAGCTAACCTCTGCTTCATACACTCACAACTCTACAGGCTTCTACAGAGAATGCTTCAGGTGGTCACAATTAATTAGCTAAAATTTGCATCTGAGACAAAACCTATTTAGCCACCTACTAATGCATAGCTCTGTTGACCATAGTGAGAAATTTAATGATTAGTCTAGGTGAATATTCATCTCAGAAACATTCTTGTCAAATTTTACAAATGTGTGTGTGTGTGTGTGTGTGTGTGTGTGTGTGTATCAATGATGCTAATGCATTTCAAGAAAAATAATGGAAAACAAACGATCAGGACCTAGAAACCATTTTAGTGGCCAATTGAAGGGGGATGGTTGAGAGAATTCTGGTGAGCAAGCTTGGGGGAGTTAAGTAGTACTGCCAGTAACTAAACAGACTTTGAAAGTAAATAGGATTAGGAGGATAGAAGCAGGCTTGATCTCTCTGTCTGTCTATCATGTATCTGTCCATCCATCTGTCCATCATCTAGTATTCATCTATACATCCGTCTACCATCTATTATCTATTATCTGTCTTTCTGTCTATCTATCCATAAATCTATCATCTATCATCTATCTATAATCTATCTCTCTATCTATCTATAATCTATATATCTATTTATCTATCTGTCTGTCTATCATGTTTCACAATAAAAAAAGGAGAAAACTTGAGTAGAAGGTAAAATTATACTGCCAAGGCAGAGTCAACAAAAAAAACCTAAATATATAAGAAAACACTGTAAGAAATCCTGTTGCTTTGTAAGCTACTTAAAAAAATATTAAAATAAATATAATGATCTCAAGAAAGCACACAATTGAGAAATATACTGCTAAAACTTGCATTTAAGGAAAGATTTATAAGTCACAGAGATGTATGCTTTTCTAGAGATAATACCCTCCCTTCAGTGAAAGTGTAGAAGAGAAAGCACCTTTATTCTGATGGGATATAGAGAAGCCACAGAATAGACTTCTCATATCATCGTAATTTCTGTTACAGTGTAAGTCTGTGTTGCACGGAGTTAACCCATGCTGCTGGGTCAGCAGGCATAACAGCTAATAAAATTTTACAGTTTGTTGTAATTGCAGTGAAAAGAACTCAGCTTTCCTGACACTCATTAAAGACCTCATATTTATTAATTAAGTCACTTAGATAATATTTGTTAAGAGCTTGCCATTTGCCTGGACTTGTGTAAAATGTAGGGGACACAGCTGACTCTCTTATGAACCCAGCTTGTGAGAACCCTCCAGGGTGTAGCAGAGGAGGTAAACATACAAGGGGACTACACACCTGATGTCACCAAGCCTCATCTCTGCAAGACAGAGAGCCATATACAAAGGAAAAGCTGCTCTCATTTTTTTTCTTCACAAGTTCTTTTCAAAAACAGGTCGTGTGGTTGGTCCTTCTGTTTACATTTGTTCCTCAGAAGTCATCTACTTTTTCTCAGAAAGTCTATATGCTGCTTCTTCTCCATTGCTTCACAGCGTCCAATTCTCTATGGTGGGCTGCATGATGGTTTTTCTTGTCTTGGATTTCAAAGCCTCTTTTGAACACCAAGCAGCCCCTATTTGGATCTGGTTTTGTAGTTCAACTTTATATTTTACTCTTTCAATTGTCTCATTGTCTTGAAACATGGATTCAGGAAATTCCAGAAACTTGATCCCACTTGTGGTGTGCAAGCCCTTCTGTCTATGTGTTGCTTTTATTGGTTAATGAATAAGGAAGCTACTTTCAGTCAATGGCTTAACAGAATATAGCCAGGCTGAAAAAGAAATATAGAGAGAGAGTAGGTGGAGTAAGAAGAAGCCATGTAGCTGCTGCAGAAAACAGACTTGCTGGAAACTTGCAGGTAAGCCACAGCTACGTTGTGATACACAGATTAATAGAAATGGGTTAGTTTAGGATATAAGAGCTAGCTAATAAGACGCTAGAGCTAGTAGGCCAAGCAATGATTTAATTAATAGTTTCTGTGTGATTATTTTATGGTCTGAGCAGCTGAGAAATGAATAAGCAGCCTCGGCCTACACACTTGATATATTTTGGCAGCAGTGAAATCTTATGGATTCGATACCTGTGTGCCACATAGTGAACAAAGCAAGGCAGCAATGAGCTCCCAACCAAGCTCATTACTGAAAGTGGGAGAGAAGAAAAAAAATATTTGATCCGACAAGGTGTTGTACAACTTTAGCAATCTGCCATAAAATATAATAAAACTTGTTTAACTCTCCTACTTTATTTCTCCCGAGGACTATGGCTGTATTTCCCCATGCTGCATGGAGGGCGTACGTGGCCATTTCTGAGACATGAACTGATAAGACTAAAATGTGTTCACTGTTTCTGTTTTCCACAAACACAGTGTGGTATCTAAGATCCCTGTCGTCAGATTGATAGATAACACGATGATAGATGGTTGTCTGGAATGACTGGCTTGTCCTCGGGAACCTTGCTACATAAAAGAGAATGTGGTTAATGATTAGATTGTTGATGTCCTACAGGGATGCGCCTAAGATCTGTTGAGAATAACGGTCAGAGGTTTTGCTACACAGAACCTAAGAAGCAGTCCCAAAGTGAGCAGGGAACATCATGGGGGCACAAGGGTGAGGCAAGTGTAACTGGAAACATGAAAGAATGAAGTCTTCAGAAAGTCCTTTTCTGGACCAGTATGCCGAAGTGTCTTCTGTAGTTTTAAAATATTGTTCCTATCCCCCTTGTATTGAAAATTAGTTGTTTTTATACACTATATCCCAATACAGTTTCCCCTCCCTCTACTGTTTTCAGTTTCTCCCCACCTCCCCTCACACCTGGATCTATTCCCTTTCCCTCTCTCATTAGGAAAGAACAGTTTTCAAAGAGATAGCGACAAAACATAACAGCATAACAAAATAAAATACAATATGAAAAAAAAATCACATCAACATTGAACAAAGCAAACCCAAAGGAGCAAAAGAGCCCCAAGAAAGAACACAAGAATCAGAGAGCCACTGGTTCACATGCCCAGGAGTCCCTTTAAAACACCAAACTGAAAGCCATAATGCATAAACAAAGGACCTGGCACAGACGTGTGCAGGCCTTGTGCTTGCTGCTTCAATTTCTGTGAGTTCATATTAATTGTGCTGGGTCGATCTAGAGGTCGTTGTTTTCCTCATATACTCCATCCCCTATGACTCTTAAACTTTCTCTGTCTCTTCTTTCCACAAAGTTCCCCGAGCTATGAGAGAAAAATTTGAAGGAGACATCTCATTTAGAGCTGAGTATTCCAATCGCTATCCTTCTGTCTCTGTCTCTCTATCTACATAATTTCTGACTGTGAGTCTCTGTATTTGCTCCAATCTGCTGAGAGTTGAAGCATTTCTGATGGTGGCTGAATAAGACATTGATCTATGAGTATTGCGCAATAACATTAGGAATCATTTTGTCACAACTTTTTAAGAACAGTAGTATTTGGCTTTGCCATAGATCTCTGGACTATCTACTCTCTGGTTCTTGGTCACCCAAGCAGTATCAGGTAAGGGTTCCATCTCGTGGGGTAGTCCTTAAGTCAAATCAGACATTGGTTGTTTACTCCCATAAGCTTTGTGCCACCATTACTCTAGTATATTTTTGCAGGAAGGACAGCATTTTTTATCAAAGATTTTGTGGCTAGTTTGCTGTGTAGATTTCTCTTTCGGCAGCGTACAGAGTATCTTCCCATGCCAAAGACACTAGAATGTAGGGGTGGAGGTTATAGCTGTCTTATGTTGAGATTCCTGATCCATCTGGAGTGGGGATTTCTGCAAAGTGAGAGATAAAGGTCTACTTTTACTCTTCTGCAAGTTGATATCCAGTTTTCCTAGCACCATTGAAGACTCTGTTTCCAGTCTCACATGTTTCTTCAGTATTTACCTTTGGCATCTTAACTGTTTCTTAGACGTAATATATCTGGATTCTCAATTCTTTCTACTCGATCTAAATGTCTGTGCGTGTCGGTACCGTGACGGTTCTATCACCATGGCTTTATAATACACCCTGCCTTCTGTCACAGCTCTTCTCTTGAGCAATAAACATTTGTTACATGTCTTCACACATGTGAAGGTGTCACTTCAGCACTGTACAGCACACAATTTCTTCTTTCCTTTCAGGCCCACACAGGTTACTTCCTTTTTGGTGCTGTTGCTGCCCTTCGGGGTTATATGCACAGCCTTCTCTGCTGGTTTCTTTGAGTCTCCAGGTTTCTGCTGCATGTGTTTGTTGACCTTCCAGAGTTTACAAATCTTTTGTGTCCCAAGTTAACTTGCTTTGCTCCAGAGAGAATGGTTGCCGATTTCATCTGGAGTCCAAGGGGGAAGCAAAAACATTGTTTATCCTGAGCTGTGTTTGGGGTTGACTCTAAGAGCCAAAAGGCAAAGGTCACTCACTACCTTTTTGGCAACAATGCTCCTACTTATTTAGGCCTTACACAGATACCCCAGGATCTGCCCTCAGGAATTTCCTTGGCATCATTCAAACCCATCAATGCAATAAAATATTTGTGTAAAGAATTATTCATTTTAAAAAGGAAGTACCCTTTAGAGCCCATAGTCAATTGTCTTTGTTTACATTTTCTAAATCTCAAAATCAATGGAGAAAATAATTCAGAAAAAAAAACTTCCCAAATGATACCCTGTGAAAAATATGACTCTTGGTGTTACTAAAGGTAATTCTGAAATTGAAATTAACTTCTAGTGTTAGACTGAGTCGCCACACTGCATCAAAACCTCCCAGAACACGCTCTCCCCCATCATTCCACTTATAAAAGCAAAGGTCATAGTCACTTATATTTTGAAAGCATTCTCTTGCCTTTCCTATTGCAACACTCAAGATTTGATTTCCCTACTAAATTCTTTCTCTCTCTCTCTCTCTCTCTCTCTCTCTCTCTCTCTCTCTCTCTCTCTCTCCTTTTTCTTTCTTTCTTTTTCTTTTATTTTGGATGAAGCTAATATCGAAGGGCTAATATGTCAATTCCTACTACCATTATAGAAGTTACATTTCGATTCTAAGTATTCATTAAATAAAAGTATAAGTAATTTTATGTCCTAAACTTAATGATTAAATAAGTCTACATGGAACCTTTCTAAGAATGACAGGCATCACAATAAAAGAAGGAATAAAAGGAACAATATAAAAAATGCTTAAAAGTTAATATTAACAGAACCAGCTGCCGGGTTCAAAGCAGCCCATAGGTAGCTCTGCTGAACTCAGCATGTGTGGATGTTTTAGGAGTCATGCCCGCCTCCCCCAAGTTTCTTCTGAGGGCAGCCAGTCTTCCCAATTGGCCTCACAACTCTGACTTCCAAGGCAGCGGCCATAGCTACAAGGATTGGGGTGCGAGAGTTGAGTGTGGCACCAGGGATTCCAGCTTGAGCGACAGAGTAACAATGGCATCTCATAAATAACAGGAAAGGAGCAAAGGCAGTGGGTTGAATGAGAGAGTTCCTGAAACCGGTGGCTTTACCTTTGTAGTTGACTGCAAGGTTCCCCTGGGAACATGGGACATTCCAGTAATGTCCAGGAGCTAATAGTAAAGTATTCTCTGACTTGAAGATGCCATGTTGAAAATAAAATTTTGGAGAAATTACCATGTAGCTAGCAATGTAAATTGCAAAATTATATGAAATCACCTGTGCAGAGGCTATAGAAACAGATTTAAAGATAGAACCTTGGGAATCACTGGGGTTTCATGGTCACTAAGGGAATGAAACCAGCACAAGCTACTGAAAAGAGGGAGTGGTAGTGAGACCCTAACACAGCCAAGAAAGAGATTCTTGCTAGAAACTAGCAGATGCCACAGGCATCTTGCAACTATTTCACCACAATGGTCGGAGTCACCTGTGTGAAAAGAGCTGATGTTATAAGGGAAAGAGAAGGAAAGGTGTTGTCCATGCCCGCTGGAGAATCAGAGTATCTGACAGCCATGCGTCTTTCTGGCAGCTTCATTCCTCGCTGTCACATTTGTTCAGATGACCCTGTTACCAAAGGTCATGTAACATAGAACTTAAATCTATCTTTCAGGTATCCAACAATATCCTCCACTATTCCTGTCAACAACTTCTAGACTATGACATGGCATCAGTGGTTTCTGAAGAGTTAGCATAGTCCTTGTATATTAGCCATTGGCACCATTGGTCTTTTGAAATTCGGTTTATAATGTTTCCCAAAGAATGATAGTGGTGGCATGCACATGAAAGGCGCCTTGTCTTTTCCAGTTGTGCTATCAGAATTTATATGGTAACAGAGGTCTTTTGAAAAGCATTTTTGAGATGTATTGAACTCTATACAGTTTAAACAACAGAATAATTCTGTACTCATTTATATAGAGTTCAGCTGCATATTTGAAAATGCATTTAAGAAACATATATGCAGATAACAACAGATCTTTCTAGACATAAGCTTGGCAATATCCACACCAAATTGTGGAGCAGGTATGAAAATAAAGAAATATCTCATCAGTTCTGAGATTCATGCACTGTATATACAGAGCTTGAGAGGAAAACTTTAAAAAGATCAGTATTAACAGGATTTTGTGTATCTATCATTCCTGTCTTGCCAAAAAGAATTCTGTGGAGCAGTTTGTAATTGCCATTGTTTGGGTTATTACAAAAAAAAGAGAGGTTTATGTGATTTGCCTGAGAGCTGCACATCACAGTTCTCTGCTGAATTAAAATTGCATGCACATATCTTCACTTATCAGTTTTATTTATCTGTCAGGGATTGATAAAAAGCAATATGCTTCAGTGTGTAAAAGCTTTTAACAAGAAGGTTGGAATTATAACCACAACTTTAATAGTCTAGTGCAAATAAATAACTACCTTTATCTTTCTATTGTTTATCATCTATCTAAAACTAAAATATATCCATATTATTTATTTACTACTGAAGTTATTTTTCTGTTGTGTAGGAACATACTGGTTTCTCTCCCGAGTGGCCTTGATCATATCTTTTCAAACCTTTCAATGATATTTTGCAGATTCCGTAAGGTATGGAAGTAAAGGAGGTAGCATATTTTCTTTACCCTGTATGTTGAACTCAGAACGTGCTTCTGAAATGGGAGGAGACGCTTCACTGCATTTATAAATAAGAAGTATAAGCAGATGATCTGAAAAAGTTTTATTTTCTCCCAATGTAAATATCCTTCTTAATATTTCCACTAAGACCGCCAACTTTATACCCATGAAGTTTGCAAGCTCCCTGAAGGACTTTGGATGAACGTTGAAGCTTGCTGGTGCCGGAGCTGTGTTGATTTGTGCATACAAGTGTGTCCTTCAGAAAATGTGCACTCCTAACAAGCGCCACTCACTATCGCTGTGGAATAACTACTCCCATTTCTACCTTGGTGCCCTTTTAATAGCCTTGGAATTCATTGGAACACTTTAGAGCCAAAGAAAAATTGAAAGAAAAATATAAAGATGTCCATGGACCCCTTTCTCCGGTATCTGTGAACAGTGTTGCATTATCAGAACCCCAGAGTAGATCAGCACACTGATTAGAGTCGATGGGTGATTCCTCCTTTTAATAATCAAAGACCATAGTTTACATCAGAGCTTCTGAGACAGGGGGCCACAACCTCACATGGGGTCTCAAACCAGATGTAGTGTCTGAAAAACCTGAACGAACAGCGATAACTATTAATTCTGATCAAAAGCACCAGGGGCCTGTGGTGTTTCTGCAGCCTTGGTTCTGAAAACAACACATGTGCTTTGCATTATGACTGCCATCATGCTACACAGTGCTCACAGGTCTGCATGAAACATCTGAGCCTGGATCCAGGATTGCTACATGTTATGAACTGCAGGATTTTGCTGTCTATACAAAGGACCCTGAAATTATAACACATAATTATAAACATAATGGTCTAATTATGGAAGACAAGTATTTTTCTGTTACTATATTCTGTTGCTCGTTAGCATAAACAGCATCAAGTTTTAATAATATATCTTTTAGTAATATTGGTAGAAAAACAAGTACTTCTCATTAATTGCAAATTTACCTGTGTTGTTAATAAATGCTAAAGATTATATATACAATATAATATCATATACGAACATATATACTTTAATGTGTAATATATAAATGTATAAGCTTTAATAAATATATACATACATGTATATATATATGTGTGTGTGTGTGTGTGCGCATGTGTGTATACCTTAGCACTTTTTACTCTTTAGTGTATGGATGTTCTGTAGTCTTTTTATCTATCTCATTGTTCTTACAAACTTACTTTTTCGCAAAAATGTGTAATTTTTTAAGAACACATTTTCTGTATAGTCATCTTGATCAATTATATTTTCATTAGCCCAGTGATTGACAAATCATTACTTGGTAAAACACAGATCAAAGGCTGACCTTGACTTTTGCCCTCCAGTTAGAATGAACCCTGCCCTGTAGGGTCCTCTGTTTTATTTTTCTGTTTGTTTTGTTTTGTTCTGTATTGGCTTGTCTTTGTTTTGGGGAAATGCAATCACAGTTCATTGTTCAAATAAGTCACATATGGTATTTGTATTTTAATTGAAAAGTCTCTTGTTATGTCTGATTCTTGAAAGCAGAAGTTCATTAAAAGGACACTTCTTATTTCCTCAAAATGTCCCTCCTTTTTTTTTCTAGTATTCTTAAATTGCAAAAGCCAGTTGAATTATGTGCTTTGGAGAGTTAATTTTTGGCACCATATGTCTCTAAAAATCATTCAATTTTATCTAAAGCATGGTTTCAATGATATTTATATTCCATATTCCACAGACAATTGAAGAAAATTTTAAATAAAAAAAATCTTAGCCGTTTACGATCGTAACCTGATAACATTCAATTTACTCACAAGATTATAAGGGCTTATGTTTATGAAGATCAATTTGATATCTGAACTCTGCTTTTGCCTTTTAAGACTAGGAAATTAAAAATCTTAGGTTGGTCTTTAATTTTGTGATATAAATTATAAATTAATAATGATACAGCGTGGGATAGAGATAAATATCTTAAAATGCTAAACAAGTTCTGAAGCATCTAAAAGTAGTAATTATTTCTGTAATAATATAAATTCATTAAATATTTTGGCTAGTTCTTTTATTGTAGGTAAGATCAAATTGCACAGAAACATGACTAAAATCTTTTTCTGCAAAACCAATCCCAGTTCTAAGTCAGCAGATGGTCATGTGTAATAGGATACTGTTTTGAAAGCCAAATTACAATATATTTTCCGAAGTAAATGACTTCAAGCCACAGAAAATGGCGGGTGCCTCCTCACTGAAACATCAGCTTAACTAATGTTTCTTATTTGTTAATAAAATAATTCAGTACACGATAAGTTAAGGGCATATGTAAATAATGAGGAAGTAAGCATGTGCATGTATCACTGTATGTGCAGACAATGGGTTTGCATGTTTGGATGAATGGGAGGCTTGCCTCTCTCTCTTCCTGTGCTTCCTAATGTGGCTCCCTTCTATCTCAGATTTGACCAGCAGCATTCCCTCAGTTCTGCCATCCTGCTCTCACCCTAATGCTGTCGGAAGGAACAGTCAAGTTACTTCATGTACACAGCAGTATTTTTCAGTCTGTAAACTTTCTATAGTGCTGTGCTATACATGGCATTTAAAACTCTTGCAAATGTATTTCATTTTAAAGTCTAGTGAGCACTGGGCTATAGTCATAGGTCAGTCAGTCCTTCATGACTCCAGTGGCAGATGACTAGGTTGTTGCAAATTTCCACTGTTTGAAGCAATTGGTTATATTTTGTTTTGATTTGATTTAGCTTTATTTGATTTGGGTTTGGGGCTTTGTTTTGTTGTTGTTGCTGCTGCTGTTGTTCCTTGAAAGGCTATGCTGATTTTTTTTTCATAACAGAAACTGTGAAGTGTCATTGAATACTACACTAACCAGTCTATGGAAAACCCTGATGCTGAATCCCAGGGTACCTAATTCTCTCAATTAGTGCAGCTACATTTCTAGAAGAAACTGAGCTAATGCTGATACAGAGGGTCTGAGAACAACACTGAGAATTCTGATCTAGAATCTATATACTGTCTTCAACTTTTTGCCAACACAAAATGGCAAGTTGATCCCCACAGTATGTAGGAAACCACACACAAACATGCACAGCTTCCTGGATGTTTACCAATCCAGTAACTTTGGAGCATATTGATTTATTACCTACCATCAAAGATGAACATATCTGTCTTAGTTTGAGCTGTTATTGATGAAATAAAACACAACCAAAAGCAAACTGGGAAGGAAAGAGTTCATTTATTTGACTTACTTTCCCACATTATAGTTCATCAGGAGAAAGCCAGGACAGGAACTCAACCAGGGCAGGAACGTGGTGGCGGGAGTCTATATAAAGGCTGTGGAGACGTTCTGCTTACTGGCTCACTCCTCATGAGTTTGTCAGTCTTCTTCCTTATAGAATCCTGGACCAGCATCCCAGGGATGACCCTACCCACAGCGACTGGGCCCTCCCAGATCAATTACTAATTAATAAGCTGCTCTATAGGCTTGCCTACAGCCTAATCTTATTGAGGTATTATTGAGAGATTTTTCTCAATTGGGGCTTCCACCTTTCCAATGACTCTTGTTTGTGTCAAGGTGACGTAAAACTAATCAGCACAAGAGACCCCTTATCAGCTTGACACACAAACACACCACAATTAAGCCACAACCTTTCCTTTATTATTCATGCCCAAGGCATCACACTAATAGGAATATCACAATAGAAAATACTCCAATTTTTTAAAGTTCCACAATCTTTAAAATCTCATACAATTAAAAATTCAGTCTCTTTAAAATAGCCTGTCTTGTTTTAAAACCCAGCCTTATAAAATTCAAAGTCTCTCAACTGTGAGTTCCTATAAAATCATAAATAAATTAAATACTTTCTTACTTCAAGAGAGAAGAACCAGGGTAAAGTAATACTCTCAACAAAGCAAAACCAAACTCCATAGACAACACTATGCCAAATTATCTGGGATTCACGTATGATCATCTGGACTCCTTCAAGGGGATTGGGTCACTTCTCTGGATCTGTCCTTTGAAGCAAACACAACTTGTCTTCTAGGCTCTGGCTGGCTCCACTCCACCACTGCTGCTGCCCTAGGTGGTCATCCCATGGTATGAGCATCTCCAAAATGCTGGGATCCTCTGCACCTTAGCTACACTTTCACCAATAGCCTTTCATAGGCTCTCTCCATAGTGCCAAGCCTGAACTTTCTCCATGATCCCTTCATGCCTTCTAAACTGGATAAATTTTACACTACCAATCTGGGCTACCAGCACAAGGTACAACATTAGCTTCCTCTAGATCATAGCTTATGTGTGCTGTCAGGAAACACTTCCTGAGATTCCACCCAAATGTTGTTGGTCTCTTCTTAATTACCACAAATTTCTCAGCTCCAGCTGACCAGCATCGATTGTCCCAGTAAAGCAAAGGTTTAACTTAAGTGGTGCTGGTCTCTTGTTAAATAACCAGAACCACACATTCTTTACACAAATGGCCTGGTAGAATCTTTGTTTCCCTCTGAAATTTCACAAGCCGGGTCTCTATTTTCTGCACTGTTCTCAATATTCTTATTCTCCAAGCTGCTACAGAACAACCTTTTGAGCTCTCAGCTCTGGACTTTCTCATCCAAAATTCCAAAGCCTTTCCACCATCCTCCTAAAATCATGATTAGTAGCACAATCCTGGTACCAATTCATCACAGTTTCGGTTACTATTGCTGTGATGAAATACCATGACCAAAAGCAAACTGGGGAGTACAGGGTTTATTTGGCTTATACTTCCATATCACTGTTCATCGCTGGAGGAAGTCAAGCCAGGAACTCAAGTAGGGCAGTAATCTGGAGGCAGCAGCTGTCTAGGTTAAGGGTCTACTTTGCAATAAAAAATTTTTGAGGATATAATTACACCATTTCTCCTTTCTCTTTTCTCCTTCCAAATCTTCTCATTGACTACTTCCAGCTTTCTTTCAAAGTCATAGTCCCTTCTTTACTAACTGTTATTGCATGCATATATTTATATACATAGATGTTGCTAGATATAATCTTCTTGGTCTATATAATGTTCCTTGCATGTGTGGCTTCAAGGCTGATCACTCACAGGACAATAAATCGATGGGCTGCTCTCTGAAGAAGGCCGCCTGTCCTGCTTCTAGCTTTTGTCAGTTGCCTACAGTTCTTGGGTCGGGTTGAGGACTGTGACTTCAACCAGTTTGGCATGTCCGTTGATATTGTCATTGTTCATCTACCTTAGGGCAGTCATGCTGGTGAAACTTTATGGGTGTGCATTCTGATGCTACTGGGAGGCACAGTCTCACAGCACACTCCCTGGTCCTCTGGCTTTTACAGTCTTAGTGCCTCCTCTCTCACAGTGTCTTATATCTGGCTCAGACAATACTTTATCGTTCCCTGTGGCAAACAGGTCTTATCCATGGACCTGTCTCCAGTGCCATGGCATCTCATGAGAAAATAAGGTCTTTTGTGTGCTAAGCCAGCGCCCAGATGATCACATCCTTCACACAGAAAATATACTCCAGAAAAGAAATTGAAAAAACAATATTTTCGAGTATTTTCCCAATCTGTGGAGTTTGATGTTGCTAGGTGGCATCAACGATCAAAAGTAAGGCCTGATCTATGCTTGGTATGTCATCTACTGCCAAGCCTTTCAGTGAGATATCTAACGCTACCAGATGAGAACAAAAGAGATCTCCTCACATTCACCCAAACAAGACAGCTATTTCAGGCTTAGTCCTGACTGTGTACAACCTATTCTATGTTCAAATGGGATAAACTCCCACTTGCTTTTGCCTTGAAACTTTCATATTTCAATAGTCTAGTGAATCAACATATAAGCATACAACTTGATGGAAACATGAGATACATGTGCAAAGTTTATAATTCACTTCCTATGAACACCTGACCGGTGTAAACAAATACTCACTTCACAGCACACCATTTTTCAAGACAATTTGAGGCTCAGATCTGCAGCACTTAACTTGCTTGTAGAAATCTTCACAACGCTTAACCAGAAACCACAACTATTGTTAAAGGCAAAAAGGGGGAAGTGATTGGATTCCAGTCATGATGACATGATGGTTAGGAATATAAGCTTTAAGCTAAAATTAGGTAAACTCTTAAAAATGTTGACTTCTAGACAGTAGGCAGGCAAAGACACTGTGTGAAGGAGCCGCCAGCAGACAGAAGTAACCTATGACGTACTGGCAGGAAGTACCTAAGAAAATCAAAGGATTATTTTTGTAAAGAAAAATTTGTTAAATCTCTTCAGAGTCTCTATCCCCCCAAATCTATTTATAGATAGGTTTTGATTAACAAGTTGCATTATTATTATATAGCTACTTTATTGAGAATACTTATCTAAGCCTCTAGCCTATTGAACCAGAATATACAGA
Source organism: Myodes glareolus (assembly GCF_982192425.1). Classification (NCBI taxonomy): domain Eukaryota; kingdom Metazoa; phylum Chordata; class Mammalia; order Rodentia; family Cricetidae; genus Myodes; species Myodes glareolus. The sequence continues at coordinate 65,312,501 of NC_142038.1, forward strand.
ACAACACAGCAGTGTATTTTAATATATTTTCTAGGTATAATATTCAAGGATGAGTTACTCAGTCAGCAAAGATAATTTCCTGATAATTTTAGTTTATAAACAAGTAAGATGTTTTCTACCCTTTTTTCCAAGATTTTGCCCTTGAAAAACAAAGTATCGTGTCTGACAGATCGCATTTTACTTGAAGACCAAGTATGGTGTCACAAAGTTTTCAAAGTTTGTGTTAAATACCTCTTCAGAGCTTTGTCGTCACTTCCTTTCTCGTTACTCAGGTCCAGTAAATTCTCCCTGGCAGACTCTATAGCCTATTCCAGTTTCAGACCAAAGTCATTGATCATTTAAATACAGATCACTCTCGCACATTGTTGTCAATACAAATTGACCCTGCTTTGATACAGGGTCAAGGCTAACTTCTACCTATCCTGCACAGCTCTAATCCCATGCCCTCCTCCTGTCCTTGCCACAGTTGTGATAGTGTTACTGTGGTCATCCATGTACTTGTGCGCATAGCAAATGAAAACTAGCATTTCTAAATGCGGCAGTGAGGGTATCAGCACACAGTTCACCACCTGCCATTAATTATCTGACCTAGCTTGTGTTACAAAACAACAAATTTTCAAGAAATATTTCACTGAATTTCTTTTCCAAAGAAATGGTAATCTTTAGTTTGCTGACTTTACTTTGGTAGTCTGAATAATCCAAAATTTCCCCCAGTTTATTCTAGATTATGTAGTTCATCATCAGCTAAGTACAACCATGTTTAACAGATATTTTTGTGTTGAATTGGCAAATTAACCCATAGTAGTGCCTTTGTCTTTCTGTGAACTGAGCCTATATGTGTGTGGGGGGAGGGGTGGCGAAGCCTAATGAGATTGTTGATAATAAAAACTCACAAACAACATCAGGAAATCAAAATCACTTTATCTAAAAATTTTTAGTGATTACACACAACAAAGATTTCTAAAATTCAGGCATAGTTTCTTGGGTGTTTTACAAAGTGTCTCATTTATGTACCTTTGATCAAAAACCATATTTTAACATGTTTTACTGCAGGTGTGAAGAGATATTTGAGTAAATTTGGGGTTTGTTATAAGTTTCTTTCTTTCCATTCTGCAAAGCACACTAAGTGGTTATTCATACTACCAAACCTCAAATGAGTTTTCATGGGCAGACTATAATATGTGACTGTTTAGGCCTTTTGTAAATGGAGTTTCTTGTTAATTTTGTTAAATTTATCCTTTTCAATATAGACGTATCATGGTAATTCTTACAGAATGCCAGTTGTTGAAAGGAAAGAGTTCCTGGTCTTTGCACAACTGCTGACTTTCTAATATAAGCTGTTGATAGTTTTTATATTAAACTCCCCTGTGTGATAGAACCCATAAGAAAATTCTGCTTCTTTCTGCAGGTCCTACATTAAAAGTGCCACTTCTAAACATTGCATCTTTTGTACTTTAATGTTGACACATTTCCCTGTCATGTGATCAGAGGGAGGCAGATTAATTGGGAGTCCTAGCTGGAAATCCCCTCCCTACTTTTTCTCCTCTCCTCCGCAGCTGATGGCAAAGTTAATTCTCCTTGGTTTTGTCATGCTCTGACACACGCATCGCCAGCCATAGTAAGCTTCAGGAGTGCGAAAAAGATGCAGCGATGTCCATCAAAGTCTTCGGGCTGCATTTTTTTAAACTTTGGTTTGACCTGATGTGCCGTTCAAAAAGAGCGTCAAAATGTTTGGGTTTTTTTTTTTTTCTTTTTCAAACAGAAAGGTTCAATATGTCCTGAGGCTATCGGTTTTGAGTTAAACTGGGTGAAGTAGAAATATTTTACTCATCAGCTTTGCAGTCACAGAGTTTGCTCCAGCTAGAACAAAACTGCTGAGGCATTTAGAGAAAATTAACCCCCCATCCTGGCGGCCAGATGTGACTGGTCTCTGACGAATGCACATGAGTGGGCTGAAAAGTCAAGAGACTGTGAAATTCCTGTCAGGTCCGTGCAGTGCGGAACGGGCCATTGGCTGCTTTCTATATTTCCCCCCATCATTCTTCTTGAACAGTGCCATTAATTTCCTCTCCTCCCCTGACTTGTGTTTTTTTCCCCTCCCTGTCACCTTTAGCTCTGTCAGCTGCAAGAAAGGCTGGACAATCAGTGGCAGGAATACTTCAGACTGGTGATCCTTTTTAACCAGAACCAGCTGGCCAAGTTCCAGAGGGACTCCCAGGACAGCATTCAGAAAATATTAGCGGTGCAGGTAGGTGACTGCAGGGAAAGAGGCGAGATTATTCTGATCTAGATTGGAAAGCAAATGATGGGGTGTGTGATGAAGCATTGAAACCATATCCCATCAGAGTTTTATAAATTTTTAACCTCTTTGATAGACTAGGGCTGCATGAAGGATGAATTCAGCAAGTGAAAACACACACCACATGCCACGCATACTTTGAGGGAAGAGGGAGACGGGACTGACTTATCTCAAGCTGTAGAGAGAGTTTTTACACATACATGCTATTACAAATGTGTTTGCTAGCCTCCAAGCTTTGTGAGCCCCATTCTGCCTTGTGTTGGGGGAGGGGTCATTTCACACAGAGTGTCTTCTTTGATCATTCCCCGCCCTTTTTGAGACAGAATCTCTCACTGAAATGCCATCTGGAGCGCTGTCTGGGAGAGACTGGCTTGCAATCTCCTGGTGACCCCCCTCCCCTGCAAGAACAATGTTTTAGGCACATGTTATTATTGTGCTTCACCAAGAATTTTTTTTATGTAAATGCTGGGAACCCAAACTCAGGCCCTTATGCCTGCACACTAAGTGCTTTTCCAACACCATTTTGCTTTCAAAAATGTTCATCGTAATTTTCTGGAAACACTTCAGTGCCCAGTGTGCTTTGTTCAAAGGATGGGTCTTGGGCTTGTTCTGTCTACCTGTTATCGTTTTCCTTCTATTTGGTTTACACTTCTAAGTGTATATAGCAGTGACTCTATTTGAAAACTATGACAATTGGTCCTAGAATGTGACTGTGCTTCCAGAAACGTGTGACATTTCGCTGCTTATGTCTGAATCTGGACAAGCATTTAATGACCCTATGGTTTTTATGCATCTGCAAGGCTTGAGAAACCCCTGCTGGTCATGTGACGACTCTTGGTAGGGATGTTACTCAAGGTTGTTCCAAGCCAATGCTTTGCCATTTGAGATGTCATAAAGTGTGTTAAACATGGCGTCCCAAAGGAAAACACATGCTATTTTATTTTAAGAAGAAACAAAAGAACACAAGATGACCTGTCCCATTTAACACAGCGCAGCACTGTGGTCCTTAGAACCATGGTTGTCAGGAAGTGGCAAGGTCAGTGACAAACACTGGACCCCAAACACATGTGCTTTATGCTGTTTTGACTACAAGAAGAAAAATTCAAGGAATTTCCGCAATTACCAAGCAATTTCAAATTCCCTTTTTCCTAGAATCTGTTTTATAGCATTTCCCTGTGAGTAACGTGCATGCTTTCCATACTGGTTTGATTAAGAATGAGTTATAGAAAAACTGAAATAAAGTGGAAGAAATTAAAATGTTGTTAGGTACAGAAAAGCTTAATGGAAATTCACGTGCAAAGGGCTGTTGCATTGGTTTAGAATTCAGAAGCATTTGTTTTCATTTTTTAAAAAAATCCTTTAACATACAGCATATTAACAGAGAGGTAGAAACTAAATAAATAAATGAATATCCTTTGAAATAAATAAAACACGCGGGTGACAGCTCATCGTGCTTCTCCCCCCAGGTTTTGATGGTTTAGGGGTGTTCCAATGACTTAAGTGTTGTAGAGAAACCTTAAATTTCTCCCTAAACATTTATGTCCTTATAAATCCTACAAATTACAAATTCTCACTGTGAATTATGATGTGTTTCCAAAGACTGACAATGTCATTTGAATATCTGTAAGATGAGTGCTTACCCATAACCTTCAAACAATCTTTGTTCTTATTTAATACTGGAAGCGCACTCTTCTGTTCTCTGAGGACACTGACTCTGGGCGGTCTGTGTTTGTGGCAATAAGTAATCTGGAAGTGAAGGGACAGCCTGGGACAAGCAAGGAAACCCAGGTGGTATCTAGAGACACAGCAG